>NC_081409.1:919501597-920102066 GCF_030272615.1 Cryptomeria japonica | reverse complement strand
GACGGAGCAATTTTTTTACACATGGCGCCTGTTTTGCCAAGTTTTCACTAGAGGGTGAATCATTTTTCTTTACTTTTTCTTTTTTTCTTTTTTTCTTTTTTTCTTTTTTTTTTGAGCTTTTTGATTTTTTTGTATTTTTTCAGGATCATATTTGAAGAACTGCTGATAGAAAATTATGCCCAGTACTTGCGAAGGTGCATACTATTGACTGGATCTGACAAAGGTTCACCTTCTGAGGTGGTAAGTTGATATGCCCCTGAGCCATAAGCTGTAGTAACTATGAAAGGCCCAACCCAATTAGGTTCAAACTTGCCTTTGATGATGTCAGTAGATTGTGCATTCTTGAGGTTTGCCTTTAAAACGAGATCTCCCACTTTGAAGTGTCACCCTTTGACCTTCTTATTATAAGAGCGATGAAGACAATTTTGATATGCTTGCAAATGTGTTAGGGCTGTCTGACGTTTCTCATCTAACATCTCAAGCTGATGCAACCGAGAGACTCTATGCGTCTCATCATCAATCAGATGTTGCAAGGAGACACGCAAAGAAGGAATCTCCACTTCCAAGGGTAAAATGGCTTCTGCACCATACACCAAGGAATAAGGTGTTGTGCCAGTAGGTGTGCGGATAGAAGTACGATAAGCCCATAGTGCTGGATTCAACTATACATGCCAATCTCGACTAGTGTCATTGACAACCTTTTTCAGGATCTTGATAATGGTTTTATTTGATGCTTCGACTTGACCATACCCTGTGGATAGTATGGACTGGAGAAATGGTGTTGGATGTGAAACTTTTCACAAAGTTCTTTGACATCTTTATTCTTGAAGGGACGGTCATTATCTGTGACTATGGCAAGGGGAACCCCATATCTGCATATGATATAATTCAATAGGAATTTTGAAATTTGTACACCCGTGATATAGGTCATGTGGATAGCTTCGATCCATTTTGTAAAATACTCCGTGGCTGTAATGATAAACTTGTGTCCATTTGCAGATGTCGGGTGAATCTTGCCAATAAGATCCAATCCCCTTTGAGAAAAAGGCCACGGAGATATGACAGAATGAAGCTCTTGGGCTGGTGCATGAATGTAATTTCCATGGATTTGGCATTTGTAGCATTTCTTAACAAAATCAAGAACATCCTTTTCCAGAGTGGGCCAATAATACCCAGCAGGAATTAACTTTTTGTCTAAGCTCAGACCATTGAAATGGCCCCCACATATACCATCGTGAACCTCGCGTAAAGCCGTTTGTGCTTCATGAGTATCCAAACACCTGAGGAGGGTATGGTCAAAGGAACGACAGTAAAGGGTGTCGACAATGATGACATATTTGGCCGTCTGTCGGATGAAGGCTCGACGTTGGTTAGCGGAAAGGTTAGGTGGTAAGGTTTGGGATTTCAAATATTGATAGACGTTATTGTACCACGGGGAGTTAGGACCAATAAGAACACACATCACATCTGCTATCGGAATTTCAAAAGAAGGGACAAGCAACTGTTCGACCAAAAATTCACATTTGTCCATATTGTGGGGCATATTTAACATGGAAGCAATCATAGCCATCGCATCTGCCGACTTGTTTTGAATTCTTGGAACTTGACTGAAATGGATAGCCATGAATTTTGTCTTGAAGAAATCTACCATATGCTTGTAGGGAATAAGCTTTTCATCTTTTGTTTTGTAGTCATCAGTCACTTGACGGATGACTAACTAAGAATTTCCATAGACTTGTAAATGTGTGATGTTCCAGTGGACCGCTACTCGAAGTCCTGTGACCAGAGCTTCATATTCGGCAATGTTATTGGTACAATGGAAAGTTATTCTGTAGGATTTAGGAATAGCATCACCTTGAGGGGTGACAAACAATATACATTCTCTAGACCTGAACTTGGTATGAGATCCATCAAAATATAACTTCCATTCATTAGAAGATGTGAGAGCAAAGACTGATTCATCCGAAAAATCTATCAACAGGGGATGATCATCATAAATAGGAGCCTTTGCAAGTTGATCCGCTATGACTTGTCCTTTTATCGCCTTTCACTCCACATACTCAATATCAAACTCACTAAGGATCATAACCCACTTTGCTAGGCGACTTGTCAAAGCTGCCCTACTAAGCAAGTACTTCAAGGGATCAATTTTTGCAACTAACAATGTCTGATGATTTAACATATAGTGTCGAAGCTTCTGTGTTGCAAAGACCACTGCTAAGCATGCCCATTCAATAGTGGAATAATTCAGCTCATAGCCTACTAGTGTTCGGCTGATATAATAAATAGCTCATTCTTTGCCTTTCTCATCCTGTTGAGCTAAGAGAACTCCCAGTGCTATTTCAGTTACAGAAATATACTATATGAATGGTTTTCCTTCTATAGGAGGCATCAAAATAGGTGGCGACAACAGATAATCCTTGAGAGATTGAAATGCTGATTGACATTGCTCAGTCCATTTAAAAGTGACACCTTTATGCAATAAATGCTGGAAAGGATGACATTTGTCTGCCAATTGAGCTATAAACCGACGAATTGACTGTAGCTTTCCTTGCAGACTTCTTAGTTGATGGATGTTTGACAGAGGAGGCATATCCAATATTGCTTTAACCTTAGCGGGATCGACTTTGATGCCTCTATGAGAAACAATGTACCCTAGTAATTTGTCGGTTGTGACACCAAAGACACACTTCTTGGGGTTGAGTTCGAGCTTGTAGGTCTCCATTCGGTCAAAAATTGGGCCCAAGATGGCTAGATGACTATCTCTAGTGACGGATTTGCATAATAAGTCATCAACATAGTCCTCCATCAAAGTATGCATAAAATCATAGAAAATTGTCGTCATAGCTCTTTGATATGTTGTGCCAACATTTTTAAGACCAAAGGGCATCACATTCCAATAGTAGGTACCGCGAGAACATGTGAATGCTGTCTTATGTTGATCTTCAAGAGCAATGCAAATTTGGTTATAGCCGGAGAAACCATCCATCAATGAGAGCATCTCATATCCTACAGTCATGTCAACTATGATGTTAATATTTGGCAGTGGAAAGTCATCTTTAGGGCATGCTTTATTGAGATCCCTAAAATCCATACAGATTCTGATGCCCCCAGTTACTTTACTAACTGGTATTAAATTTGAAATCTAGTCTGCATAATCAATGGGTCTGATAAAGCCCACATCTAGTAATTTTTTCAGTTCTACCTTGACCAAAAGAGCCACCTGGGGATGCATCTTTCTGAGTTTCTATTTGATGGGCTTGGCATCTGATTTTAATGGCAAGTGATGAAGGACTAACTCTGGATCAAGGCCGGGCATATCTGCATAGGACCATGCAAAATTGATCTTCTTCTCAAGAAAGAAATTGACAAAATCTATCTTTTCCTATTTTGATAGAGAAGCAGTGAAATGAATGACCTTAGGGTTGTCAGGTGTACCCAAATTTATTTCTTCGGTCATTTCCACAAGCAATGTTGATTTATCCTGACTTGACAAGGGTACGTCCAATCTTCCACCTTGGGGCGCCTCAAAGAGGTTTTCACCCACAGGTACATCTTTTATTTTTACTTTTTCATGGTTAGAGAGCACCTTACGGTTTTCACTCAAAGACCTATCTTTTTTATTTTGTACTTTTTCTTTTCTTTTGTCATTTTTATGACTGGAAGATGGAGTTGACTCCCAAAAATATGCTGTGGAATCCAGATCAATAGAAAATCTTGCCTTATGATCACCTTGTGGTATGCCTTCCTGTAGTCCAAGGAATTCTGCAATTGCTTCGTCATTTTGAAAACAATCCAATGTGAGTGGTTCTTGTTGGTCATGTTGGATAAGCTATGGATAGACAAGGGGCATGCCATCATCAGTTTTAAGGAGAGAGAGGGATGAGATGGTAAAGATGTAAATGTCTGTGGTATCACTGTCTGAACTGCTCGCATCTGATTCGGAGCTTGGGTCCCAGAATGACTCTATCCAAGCATTAGGACATGTTTTAGGAGGGGGAGTTATTTCATGTTTGTCTTCCATGGGCACATCATCAGGGTCAAGGAAAACATTGTCAAGGGAATAGGAGCTAGAAGAAAAGGAACTCCACTCCCATTCATTGGAATCAGTTTCAGGTCGGGTATCCTCAGGTGTTGTTTCATCATCAGAGTTACGCCCCTTTCTACACATAGTCATTTTGGTAGATGAAGGTCCAATTCGCAATGGTAAAAAACCTAACCCTAAAGTTGGAGGTCGCATCTTGGGTATAATAGGTTCTAGCCTTCCTTTCTTGTTAGGGCCTAAGCCACTGCAACCATCATATCCTTTCTTTTGTAGCATAGTAAATCCTTTGCCGTACCGCTCCATCAGCAACCTGATAGGTGGTGTCTCAGTTGGATCCTTATAAAGCCAATCTATGACATCATCATCCAAAGTTTCTTTGTCAAGTTCACCCCATCTTGTAAATGTAGTGGGGGGCTAATATTGAATAACTACCTTAGGTTCTTTTTGCAACAAATGTGGTTTGCCATATGATTTTTGAGATATTGGTAAATTCTCGATGAGGAATGTTTGAGCCATTGAATACTCTTTGCATCCTTGGTCCTGTATCTTCAATTTTCCTTTGACAACATCTAACAATTCATTAGGATCCACATAACTATGAGAGTGGGCCTCTCTATTTATTGGGACTTGCTGCTGCGGGGAATCCTTTAGGTTAGCACAAAATTGAAATGGATTAGGATCTCCTGGAATTGTTATCTCAGTCCCATTGTAAGGATATTTTAAACATTGATGATAAGTGGATGGAACTGCTTTCATTGCGTGAATCCATAGATGGCCAAGAATCATATTATAAGGGAGATCAAGATCTAGGACCTGCAGGAAAGTATTTTCTATCACTGGACCAACTCTGATAGGTAATGAAATGATCCCTTTAGATGGGCGCTCAACATCATCATATGCTTTGATTGTAATTCTTTTGGAAGAATCAATGTCATTTTTTGTATAACCAAGGCCAATGACTACCCTTAGGGTACAGATGTTAAGACCCGCTCCGCCATCTATCAAGACTCGTCGGATTTTGCAATTATGAACAAAGACTTCAAGATGTAATGGATCGTTATGAGGGATCTTATCAAGAGAAATATCGTTATCAGAAAAGGCAACATGTTGGGAGATGGCTAAATGTCCAATTCGGGCTTGAAATAGGTCAACATCAATGTCTGTAGGGACAGTGGACTCAATTAAAGCTTTATCTAGGACTGCGCGATGCATGGGGGACATTTTCAACAACTCAAGGATTGATATTTGTGCAGGTGTCTTTCCCAGATGATCTAGGAGATTATATTGACTCACAGGAGTTGATTTGGGAGGAGTTGCAGAAGCTCCTTTCAGGGCTATTTTAGATCAACGAGTAGTGACCGTGCAAGAAGGATCTTGTCCCTTTATTCTTAGGGTGGAAACATACTCATTTGATGCTCGAAAACAATTGATGACATTGTTATAACTAGTATTTGCATAATTTGCTGTTTGGGTAGAGTTCGAAGAAGATGCTTTACCCTTGTCATGATCAAGCAAAGGAGTTTTGAAAATTGTATGATCAGTGTTAGAGGTCGCGTTGGGCGGGTCTACCTGAATTACTCCTTGATCTAACAAATCTTGAATCATATGTTGCAATTGAAAACATGATGCAGTTTTATGTCCTTTTGACTGATGGTATTCACAATATGCATTATCATTCCATCAATGCGGCTTTACCAATTGTTCTGCCTTGATATCTGGTAACTTGATAAATTTTGCTTGTATTAATTATTTCATTACTGACTCAATAGGCTCTCCCAATGGTGTAAACTGTCGAGGAGGCCCATCCCTTGATTGGAAAGGTTTTCGTTGTTGGTTTTGTTGCTGACCTTATTGCTGATTGTATTGTTGAGTATGTTGTTGGTATTGTGGCTGTTGAGTAACATTGCTCGCTGGTGTTTGATTTTGTTCCATAGTTGACATATTAGGAGCACTCAATTTCTTGATTATGAATGGGGGTTGATTTGCATTCACTGCTCTTGCGTCAACAACTCCATCATTAGTGACATTATTGTTTTTGTACCAAAATCTATTTCTATCCCCTGAATTGTTTGTATTGTCACTGTCTTTGTTGAGCTTAATGATTCCCTTAGCTACAAGAGCGGTTTCAATGTTCATCCCTTTCTTAATGAGTTTCTCAATGGTACTGGGAATTTTCAATTTGAGTTAATACATCATTTCTGGGACCAGATTTTGAATAAATAAGTTCACTTGTTGTCCTTCAGGTATATCTAGGGAAGAACGACTATACAAGCTATTGTTGCAAGAACATCACTAATGGTTCGCCTTGCTTTTGCTTGGTGTTCCATAAATCTGACATGGTCACGTCACTATCAATGTTGAATGTGAAGTGAGATATAAACTTTTGAGCCAATTTGGATTCTTTATATTCCCTGGCAAATGCGAATACCAATCCATGGCTTGTCCCATGAGACTCCGTGCAAATAAGCGCATTAAATATTTTTCCTCATAACTCACTTCAGTACATGCCGCAAAAAATGCTCGGATATATCTTTTGGATTACCATTCCCTTTATATTTCTCAAAATTAGGTGCCTCAAAATGCTTAGGGAAGGGAGGCATGTACAAGCTCTTGTCAAATGGATTGGGACATAAATCTTGATCTGTGTACAACTTCTTTGTTCCTTTGGTTTCCAATGTGTCAACTTGTCGTTGCAACTTCTCAAGTTGTTGTGCAAATGCGTTAGGTAGTGAAGATTTTAGAAGTTCATCATTTACTCTAGGGTGTATGCTTTGTCGATACATCCTGTTTCCCATCGGTTGGTGATGCTCTGAAATTGCTTTCTTTGGTGTCTCTGGCATATAATGTTCTTGGTACACCTCTTGTTGTGGTGGTTGTGCCATGCCTTGATATTGACCTTGTTGTTGTGCTTCTTGTGGTGGAATCATCGTTTGTAGCCTAGGTTGATATTGCAATTGAGGGTGTTGTTGATATTGCACAGACGTCAATTGCGGTTGTGAAGTATGATAACTTGTTTGTTGTGGCACATATTGAGGCACGTGTTGTTGTTGATGCTGATGAATTGGAATTTGCTGACCGTGTGCCAATTGTTGTTGTCTCGATGTAAATCCCATCATTTGCAAAAAACTTTGTTTGGGAGGCTTTTGTTGTTTCTCCTTTAGATGGGGTATGGCACTTGCATTGACTTGTTGTGTCATTTGTCCAATCCACTGTGGTGGTTGCAAGTTTGAATTAACTTGCAATGGTGCAGAAGGTGCTGCAACTTGTTGTTGAATGCAATATTGTTGTTGTTGTGCACTGTTTGTTTGCACATTCGATTGTATCTTTTGCATACTACTCAATTGTTGTAACATTTGTTGTTGGTGCAAACCACTATTTGTGGCTCTTTGTGTTGCCATTATTGAAGGATCTGTCACAATAGTTTGCATAATAGGTACTTGAGTATTTGGCAAATATATTGAACTTAATGGGACATAGAAACTTTGTTGCAATGTGGAATTGTTTTGGACATTGGTGAGATCAGGCATTCCAGTCGTAAAGCTTTCTTGCATCTTAGATTTTGATCCAATTTTATGCATGCGAGGAACCACTTCTTGTTGAGGGACAACTGTCAATATTTGTGTGGCCCTCATTTGATCTTGTGTTGTAGGTGTTGTATTAAATAACAGATTATTTATTGTTTCAAATGGTGACTTTTGAGGAATAGTCACTGTCAATGCTTTTGAAGCACATTTACTCATCAAGGTAGGTTGAGTTTCTTGTTGCACATTTTCCTCATTTGGATGTGGAGAGAAACTTAACAACTCATCGCCTTGTTGTTTTTGCACATTGATTTGCTCACTTGAGGAGGTCACATTACTCATCATGTCAAGATATTTTTGTGGGAACATCTTAAAGACCTTGTTCAAGAATTTATCCATCTTTTTTGTCATCTTAGGATCTTTAAGGAACATATCAACATCATCGGAAGCATCAGAATCTGATGAAGAATCTGGTAAAACATTTGGATTTGTCTCCTGTTGAATGCCTTGATCTGAACCAAATCCTTGTGAAAGAGTTTGTTCCTCATGTAATGTTTGAATTTCATGTTGCAGGTTTGGTTGATTCCAATCAAAAGGTACATTTCCTCTTGGTGTTGGTGGAACACTCCCATGTCCTGGTTTCATGGGTACAAATACTGGTTCATATAATGGAGGTGGTCCAAGTTGAACCATTCCATATGGTGGTAATGATGTGTTTGACGAACCTTCAATTTGTACTGTTTGACTAGTTTGAAACTATGAATTTGATATGTTGTCAATGGGTTGATACGTTGGTTCGCCCATCTTCTTAGATTTTGACCTTGTTTCAATAGGCATGTCACTATGCAAATGCAATATTTTTGGAATTGTTCAAGGGTAATGTATGATATGCAACTAAATGCAAACTAAATAGATGAAAATGCAATCTATAGCAAGAATGCAACCTATGTTTTTGGTTGTTTTTCAAGATTTTGACAAACTTTTTGGAATGCAAATCTAAAAAGAGACCCTTAGGAAATCGAAATGATGTCTAGACCTCAAAGGACAAAAGGACCAGGTGACAAAATGACAAAATGACAATGTCTCCCCTATATGCTTGGACACTAAGCTAGGTTTGACGAAAATGATATTGATGACAAAAGACAAAAGTTTGATAAGGTCTAGACTTCCTAACAATGACTTAGGGTTTATCAAAGATTTGGATTACTCAAGTATGACAAAACCTAGTTTTGACACTATAGGCAAAGGGACAATTACTATGCAAATGACCCTAATATGATATGATAATGACTAAAGCTTAATGAAGAGACCTAGAGTATGCAAATGTGACCTAATGTTATGAGGACAAAGATGCAAATGCAAATGTATGACAATGCCAACCTAAGACAAAACCTAAGGTTGAATTATGAAATGGTATTACTCTAATGCAAGAGGACACATGCAAATGGATGACCCTTATTGATATGCAAAGGAGTATGACCTAGGTGAAACCTAACCTTGGTACTTGACAATGACTTTGCAAAACCTAAGATGAACCTAAATCTAAGTGACATGAATGTTGAGACAAGATTTTGGAAAATGTTTGACAACCATGTTTGAAGGTGTTTTGAACTTTGTTGAATGAAATACTCTTGTGTTTAACCTTGTTTTTGAATCAATTTGCCTTGTTTTTGAAATGAGACACAACTCAACTTTTGACAAGCAAAGAAGACAAGATATTTTAACTTAGACTCAAGACAATCATGCTCATTCACACATTTCTTATGGTAGGTAAAGACAATAGGTACTTGAGAGGTAGACTCATTATGAGATTCAAGGAGAATACATAAATGCTTGATCCCACAGGCTTCCCTCCACGACACTCACTTCTCAGGGTAGCCAAGCATCAGTCCCCATGGAAATCTCCCCATGGTGAACTTAGTATCTCTTCCAAGTATCTGAACTCCTCCTTCTGAAGCAACTAGAAGGATTTTTGGCCTCTAAATACAAGGTGTTTAATAAGGATTTCTGTTAAGCATTACTCCTTGGTGTCATGCAAGCGTGATTGAGACATAAGTCCACCAAGATACCAAACAAATGTAGTCGCGCAAGCACGATTTAGACCGTGAGGCCCTACTTAGATGTTGATATGAGAAAGAGTCCAAGGGTCATCACTTCCCAAGTAACTACAATTCCCACGTAACCTTTCCTTCAAAGCTTTCGCCCATCAGGTATTTATTTATAGTGAGTTAGAATGCCAAGGTACTCTGGTTGTGCTCACTTTGGGTTGTTCCCTTCTCACGATTTTCACTTGCTTGCAAAAGAAAGCAAATGGTCGGGAAGGCAGGCCCTCTAAAGGTAACAAATAATCTGAGACATGTGAATGGTATCGAAGATCTGGATATCTGATCACCCTAAGAAGGATGAGAGCATACTCTCCTACTCCAATGTCAAACTTGAAAATCAAAGCAAACACATGTTCATTCCATCCTACTTAACAATCATACTAGGTGCCTAATTATGAATCACAAACACAAAGTTTGGTTGGAATACAAGGCAACCTGCAAAATCACTAAGTTAGAAGTTTGATTTGTTTGTTCTTTGACTAGCGAACCTGCATAAGATTTGTTAGTAGTTTCATTTTTGTCTTCCCCATGCGTAACGCCAAGGTGCTGCACAGAGGATGAGTACCAAAGAAAAACCAAAATGCAAAAACAGAATGCAAAACAAAGTAATTTGCAAGTAAAAACACTGATTTTTACCTATGTTTCTGGCCTTACACAGGCGCAGAATGTCTTGACATAGGCACATAATGCATTGACACAGGCACATAATGCACTGACACAGGCACAGATCCCTTTGACACAGGCACAGAAGTCCTTGACACAGGCGTAGATCCCTTGACACAGGCGCAGATTCCTCCTACACATGCGTAGAAGTGCCCATAAAGCCCTGAGTTGCCCTATTTCTTGGGTTTTCACCTGCAAATCAGCTCAAAAGGCACTCAAAACACAGTTAAGGGGTTAAGCTTCAGGTCGGGTTCACCAAGAAATGTATGATAGGAATTTGGAAATCATCAAAGCAATATAGCAAATTAGTCTAGCTCAATCACGAAAACTAAAATGCAGTGACAAATCCTAATTACATTCAATAGAGATGCATGAAAAACAAGACATTCAATTCAAATGCAAACCATCGCAAATGTGAATATCTCCTCCAGAAATCTCCATTGTCCTTCTTTCTCCTTCAAATTACTTTGTTTTGTGGATCTCACCTTCAAGTGCATAAGTATAATATGAAAGCAAGATTGACAAGATGAGATGACAGCATAAGGGTACTAGAAGCGTGATTGATTCGGCCCTTTGATTTAAGAAATTCATCCAATTTATAGATAAATCGGAGAAAAGACAAGATTAGCGTGACATTGATATTAGAGGCAATTGATTTAAAAAATGGCACAATTGAGTGGAAAGAAGAAGGTTATGACACCTTCTATGTCATGAATTATGACATATTGCCTATGCAAAGGTTAGAGGACTAGAATCTTATGACATCTTTCTATGCCAATAGTATGACGCATGAGAAATTCATGCTTCCACCGAAGCACAAAAATAGGGAGAAACTAGAGAGAGATTAATTAGGTGGTAATTGAAATTAGGAAATTATAAAATGAGGAAATTAGGAATTAGGAAAATTAGAAAATGAGGAAATTAGGAATTAGGAAAATTAGAAAATGAGGAAATTAGGAATTAAGTGAATTAATTAACAATTTTTCATTCATTAATTAATTCACACAAAGAGAGGGAATTAATTAGCCAATTAAATAAATATTTAATTGTGACAAGAAGACTTAGGATAAATAAATAAATTATTTAACCTAGAGGGAAAATGCCAAACAAGATTAAATGAATAAATCATAAAACCTTAGAAGATGAATTAGAAATGCAAGGATGACAATTAGGTCTTGACAAAAGATAATTAATGTCGATTCGATTTGATCATGATTTCTAACTTGATAAATGATTTGACTGATAAATGCGCCAATTGACGAGGAACAATGACCAATTGATCCAAATTGACATGATTGAGAAGGTCGATGATCAATGACAAATCGATCACAAAATGACAAGATTGAAAATGACAACGATCGATGACAAATCAATCGCAAGATGACAAAATTGACAAGGACGAGGATCGATGACGAATTGATCGCAAAATGACAAAATTGACAAGAGGACAAAACCCTAATTGCATCATCGATTAGGATTGATGATGTCCAGAATGAACACGCATATTGATGCGACAGGATAAGATCGACCAAAATCATGACTGAAGATTATTATCGACAAGACCAAATTCGAAAGCGAGACAGATGAAGAATGCAGAAGAGAGACTCGATGCTCGCAAATGATAAAGACCAAGTGCGCTGCATAGAAGAAATGTTAATACGACGCAAAAAACCCTAAAATAAGGCAATGCGCAAATGTTAAAGTATGACTCCACAAGCGTTGACCATTTTTAGACGTCTACAACTTTATCTCTGAAAGGCCCAATATTGAAACTCACCCAGCACTGCTCCTTTATCTCTACCGTCTGATCATCTTGTAACCAAATTACCTCATAAGGACAAGGATTCTCAAGCCTCTTCAACCCAAGCTTCTCAACCATCTCCTTAGATTCTAAATTATCATTACTTCCATTATCTACAATGACCTTGCAACACTTACCACTTGATTTGCATACCATCCGGAAAAGACTCCTCTAAGTAGAATCGATATCCTTTCTTCTAAACATAAGGGTTTCTCCTTTCTTTGGTGCACAACTAGATCCGGTACCATCTGGTTCTTCACTTTCCACACAACTTCTTGCTATTATTTTCTTTAATTCATAGGATCTATGTCTAGTTTCTCCACACTTGAAACATTTGCCAAGAAATTCTTTACCAGTACTATTGCTACCTAATGGGATGGGGTTTGGGATAGACTAGCCTAGTCTATGCTCTTGGATCCTTTCCTTGGATCACCAAGTGTTCTAACCACACCCTAGGGTCTCTAGGACTTCCCATGCTTGTGGAATCCCTTGACCTTGCCCAATCCACCCACCAACAAGTTGAAAAACTACTCCTAAGGTCTCACCTACTCATGAGATTCAAGAAACCCTTACTTAGGCCAATAAAGGTTAGGCTTGTTCCACACCTTCCCAGGTCCTAGCAAGGTTAGGTCAGGTCCAATTCATGATTTTTCCACCCATTCATGTGCCCCCAAGAGGTTTCAAGCTTCCAACTTCTTACCGATTTCACTATTTTGTGTTTTGCCTGCAAAATAGGGCTACAAGGATTATGACCAATTAGGCCTCCTACCCGGTCCTTTAGGGCTCCCTCTCACAAATGATGCACTTTCTTGTGAAACTTCCCAAAAGACCTACTATTCATTTGGCACAGACTCAAGGATTTTTTAGGTTTTAGGCCTCCAAGTGTCTGTACACTACCCTAGGTGGATTTTAAGGTATTTAAGGGTTTTTAGGTCTGCCAGGGTCACAGAGTGTGTTTGATGCTCTTGCCACATTTTCTAAATTTTTGGAAGCTCCTCCTTCACACCAATGGTACTACACTCACCCCTCTTCAACTCCTCCAAAGGGTGCCTCCTCCTTTGACCTTCCTTGCTCTCCAAGACCTCTGCAACTTAACCCTTCCTAGCCGGGCACTGTCCAGTCTCGCCTAGGAATGGGTATTTAGTTGGCCTCCTTGCATTTTCAAGGGACTTTATTGCATTGAACTATAGTATAGGGTCTGTACTCTCATTCCCCATGGTTTCATGGTGATTCCACAATGGGGAATGGAGTTACGAGCCCATTGATAAAAACCAGTCCAAAACTGGACAGAGAGAATGCAACTTACAAAATATTTACAAACACACCTCACTTAAAAACCAAAACCTAATATAAATGCTCAAAATTAAAGTGAACACACCAAACAAGAGACTCCACATAGTTTTTCATGAAAATCAATCCATAAACATTCTTCTTTTACTCCATTTGTGCCGACTGGCAACAAATCTACAGTCACAGTTAAGTCCCTTTGCTTGGGCCGTACAATGTCTGACATCCAACCCCTTAACTTAGGGTTTGAAATTAATTATAGCACCTTTGCCTTAGTTTGTGTGCCCATATTAGGGTTTTCCATGCTGCATTAACGTTTTTGGCCTCATGGTGGAAAAGTTGCTTGACAACTTTTAAAAGTTGTCATGCAACTTTTGCAGCTTTTGAGCAACTTTCTCAATGTTGTTTTTCTTGACTCCTAGACCCATATTGGGCTAACCTAAGGACACCAACATGCTAAGAAGGACCTCTAAACACATCAAAGGTACACATACCCTCAAATTTCAAGAAAATCTCAATCTTGACTTATGACCCTAAGACCTCAACTAGGACCCTAACTAGGACCCATGAGCACATGGCTTTTAATTTATATACAATGGCATCATTGAGAAGCAAAAACACAATAAAAAACAAATGGTGGGAGCCCTTTGAAGGGTGTTGCTGCACCATACTCCACCTCTACAACAAACTAAGAAATTAGGGGAGTGAGAAGAGCTGGGTCAATGCCAAGCTTCTTGAACTTTTTCTCCTCCACCCAAGTAGCTTCAGATACAAGTTGGCCTGCCCATTTCACTAAGTGCTCCATATAGACCTGGTGTCTAGTAGACTTCATCACCCTTGACTCCAAGATCTCTTCTGCTATAGGCTGCTTCACTTGAGGTAAGGCATTCACATCCAAGTCTTGTAGTACCTTGGCTTGGTTCTCAATCTGCCCTGCTATCTCACCCTTATACATGATGAGATCAACAACATTAAAGACTGGTGAAATGGCTAAGTCTGAAGGAAGTTCAACCTTATAAGTGTCCTCACCATATTTTTCTAGAATTCTACAAGGTCCTACCCTCTTCATTTGCAGTTTGGTAGGCTTACCACTTTGCATCCTAGCTTTGCTCAAATGGACCATCACATAGTCACCCACCTTGAACCGAACCTCTCTCCTTTTCTCATCCATTTTGACCTTCAGTTTGTGAGTGGATTCAAGGATGGCTTTCTTGAGTTTCTCTTGAACTTCCTTGATGGTTTGAGTGAACTCCTCTGCTTGCCCACTCTTCATCTCCATGGAACCAAGTTCCCTGAGTTCACACACTCCTCTTGGATGTCTACCATAGACAACCTCAAAAGGACTTCTTCCAGTGGTCCTATTTACACTATCATTATATGCATACTCTGATTGAGGAATGATTAGGTCCCATGTCTGTCCATACTCCTTAGTTAAACACCTCAACAAATTGCCTAACACCCTATTGATGACTTTAGTTTGACCATCAGTTTGTGGATGGTAAGCTGAGCTAAATGAGAGATTAGTTCCAAGTCTCCTCCATAATGTTTGCCAAAAATGGCCCATCAACTTGTTGTCCTTGTCTGAAACAATGCTTAAAGGGAGTCCATGAATCCTAACAATCTCCTTAAATAAGAGATGTACAACATAGCTAGCATCATGTGTAGTCCTACATGGAATGAAATGGCTCATCTTGGAAAATCTATCTACTACCACATAGATGCTGTCCATACTTGTCTTTGTCTTGGGAAGTCCTACTACAAAGTCCATGCTTATACATTCCCAAGGCCTATTAGGGACTGGTAATGGTTGATAGAGACCAACATTGCTTGATCCTCCTTTTGCTCTTTGACACACACCACATTGCTCCACATACCTCTTTACATCTCTTGGAAACTTGGGCCAATAGTAGTACCTCTGTACTAAGTCCAAGGTTTTGTTGACTCCAAAGTGTCCACTCAAACTGCCATTGTCTTTCTCTTGGATGAGGTTTTCCCTCATAGATCCCCTTGGCACACACAACCGATTACCTTTGAACAAGAGACCATTCTGGAGAGTGTAATCTACATACTCACCATGGAAATGTTTATCAAAATCCTTGCAAACCTTGTACGCTGATGAGAGGTCTTCATCTCCTTCATAGAGGTCCTTGAAACCTTCAATTCCTATGCTCTGCAACTGTAGTTCTTGAACTGTCAACAACTTCCCGCTTAATGCATCTGCTAGCTTATTGAGCTGCCCCTTTTTATGCTTGATGGTGAAGGTGAAGGATTGGAGGTATTCCATCCATTTCAAATACCTATTGCTAAGCTTCTCTTGAGTGTTAATATAACTCAAAGCCTGGTTGTTTGTGAACACCACAAATTCCTTTGGAAGTAGGTAATGCCTCCATTTCTTTAGAGACTACACTAATGCATACAACTCTAGGTCATAGGCTGAGTACTTCTTCTTTGCTTCATTGAACTTCTCACTAAAAAATGCCACAGGTTTTCCCTCTTGACTCAATACATCCCCTACTACAACTCCACTTGCATCACACTCCAATGTGAATAGCTTGTCAAAAGTAGGTAGGAGAAGGATAGGTTTTGTGGCTACTTCTTGCTTCAACAATTGAAATGCTTTGTCAGCCTGCTCTGTTCATTTAAACTTAGTTTTAAGGCCTCCTTTTATGGTGTCAAGGACTAGTGCACATATGCCACTGAAGTTCCTCACAAACTTCCTATAGAATTGGGTTAAACCATGGAACCTCCTAACTTTGGTCCTTGTTCTAGGTGCAGGCCAATTCAAGATTGCATCCACTTTGCTTGGATCCATCTTCAAGGTTCCCTTAGACACCACAAATCCTAAGTAGACCAGCTCTTGCTTCAAGAAGTCACACTTCTCTAGGTTGATGGACAACTTCTCCTCATGCAACCTCTCTAAGACTAACTTGAAATGCTCAAGGTGCTCATCTTTGGTTTTTCTATAGATGAGAATGTCATCTAGGTACACCACCACAAACCTGCCTGTGAAATATTTTAACACCTCATTCATCAACCTCATGAAGGTGCTTGGGGTATTGGTGAGTCCAAATAGAATCACAAGCCATTCATACAATCCCTCTATGGTCTTGAAAGCAGTCTTCCACTCATCACCCTCCTTGATTCTAATATGGTGATAACCACTTTTAAGGTCCAATTTAGTGAAATACATAGCACCTCCTAAACAGTCCATCAAATCCTCTATTCTAGGAATAGGAAACCTATACCTTATGGTGATCCTATTGATTGCCCTTGAGTTAGTGAAAAGTCTCCACTTGCCTCCCTTCTTTGATGCTAGCACTACCGGGACTGCACATGGGCTAATACTCTTCTTAATTAGTCCTTGTTCCAATAACTCCTGCACTTGCCTTGCCACATTCTTGTTTTGATCAGGTGTGAGCTTATATACAGCTTTGTTAGGTAGGGATGCACTGGGAACAAAGTCTATTTGATGGCTTATAGACCTTCTTGGTGGGAGTGTTGTAGGTGCTCCATCACTCACTATGTCCTTATACTCTTGCAACATGTGTTTCACCTCCTTGGGTACTTCTGCCTGCAACTTGCCTTCCACCTCCTTTGGTTTCTTAAAGATGGCACACTTCACTATCTCCTCCTCATGTAGCAAGTGTAAGAACTCTTTACCAGTAGCCAATAAGACACTAGGTGTTCTTGAAGTTCCCTCTTCATTCTTTGTCAAAGACTGAATCTTAAAGGTCTTGCTGTCCCTTAAATGGAGTTCTCCTCTCCATCATAGATCACCTTCCTATCAAATTGCCAGGGTCTACCTAGAAATAGGTGACAGGCATCCATGGGTAACACATCACAAATGATCTTATCCTTGTATCCTCCAATAGAAAACTCTACCCAAGTCTGTTCATTGACTAGCACACTCTGGTCATGATTCAACCATGTCACCTTGTATGGGTTAGTGTGGGGTATCCTTGTGAGTTTCAACTTCTCGGTTGCCTCCTTTGATATTATATTATCAGTTGACCCTGTATCAACTATCACCTTGCAAACTTTACCAAGGATCTTGCATCTCACCCTAAACAATGCTCTCCTATGCTTAGGTTCATTCTTGACTGGCTGTCTTATCAAGACCCTATTTCATTCTTCACTTCATTCTTGAAGTATTGCATCATCTGTTCTACCCTCTGAGGGTTTTTTCTCCTCGGCGACATCTCTCCTTGCACTCTGGTGACCTTCCTCAACTCAGTGATCTGACTACCGGTTTCAACTACGTCCCTTCAACATTCTATTGAACACACATGCAACTTGCCTCCAATCCGTGATCTGTCCACCTCAAGGAATGCCTCAATGTTCACAAATGATTCTTCTACCAGTAGGTCCATAACTAGCTTTGATACCAATTGATGCAGCCATAACCGGTAAAAACCCTCAAAAGAGTCAATTGACTTATGTAGTAAGAGAGACACAACAAAAGCAATAAGAAAACATAACAAATCATATTCAATCCATAGAACTTTTGGCAACCATCCGGTAATCATTAGATTATCATCAAAGAACATCTAGTAATTAACTGGTTACATGCAGGCTTCAAGCCAGAAACAATCCAACTGGGACTCTAAGAGTCAACCAGATCACAACATGCAAATCTCAATCTTTATTCTCAGTTCTACTTCTTCTGCCTCTACAAATGATTACATAACATCATATTTATACCCACCAGAACAAATCCAGGTTAGCCTCAAAAGATTACATTCACCAATGCAAGAAAATGAAATGGGTAATTAGGTCGGCCATAAGATTTAAGAAATCTTTCCAGAAAATAACAACCAAGTGATGCGGATCAGCATGAAGGTCGGCCACACGCCAAGGAACATCAGACAAGACACAAGATGGATCCAAATGCCAAGAATCATGCCGGTAATGAAGGAAAACCAGTTGGTAAGCATGAGAACTGTCCCGGGAACCCAAGAACAATCAACCGGAAGCGATACCTGATCGAAGAAGAACCCAAATGAACTAGAAATCTAGAATCAACCATATGAAATTGCCAAGAAACTGCAAACAAGATCTGCCATGAAGAACAAGCAACTACCGGTACATACTGGTAAGAATACTCAAACTGCACACAAAACTAAACAAGAAAGGAAATGTCTTTTTTGGTTGATGCAAGATTTCTCATCATTCGGGGATGCTCCCGCATCAATATATGTCCCATTTTCCCTCCCATTTGCATAAGTTGGATAAGGTGGAAAAAGTGCATAAGTTCAAATACATGAGATCACACATTCAAGCATTCAAGAGCCTTCAAGCAATCAAGCATCCCTTTCAAGTATTGAGCATCTCAAGTCTCCCTTCAAGCCTAGGTGTTGCATTCACGTCAAGGATTCAACCATTGAAGAGAAGATCCCTTTCAACATTCAATTACATACAAGTAGTTCTATCTACATTCCTATTGCAACCTCCCTTGAGGTGATTTACATTTCAGTATTTCGTTACATTTACTTGCAAGTACTTTCTTTCATCATTTGGTTAATTCCAAAATTGGGGTTTGACTTGAAGGCAAACCCCCAATCCCAACCCCTTTTCCTCTCTTTTATGTGTGTAGGTTGCAGGTGTGTAGCATATTTGCAGATTTGGACTGCATTTGTAGAGGTAGAAAAACCCTTTTCATTTCACAGATTTTTCGAAGGACTGTGTGCACTTTCAACATGATCCCGACAACTTTTCCTCAAATTCGCAGGGTGACTTCATTTCGACATATTATAACTAGATCCAGGTGCACAACTTCATCCCACACTTCTATCTCGAGTTATAATCAGTTCTTTGCTACTTTTACACTTGGTCTCAAAACACATAATTCAACCATTACTCATTCTAAAAGAGGGGTTAACTTGTCATTTCACACCATTATCAATTCATTTAGTATTCAATCTCTCTCCTCAAAGATTGGATCTAGTGAATTCTCCCCCCCTTTTAAATTTAATGCGCGTGAGGTGATTGAAGGGAAATTTGTAGTGAAACTTTCATCTCTCCTTGGAAGGAAGAAAAGATTTCTTTTTGATCTCTCCATCATTCACTTTTCACCCCATTACAGAAATATTTTAATTTTTAAATAATTTTTGCCCTCATAGAAATGTAATAACCTTTCAATATTGGATTGTCACTTCAATTTCTGATGAGGACATAAATGTAGTGACTATTCAGCTTATTTGATAGCTTATAAATAGGCTCAATTCGAATCCAATAGACAAAGTTACAAACATACAACTCTTAGGATGAGTTTGTCAAGTTGACATACATCTCGTCTGTTGAGTTTGCCAATTCAACTTTCATGGAATCCACATTCATACATCTCCTTCATGAGTTTGCCTAACTTGTATGGACTCGGGCATACATCTCTATAATGAGTCTGCCCAAATTGGATAGATTCAAGGGCATACATCTCTTTCACGAGTTTGCCCAAAATTGTATGATTTTTACATATATTGAATGAAATGAAACTTTTACATGATTTATTATGTGTTTACAATACCACCAATTTTACTTTGGATATTGTCCCCTGAATTAACAAAATAATTCAGATCACTTTTACATCATTTTCTTGCAAGATTTTGTTTTGATTGTGACCTTTACAGAATTTTTGGTGGTCCAAAAATTATGGAGTCGTATAAACCTTAGTCCTCCTCAAACCTTGGTCTTCTCCATTGTAGGGCGTACTTAGTAGATAGATTCAAATATATGTACAAAGTAGAATCTCAGTTATTTGTGTCACGGTTGCACGCATCCCATGTAAACAAAGAATAAATGATAGCACAAAGAGACTAGTGAATTGGTCAGACTGGGTGCTTGGATGGTGTAGGGAGTTGAGCTACCAATGATAAATAAGGACTATTCCCATCAATATGATAAATCTATGTCATTCGCTATCTGGCCCCTCCACTACCACCCAAATAATAAAGAGAAAGAATATTTTCAATGTTGTTCATGTGAATGCTCAATCCTAGTTCTAGTAAGGAAGAGACTGTGAATGCTCATCCATTCAAAACTTGACAAAGTAGAGAAGTAGCATGGTATTGTCATAAAAGATTATAAGACATCACAAAATTCTAAGTACAACATATATTTGTTGTGTGCTTATCGAACTCTGGAAACTAGACATGCATGAGTAAGGAATCACTATAGTATTTGTCATGGTTGAATTCAAGGCAAAAATAATAGCAGATGAAGATGCTTCAAGGACACAAATTCTTCCATCAGTTGCTCTTGGGAATGTGACAACCAGCGTACATTTTTTCCTAGTGGGATAAAACTTATTGTAGTCACATAAATCTGTCCATTTTAATTAAATAAATATTTGCTATTTATTTGATTAAAAACCCACTAGCCATTAGTTAATTAAACTGACATTTAATTAATTCATCTTCAAACATTCTCCTATTAATTAAATAAATTATTCAATTTATTTTAATTAATTCATTAAACTAAATTCACAATCAATTAAATGAATAAATCCTATTTATTTCAATTTAATCCCCTTCTTCTTTTAAATAAATTAAATAAAACATTTATTTAAATCATTAAATCCCCCCCACTTGCATTCTCCTAAAAATGCAACTTGCACCTATTTGTTGAAATAAATGAATTTTATTTTAATAAAAATCCTATTTTCCCTCACCCACCAAATCCACTTGCAACTCTAAACCCCTTCTAGATTCTTCTAACCCCTTCCTAATTAGCCTAATCCATCCCCTAATTATTGTCACATTCCTAAGCAACTTGGAGTCACTTCTCAAAGACTTCAAAGTCTTTAAAAAGCATTAAATGCTTTGTGTGTTCAACAATTTAACCTCTAAAGTCTTCCAAACACTTATGGCTCTTACATGACCATTAATGGTTAAATCCACTTGCACCCATGGTTAGGGACTTTGACCCCTAAACTCAACCCTCATGTAACCCATGTGTCTTCTCAAGCATTTATTGCTTTGACCATGGTTATCCCTTTAACCTTTGCACAAGAGTTTATCCATTGGATAAAAGTATTATTCTTTGGATAATGAATTTATTCACTCAACCCAACCTTGGCCTTAACTCCCAAGTTAACTCTCAGGTCATGTCAAGCATTTAATGCTTCTTCCCTCTCCTCTCAACCCATCTCATGTTGACACTTGTCATCATGGGATTGGGTTGAAAGCCCTCTCATGGATTGAATACCATTCAATCCTGACCCTTGTTGAGATTACTCAATCTCAACCATCCATTGCTCCATTTTACCTGTAAATAGAGCTCACATTCCTCATTTTCAAATCCTCAAGCATCCTCAATCCTCAAGCATTCTCAAGCATTCCCAAGCATTTAGCATTCATAGTCATAATCCTAAAAACTTGTATGCATTTACATTATAGCCATTTTTAGAGAGCATTAGATAATCAATCATATTCACTCTTTTGTTTTAAAATCAACACTAGCTAATTAGATAATCTCTTGTTTTAGCTCTTGTTCACATTTGCATAACATTTTAGATTAATCATTATTTCAATCTTGAATCTTCATAAGGCATCCATAGTGCAAAAAGCTACTGAGAGCTACACTAATTTGGAACTTGGAGAGGAGAGGAACAAGGGAGAAGGAGCTAAGAGAATGTTAGAAGGCATTTGGAGATGCCTTGTTATATTTGCTTCTATAGTTAAATATTTCATGATGTTTTTAGTGTCTCTTTTGATATGCTTGCTCAGACTAGTTTTTGGTTGATTGACACTAACATCTATCTTTGTTTCTTGTGTTTTTGTGTGTTATACGACCACAGGTTTTAGTCTAACATTGTTCATTTTGCAGAGCATCATTTGGTGAACCTGGTGACCCTCACTGACCTCAAGTTAAACCTTCATGGTGGAGAGATACTAAACATTGCAATTTCCATCAAGGGAAAGGGTATAAGATAAGCAATTGTCACAAATTGAAAGATCTTATTCAAGATCTTATTGACTGAGGTGAAATCAAAATCAAAGGATATGACCCAAAAACAACAAACAATGACCATCTTATGTTCAAAAATCCACTTCCATCACAAGATCAAAGGGGTCCTTCCACTTCAGGGAGAAACATAGATACCACTGATTATATGCAAGCTGCACATAATTACATTGTGAATCACCTATATAATGCCAGTGAAAAAAATTGCAACTATTACCATCAAAACTCCTAGCTCCACCTGCAATGTTGTTACACGTCGCAGCAAGATTACCATAAAAGCAGCTCCACAAGGCACCCCATCTATCCCAAAGCAGTATAACCTTGTGGATCAATTAGATAAAATGCCTGCACTAATATCTGTCTTAGAGCTATTGCGCCTATCTCCATCTCATAAAATAATCTTGGATCAAGCTCTCCAAGAGGCGTCAGTTCCTGCAAACCTAAATACAGATCAGTTCCAAGCCATGGTTGGAAACCTAAGATCATCACCTTGTCTCACTTTCTCTGAAAGTGACAATGCATCCTTCCAACAACCTCATAACATCTCACTCCATATTGAAGGGTTTATCAACCAACATAGGATCAACCCTCAATTTTAGTTTATCAACCAACATAGGATCAACCCTCAAATTGAATCAGTGGATCCTCATAAGAAGATAACAATCAGAGCCTATGATGATGTAGAGCATTCATCCAAAGGGGCAGTTGTGCTACCGATCCGAGTGGGCCCTATGGTGAAACACATCATCTATCAGGTTTTGGACCTTCCTCTACCATATAATTTGTTGTTGAAGACCTTGGACACACGCTATGCAAGCAGTTCCATCCACCTACCATCAGTGTATCAATTCCCCTCATAATGGTGTAGAAATTACAATCCCGGGCGATGCAAATCCCTTTGCGTATTGTCACAATATCAACCATCAACCAAAGATTACCATTCCTAACAATAGAGAAGCCACCTCATCCACCTCATATGTTAGTCCAACCTCTCTTTCTAGTTCAAACTCCACTATACCCAAGCAAGAGAAGCTAAAGATGAAAATGGCAGAGGAAGGTCCTCGGGAGTACAATCTCAGCCAACTCTTTTGTTTTGGGCAACTACCCACTTCTCCTAGAACTCATGGTAAACCTCAAAGGTTACTTCAAACACCACTGGTCTAGCCAACATGCACTTTTCCACCTTTCATCCTTGGAAAGAGTCAAGAAGAAGAGACCAGAGATGAAGACTTAGCAGAATGGATCTATAAAGACCCAATCACCAAGGACATTCCACAAGCTAAGCTTCCCACAAATCAGTATGGAAAAGGCCTTCTCATTATGTAAAGAATGGGTTATGATGGTCAGAGTGCTTTGGGACCTTGCAAACAAGGAAGACATGAACCACTGCAACCAAAATTCAAGCCCAAAGACAACACATGACTAGGCTTTCAAAATAATATCCCTCCTAAGCTTAGATTCAAAGGGAAATCCAACAAACCTCTATATCAACTTGCTACAAAGAAGTCACCTTTGATTATATCAGCAACACCACACATCATAGCAACTATCCCATTGAGGCTAAAAGTCCTAGAAAAACCATCCACAACACCTATCATCCCACCAATCAAACTAGCAACCCTAGCAACAACAACAATAACATCAATAACACCATTAGAACTATCAGAACCCCCAGCAGTATCAACAACACTGGCAATTCCAGCAAAAGCAACAGATTCAACACTACCAATAATCCCCGTATCGGATTCATTGATTCCCATAATTCTTCCCGTAGAACCGATCATTTCATCTACAATAGTACATCAGCTGATCACACCTGCAGTGTTTAACTCAAAGGATATCCTAGTATGGTATAGTAATCGGATACTGGAAAGTGACTCAGAGACCAACTCACATGAGTGGGAATTTGATTCCGTCTAGCTTAATACTTCAGATGAGGAAGACACATCACTACCTCCACCTCGCAAAGACATCCCTATTTACAGAGAAGCACATATAAAGATCTCTTGGATTCCTGAACTGGAAACTTCTTCCACAGATCCTACGTCACATCCTATGCCCGATTCTGACAGGGAAATTACCATCAATGACCTTTACTACAACGTCTTGACCCTCACTGACACATCTAATGAACTTAACCTAATCAATGAGGTAATGCCCATTATCCATCCTGAACTCATTGAATGGAACCAACCTAACCCCCCATGCCTTGACCACTTCCAAAATGATGAGACGATCATTGACTTTTTGGAACTATGGGATAACATACCAAGCGGGGATCACAAATTTGGATTCGCCATAGAAATTAATAGCGCAACATACTTTGGCGTGGATGCCAAACCTTTCAGCTGTAAAAATATAACAATAAAACATGGATCTTCCAGTTAAAACCACACTGTGGCACTATTTGATCCTAAAAAAGTAAAAAGAAAGAGCGTATCCAATAGTGAAAACCTCTCTGAGGCACTTGAGGGTGAAAGGTTTGACATTCTCCCTTCTAGTACATAGCAGGAACGATCAATGATCCTTATCAAGGAAACCAAAGAATACAATGTGGGGAATCCTGACACTCCTCACCACATACATCTCGCATCTCTTTTGACTCTAGAGGAACAACCTAAGTTTGTCAAATTCTTTCAGAAGTGCCAGATCAACTTTGCATGGTCATATGCAGACATGCCTAGTCTTGATCCAGATTTAGTCATGCATCATCTCACTATAGCGAAAGGAGCCAAACCTGTCAAGTAGAAGCTTCGCAAAATGCGCCCCCAAATTGTAGTACTTGTCAAAGCAGAACTCAAGAAACTCCTAGATGTTGGTTTTATTAGACCAATTGATTATACAGATTGGATATCCAATATTGTGCCTGTTGGAAAACCAAATGGGGGCATCCATGTCTGTACTGACTTCAGAGATCTAAAAAAGGCATGTCCTAAAGATGACTTCCCCCTACCAAACATCGACATAATAGTGGACCTAATAGCAGGACATGCCATGCTTTCACTTATGGATGGATTTTCAGGGTACAACCAGATAAAGATCGCACTAGAGGATCAACATAAGACGACCTTCACATGTCCATGGGGAACATACTGTTGGAATGTAATGCCTTTCGGTCTAAAGAATGCAGGAGCAATCTATCAAAGAGCAATGACCACCATATTTCATGACATGATGCATACTATAATGGAAGATTATGTTGATGACTTACTGGCAAAATCACTAATAAAAGAAGGTCATTTGGAAATATTAGAGAAAATCTTTAACAGACTAGAACAATATCATGTTCGACTCAACCCAAAGAAATGTGTCTTTAGAGTAACCTCCGGGGAGCTTATAGGATAATTGTCTCAAGCAAAGGTATTGAGGTCGACCCTGCCAAGGTCAAAGCAATCATGGACATGCCACCTACAAAGAACATTAGTCAGCTAAGAACATTACAAGGGCCCCTTCAATCCATTTGAAGATTCATTGCACAACTGGCAGATAAGTGTCACCCCTTTACACACCTCTTACACAAGAACATCCGCTTTCAATGGGATACCAGATGCCAACAAACATTCCAGATGCTTAAAGACTATCTCATGAATACACCATTGTTGATCCCACCAGATCCGAGTAAGCCTCTACTACTCTATATATCATCAACAAATACAACATTAGGAGTGCTACTAGCACAACACAATGTAGAAGGAAAAGAGTGTGTTGTTTACTACATCTCTCGCACACTAGTTGGCTATGAAGTCAATTACACACCTATTGAATGAGCTTGCTTAGCAGTAATCTTGGTAGCTACTAAACTAAGGCACTATCTATTAACTCACAAAGTACAACTCATTGCCAAGATTGATCCACTAAAGTACTTACTCAACAAAGCAGTATTGATAGGCCACTTGTCTAAGTGGGTGATGATTCTAAGTGAATTTGACATCGAGTATGTGGACTATAAGGCTATCAAGGGTCAAGTTATTGCAAATCAGTTGGATGATGCTCCCCTCATAAGCTATCATCCTCTCATTTCCAATTTTCCAGATGAAGAGATATTCATGATCACAACAACACAACCACGAAAACTATAATTTGATCGTTCATACACTAGGCATGGCTCGGGGGCAGGTATCCTATTTATCACACCTCAAGGTGACAACATCCCTAAGTCTTACAGGCTTACTTTTTCATGCACCAACAACATAGCTGAGTATGAGGCCTTGATCCAAGACTCATACTAGTTGTACAATGGAAGTTACAAGAACTACAAGTATATGGCAACTCCCAACTGGTCATTCAACAAGCAACAGATGAATATCAGACCAATGATGATAAACTCATGCCGTACAAAAAAATGGTGGACAAATTAAAGACATCATTCACTACTATCACCTTTGAGTAGATACCTAGAGATCAGAATCAAGTTGCAGGTGCTATGGCTACCATTGCATCTCTCCTAGATCTCCCACAGAATTCAACATGTTACAGGTTCTTGGTAGAACAGCTTTGGATTCCCGCTTATGATATCCCCGAATGAGAGATGATATGCCGCCTTGTCGGTTCTGAATCCCCATGGTATGGTGAGTACTACACCTATCTCCATGATCACATACTTCCTCCTAACCAATCAAATAACCAACGTAAAAACTTCATTCGACAAATCGCTCGATATACCATTATTGCTGAAACCCTATACCGACACAGTCTTGATGGTACTCTCCTTTGATGTCTAGAATATGATGAGATAACAAAGGCCTTGGAAGAGGTACATGAAGAAATTTTTGGAACTCATGCAAGCGGTCCGTTCCTAGCCAAGAAACTCATGCGCACTGGATACTATTAGCCATCCATGGAAAAAGACTCCTACTACTTTGTCAGAAAGTGCAAGAAATGCCAAGTTCATGGAGACCTGATACAAGCACCAGCATAGGAATTGCAACCAATCACAACACCATGGCCTTTTTGTCAATCCATCCATCTTCATCCAATGGCCACAAATTCATCATTACCGCCACCGAATGCTTCACAAAGTGGATTGAAGCTGTTCCACTTACCCAAGTCACCGACAAGCAGATCGCCTCATTCATCCTTAATTACATCATTTGCCAGTAAGGTGTACCCATGTCCATCATCACAGATAATGGGCTTCCATTAAAAAATCAGGATGTCCGTGAGCTCTATGAGAAGTTTCATATCCAACACTGCTTTTGCACTCCCTATTACCCACAAGGAAATGGTTAGGCTGAAGCATCAAACAACAACATATTAAGAATCCTCAAGAAAATAGTCAATGATGCCGACCGTGATTGGCATGTTCAATTGAATCCAACACTATGGGCATATCAAACAAGCATTCAAACCCCTATAGGCGCAACTCCCTACTCACTAGTCTATGGAGTAGAAGCCATCCTTCATATTGAGGTTGAGATACCATCTCTATAGGTTTCCTTACATAATCTCATAGATGATGAAGAATACAAAGTCTCACGTCTCCAAGATTTAGAGCTACTTGATGAGAAATGACAAGCTACATACAATCACCTCAAAGCCTATTAGTAGCGCATGAGAAGAAGCTATAATCATCGAGTTAGACCTTGCACATTTGAGGTAGGTGATCTTGTTCTTCGAAAGAATCCTCGTAACCAACCAAACAGAGAACATCAGGGAAAGTTTGAATCAAACTGACTGGGTCCATATGTTATCATTGCTGTATTTGAGTCTGGGGCATATTAGTTGGCTACTTCAGAAGGAGAACCACTAGCAGATCTGATCAACAACATGCACCTCGAACTGTTTTATACCTAAGTTGCACAGAGCATCAGGCTCCCATACATATTAGGAAAAACACCAAAAACATTCAGATAAATATGCTGAAGAAAATACAAAAAATAAAAATAGTAAAGAAAAATCATGCATCCAAACGGTGAACAACCACTCCGGTGGCACCTTGGGTAAGTGCAATGGTGAAAACCTGGCAAACAGGTGCCACTCATAAAGGTTATGGCTCCATTGTCTTTCAGACTTGCTGTGATCACATTCACTACATTCACTCATCCATCAATCCAAAACCATGGCTTGTTATTGATCTGCAATCAAGGATAATACTTCACGTGTCTTGCATCCCACTTTTTCATAGTCATATCTAAATTGGGGGCAATGCCCTTAATCTAGTTGATGGAAGTGGATTCTACATTACTTATGATTCATTGAATTCTTCATTCAAAACTATCTCACAAAACTCCAAAAACATTCGAAAACTATCTCACAATACCAAAAACATTGGAAAAAGTATCTCATAAAATCCACAAAATATCAGAAAACATCAAACAAACAAAAACATGGCAACACCTTGTACATACGTTTTTCAAAGCAGATACCAAACAAATATTGTGAAATAATCAAACGATGATCACTTATCACATCGACCAAACAATCAACATCAAAATGCAAAACTGTCTTCACAAGGATGCATCCTTCCTTACCAAAACAAAGACAAGATGACATTTTCTTTGACAAGAAAATTATGTTTAAGCTATCAAGTACTTGGCCAGTTTTTTAGTTATTTATTCATTTATATCAGGTTCCTACGCTACTCGAGGATATCCACAAGTCATTAGAGTGGCCGGGATGGTTCCTAAGCATTGTTTGTATGTCTTTTGCGAATTATTCCAATGAAGTTCCGGGGCATGTACTAATGGTGTCTACATGGGAAGTTCACTAGGCTACGTGATCTCATGCAAAATATAGTCATGAATAACTATGGCTTGCTGACTACAACGTATACCTTGACCATATGAGTATGAACCATTATTGAGGGTCCATATTCTGTATTCTTTATTTATGCTGTTTGTTTGCAGGTACAATTCTCCATCCTTGGTTCCTACTGCCTCATCCAAGTTCAATATTATCGTGCTCAATGATGAAAATAAAGCACTATGGATCATCATTCCATCTCATCTGTATATATTGCATTTCATTGCATTCCATCCATCCATACATTCATAAATAGCTACATATCATGCATACATAGTCATAACAATGTATACTCTATTTTCCTCTTCTTCCATAGGAATGAGTCACAGGTCCTCCATTTATTCTATCTAACATCAAACCCCCCCACTCTCCCCATCTCGATAATCAACATCATCATAATCCCTTCATCATGCCCCATCAAATTAATCAAGCCATGTTCCTCACCGTCCATCTCTAATAGGAGGGACTGCTCTTCCCATCCTCAGTCATCCAAACAATCAAGCCAGTTACTCTATCTACAAAAGTACATCAACTCACACACACCTAGACTATCAACAAATACTCTGATCAAGTATCTTTGGGTCTCAATAGGTAATCGATCATGATAATCCTAGACTACAACAAGCATTTATCATAATGACCTAGTCTCAATAGGGCTACTATGATTCACCACAACCATCCATCACACACACACACTATCAATTGATCAAACAATCAAATACAATCCAATGGACAATTACATCAATTGTCTAAGTCTCAACGAGTATTTTGCTTCATATACCTTGACTTCATCGAGCAATTACATCAATTGTCTAAGTCACCATTAGGTCACTTTGATTCACTTACTCAAACTTTATCCTATCCAAGCGACCAACTGACATCAACTGTCATGCTTTGACTCGACCGGGGTAATTAAACCGATTGCACAAGATTGTCCAACCAATTTTGATCAATTGTATAGCATCAATCCAAACCACACACTACATCTTCTTTGTATCTCTTGCATGACCTAAGGGTACTCATTGGCTTGTTGTTTCTTCGTATTCACTCCATTTTCCTCCATTCTTTCACCGTTATTGCTAATATCTTCTCTTCTCTCACCTTGCCAATTTTCATTCTTTTTCGAGAGATCGCCCAATTTTTTGAAATTTTCGGCCCATCTCTTGAGGGGGCATACCACCCATTAAATTAACACCTATTTTCCACCAAAAAATTAAGATATTTTTTTCTAGAGTGGTGTCAATGCACCATACCTGGGTGTCCACAGTCAGAGATAAATAATGTCCATATTGTCTTGATGCCCACAATTTACATTGAATTATGATCACCCTAATCTACTCTATACTACTTCTCTTTTAAAATTTCATTGTCTTACAAGCTTTTGTTTTGATCGTCACTCTTAGCATAATTTTTAGCGGTCCTAAAATTAGGGAGTTGTAGATACCTTAGTCCTCCCTCAACCTTGATCTTGTCGAATGTGGGGGCATAGTAGCCAAATTCAAATATATGTACAACATAGGATATCAAAGTTATTTATCTTATTTTTTTAGTTGGAAGTTTTTTTATCAAATTTTTGAATCATTTAGTTATTCAATTGGGGAATATGAGTTATAGACTAAAACCTCTTCGACTAAGAGCTCAAGTCTAAGGGGTAATCATTCCGCTAAAATTGTCTGGGGCATGATCTCAACCTCATCTCTTATGATGTTAGATTCTTACACTCAACAAGACTTGATACATTTAAGCTCACCAATAGACCAAATACCCATTGACAAGTTATGTATTTTTTATATGTTATATGATCTAATAATCACTGGAACTAAGATAATGAAGATAGAAGATCATGGGCTATTAAACTCAAATGGGAAGGTTTAATAAACCTCCATGGTTTGGGCATTGTTAATAAATAGACATGTTTTGATTAACTTAGGGTTTAACATGTAATGTCACTTAAGTATTTTTTGTGATGTTTCAAACTTTTAGACTAATTTCATACAACATTTTGCTTTAATATGTTGTTTTGTTTAGAGTTTGGTATTCTTTGGCAATGATTCCCGACTTTACACAAAGTGCTACCAAACTAGTACTAATATGTATGATGGAATCTATTGTAGAATGATATATCTAGCATTTTGCATGCATAACTAAATGCTAATTTCCTAGTATCATGATATGGCCGATAGATAATTATAAGCTTTGACAAAATGATCTTTTAAGCCATTATTAATAGGTAGGTTAATAGTTGAAACCTACCCTTCTCTATTTCCCCATCTTTGACACATGTACAACTATACATATCCTTAGAAAAACTAACTCAACATACTTCGACTAGGAATATTTTAATATTTACTAATAGCTAAATCAAGTACATCATTAATTAAATTAATTGCTTATATTCAATTGTAAGCTTCCTCCCAAGAGGTTTATAACAAGGCTATTCTATTGAATCTTTGTTACTTGTGTTAACATATTGATATCTAAAGAAATATAGAAAAGAAAGGAAAACAAGATTGATTCCTTTATTATAACATCATGAGAAGTATTGTATATGCAACAATTTATTAAAAATGAACATTTCACTATTTAAAAATATTCAAATTTAAAGGATACTAAGTAACTAATTAATAACAAATAGGTGATCTTGTAAACCATTCTCAATCTTGTGTATGATTACTGTAGGAATTTGACATAACCATCATTGATAAATTGAGTAAAGATAATGTGGTGCCTAAGTTTTTGTCAAGATCGATTATGAAGAAAAATGATTAGCCAATAAAAGACACATTTCTAAATGAGAACTTGTTTTCCATTTCCATCTATTCCCCCTAGTTTTTTTATCTTGCAAGTTAAAAAGTTACAAGAAAATTTCCCTCTCATTTTAGTTCTAAACAAAAGAAAAGATTAATTTAGAAAAATTCAAGATTTTAATAAATGGATTGATGGAATTCTTTTAAAATGTTCCCTCACGATGTTTTTTGAAGATGTGTATAGAAAACTAAGGTTTATGATATAATAAGATCTTGTCATGAAGTACTTGAAAGATGACATTACTCTCCTATTAAAACAACTCACAAATTTCTTGGTGTTGGGTTCTATTGGCCAAATATGTCGAAAGATGTTTCTCCGTACATGATACATTATAAACAATGTTAGTGAATGGGGAGGCCAACCCTTTCTAGAGAAATGCCCCTTGCACCACAGATTTCTCTAGAACTATTTGAAAAATAGTGAATCAATTTTGTTGGACAATTTGACCCACCATCCCGAGTGAATCAATACATTTTAGTGTGCATAAACTACATTAGCAAGTGGGTATAGGTTAAGGCATTACTAGTAGCACGAGAAAAGAAAGTAGCTGACTTCATTTACAAATACATCCTCTAGAGGTTTGGTGCACCATGAAGTTTGTTTTTAGATCAAGGACCATAGTTCATGTCAATCATGATCTAGGCATTCCTTTAGTGTTACCAAATTACTCATATAAGATCTTCTCCCTATCACCCTCTTGCAAATGGACAAGTTGTAGCCACTAATTGAGAGCTAGAAAATATACTCACCAAGATACTTTTTACAAAAAGAACTGATTGGTTGGGCAAAATATTAGAAGCAGTTTGGGCCTACAACATTACATAGAAGACTGTCATCAGAATATACTCATGAATTGTTCTATGGTAAGACACCTATTCTCCCTTTCAAATTTGAGATGGAAACACTCTAGACAATTTTGAAGGTAGACGTAGATCCATGTGAATATCAAAACTCTAGAATTTTATAGCTAAATTGGTTAGATGAGAAGTGTCTAAAAGATCTGCACAATATATGTGATTCAAAAGTACATGAAGTAGTGGCATGATAAGCACATCAATAACAAAGAGCTTAGTGTAGGTGATTGAGACTTTCTTTTTTATTCTAGGATTCATGAGTTCAAGGGCAAATACCACACTGGGTGGCTAGGACCTTATGAGATTAGTCAAGTTTTTGACAATGGTGTTGTTCAATTGGTACCTATTGATGGAGAAACAAGGACAATGTTGTTAAATGGACACCACCTCAAGTTGTATCATAAGCCAACATCCAAGGAATAATTTTTGGTTGAACTACAATCACAAGTTGAGAAATTTACTGTAGAAGATTTCTCTTCTATTGGTCTAGTTTTTTTCTCCCTAAACATCTTTTGGATGAGCACCAATAATGAATATAGATTGAAAACCAATAATGATGGTCTACCTTCCAAAAATATGGGAATATTTGATTAAAAATAATCAATGGTTGTCAATCCCCAGGGTGGATTGAAAACCATAAATGATGGTCCATTCCCAAAGAGATGGTTGAAAACAAAAAATGACACCCTCTCTTTATTAGACTTATTTTGCTTCAGAAAACTTCAGACATCAAATCCTAAATGAATAAGTTCATAATTACTCTATATTAGAGTTCAAGAAGATTTTCCTCCTGGAGACTCCTAACATCCTCTTAACAATAGCAAACTCCAAACAAGTCTTGACCTCCAGTTTGAAATATTGTCTAGAGATTGTTCCTAGTTGCTTGATTGCAAAGTGAAACTTGGACAACTACTGATTCTTTATTGCAAAGATTGCCTTGATGAGTGGAAGACTTTGTATAGTTCAAAGAGCTCAAGACCCTAGCTACTCCTAATTCATTCCACTCCTCTACAAGCTCCATACAAATTGTCAAGTATAAGCATTTGTATAAAGGTATTTATTTCTAAAGAATCATTTTTCTATCATTTTAGTATAGGACAAAAAGGTTTCTTATCATTAAGTCTTGTGTGTCATGTCTCATAAAATGGTTTACATGCCATCATGAAAAACTAGACAACTAGTATGATTAAACAATGAAGTTACATGGAAGTACAATAGTTAATGAGATTAATTGTCAAACTAATTTCAAAATCTGCCCAAAGAATAATAATCATCATTACAATAAAAATTGTAGTGAGAAAAAGTGATTAAGTTGGATAGATTTAATCACCTTAGCACTTCTAGAGGAGCCAAAATTAAAGAAAGGGCATGTGAAATCAAGGTGCCACCCTTCTTAGACATTATTTGAGAGGATTCACAACTATTGCTAGAACGGTGGATATTACCCCTATCTACATTTCAAACTTGGAAGATAGTATAACTTGTTTCCAAAATGTTGAAGGTCAATTGCCTCCTTAGGCCCATGCAACATATTAGGAGAGGTAAATTTTCCAACCCTTGAGGAGAAGAAAGCCTATTTCATCAAATAATATCATGTGGAGCTTAACCAAGGTTAGAAGTGTCATCCCCTTGCAACCTTTTACCCTTGTCATTTCACTTTCAAATTTGGACAATGAATCCAAATAAGCGCAAAGCTTCTTCACAATCTATTTCATATGCAAAGACATCCACCAACATAGGTTCCATTACTATCTCGATCTTTGCTTTCCAATCTAACTTTGGCCTTTAAATTCTCTTACCTTTAGAATCCTTTGCTTCCCTCTTAAACAAAGAAAAAATAAGCATTGAAAAACTAAGAGCTCAGACTTGATCTTCTTTGTATATGCTTGGTGAGTAATGTAGATATGAATCAATACTTGCAACTCTGCTCTCATGTCAGAGATTTAACTCATGCAAATATAAAGGCAAAGGCCTAACAAAGCTAATTCAAAGAGACTTGGTCATATTCTATAAGAATTGATGAAATAGCTTTGATAACCGAAAAACAACTAAGAGTCGGGGGTGTGAATCAGTTGTCTCTCAAACTTACACAAATCAAACTTATCCTTAGATCTAATTATAAAGCATGAAAGCATAAATCAACAACACATCAAGAACACACACAACACCAAGATTTTTGACGTGGAAAGCCTGGTCAAGGGAAAAACCATGGTGGGGACCTACCCAAAATATGATGATACTCTATTAGAAGAATATGAAATATTACAATGGGGAATGTACATGCATTCAGGCACACTGTCTAGAGCTCACTTCTTAAAAATAACAAGGGGTAAAATGCAAGGAAGACTCACTTTCTTACAAAAAGATTTGGATTACATCCAGAAGATCATGAACTGAAGAATATAATCTCCTTAATGCCTGGTTATAGTTCTGGTTAAGTACATAACAACTTCCTTCTTCTCACACTTCTCTGCCTCTGAAAGATGTATACATTCAGTGTACATATATTTTGATTCTCATTCATACACCGCACCTTCAATTACAAAGATATTACATTTATTTGTACATGACATCAACCTTATCAAGGTCGGCTCAACACACTTCACCTAATTACAAAAATAAAACCACACATGCTACATCATTACATATAGACCAAGAGGATCCAGCTAATACATAACACAAACCCATATTACATGCCTTGAATATGCAACACCTCCAATAATTATGCATCGAACATCCGCAACATGCTGCAAGCATAATCTCAACCAAAAATATGAAGAACACTAACACACTGGAGAAAATCATTAATTACATGCACAATGATTAGTGCGGACCACCAACACAAAAGGTACACAATCCAAAAACATCCACAAGCATCATGAATTACTATCACAACATCTGCACTAGCGCGAATTACTAGAATCACATCATCATGATATTGAACTTCAAGAAAACTAACTGCAACTACTGTCAACCTTGAAAAGTAACTTGTAGAGCTCCAAGTCATGAACCACTTGAATTGAAGATACACATCAACATCCCAAACATTCCTCCAAATTTGTAGAACAAGATATTACAGTGCAGAGCAATACAGATCAAAATACTAAACACTACCATCACTGAACAATTGAAAAACCATCCAAAACATAGATACTCTTAACTCACTCAAATATTCATGCAGACCTCTAAAAAATGCATTGAATCATCTATGCACAGTCCTCTACAAACCCTTTAATCTGCAAACTCACATAGATACTAGTTGTCTAGTTTTTCACATTTATCTCTCTCCCCCTTTGACAATAATGGCAAAGGCACATATTTGCACCACAAAACACAAAAAATAACTTACTAACTACTCCCACTAAGTAGTAGCTTCCATTCATCAATCTAGATCACAAGATATGGCTATGAAATGCACCAGACTGATGCATACCAATGCACCTTAGTTTTGAATAGGAGGGGCAATCACTCCTAGATTCTCTCTGAGATACTCAAAAGTATCTTTAGGAAAAGGCTTCATTAAAATGTCTACAATCTGTTCCATTGTAGGCACATACTCCAATCTAACTTCCTTCTCATTTATCTTATCACTCAAATAGTGAAGCTTGATAAATATTATTAGTCTTAGAATGCAACATTGGATTCTTAGAAATGTTAACTATGTTGATAGCAGGGCAACAACAATGCAGGAAAACTAAGAAGGGGGGGTGAATCAGTTTTCAAAAAAATCAGCCAAATTATGCACAGCTTCAGATATGATTAGGAACAACTATAGAAAAGATAAACACCACATCAACAACACAAATAACACAGGGATTTTTGACATGGAAAACCTGGTTAAGGAAAAAACCATGATGGGAACCTACCCACAATAAGATGATACTCTGCAGTAGTATGTGTAAATACTACAATGGAGAATGCACAAGCATTTAGACACACTGCCTAGAGCTCACTACTCAAAAATAAGAAGGGCTACAACCCAAAGGAAGGCTCACTACCTTACAAGATTAGACAACAATTCAAATTATATGAACTGAAAGAATAGCATCTCCAAATGCCTAATTACAATTTTGGTTAAGCATATTGTTTTCACAAGAACTCTTCTCTTCTCTTATCCACACTTCCGAATGATATATTCGCTTGTTCACACATACAATATAATCTCAGATCATAAACACAACTGCAAGAACTCAACTTACATGATTACAATGCGTATTTATATAAATAATGAACCTTAACCCTTAAGGTCGACTCAATACATAAGACCTAATGAATAAATTACATCAGACGATACATACATTTAGAACCGAACCAATACAATATCAACAAGGACATGACATGGACCCAAATCAAATTCTTGAACATGTTGGTATTTTGGATGTGTTGCATTGGTTTTTTCATTGATGTCAACACTTGTTAACACTTGTCAACACTTATCAGCACTTGGAGATTCTTGATTATGTTCACCGAAATGTTCAGAGATTTATGCATAGTCACCGGTATCTGGTTCACCGACATGTTATATTGTTCACCGACACTTGGAATGACTTGGAAACTACTTGGTTATGTCGAAGACATTATTTGATCCCTTGGTTTTGGTGTTTTGGTTATTGGTCTATTCGGGTTTGCATATTTTCTGTTACTGGCAAATAGGTCCAGGTTATGCACCAGCAAGCATATCTATTCCAGATCAGCACGACATGTCATGAAGATGATTTGTAAATGCATTGAGCCAACATGATGCATCGCATAATGATTTATTTTGTAATTGATTTTATTTGTAAAATCTTTAGTGAGCTGACCTACTCAATTGGTCTTAGGTTATGGTATAAATGTAAGATCTCATTTGTGAGCTTAAAAGGCGATTGGAAAAAAGATTGTAATAAGGTATATGCGAAAATAAGAAGAGCTATACATGCAGACATCATTTTAATATTGAAGGAAGGTATTTGAAGAAGGCATATTAGAGCTAAACCGTTACTGAATCCAACATATGAAGATGCTATTTTGAGCAGTATATTATCATTGGATTTAACCATCCAATTGTAGTCAGTGTGACTCCCATTTTTGTGATTGAGTAGTGAGCTCTAGGCATCTGGCCTTTTTGCATGTGCAGACTCTATATTGTACACACATACTATCTGTAGTAGTATCATTTGATTGTGGGTAAGGCTTCCCACTGTGGTTTTTCCCCTTACAGGGTTTCCACGTACAAATATTTGTGTTATGTGTTGTGGATGTTATTGTCTTTCTGTTTCATGCATTAATATTTACCGGTACTGCAATTAACTATTAAAACTGTCTATCGGCATAAAGTTTGGTTTACCGACATTAAGCATTAAGTTTTGGTTAAGTTAATTTTGGTTTGAATTTATTGGACAACTGATTCACCCACCCCCCCCTCTCAGTTGTCATTGGGACCTAACAGAACACACTACACCACCAAATAATTTGACAAGATCATCCACAACACGCTACATGTGAGGCCCTACCCCGACTCATTCTAGCAGTTCAGTGATTTTTTATGTTGAGACTATTTCAGATACTTTATTTTATGCATTTTGATTTTAGAAGTTATATGATTCCATGATTTGGGATAACATTGATGTATGTTGATGCTTCAATTATATGCATTATGATATAGATCTCTATATGATTCTAGAATAGGATAGATTTGTAATGATGTATGTCATTATTGGATTTGTAGGACTTTATTAGGATGATAGAACTAGGATATATGTTTTATGTGTGGATCAAAATTATGAGAATTAGTATAATTGCTTATGTGGAAATTACTTGGATATAAGATATATTAAATTATTCAAATGTAAATTGTATGCAAGTGTTTGATATGTATTCTAATTCATGTGTTTAATATTATATGAGGTTATTTGAAATTACTAATGTGTAATTGAGTTGCGCAGGAAAAGATATCCATGTGACCATGGAAATATTATGGAGAACCAAACCTAGACCTATGTACGTTCGTAAAACTAGGGTTTGTCTATTTGGAGAGACAACACCCCGTTTGTGTCATATTTTATTCGTAATAGTAAATGATGCATGTGTGTTAAATGTTATTTGCTGATTTATTTAAATCCAACAAGAGACAAAATTTCTTGTGTAATTTTGTAAAAGTATTTTTATTGTGTAATTAGAGGTTAGGGCATGTGAGCTTCAGATTTGCAATACCACCATAGTAGTAGGCCTTAGAGTGACGCCACTTGGATCTTATGGTATCGTACTTGGCATGGATTGGCTTTATGCCTATAGAGCCAAGATGGATTGCCGCTGGAAAAAGATCAAGTGTGAGGATGATCATGGTTCACCCATAGTTATCGCTGGGATTCAGAGACCCGTGTCTCTCCGTATGATTTCTACAATGCAGCTTAAGCAGAGCATGCGGAAGGGATGTTAGCTTTTTGCCATCACTATCAGTGACAGAGGAGAAGAGGATGAAAAGAAAACATTGATTGACGACCATCCTATCCTTAAGGGATATTTAGACATGTTTCCTTTGGAGCTATTTGGAATGCCGCCCTGTAGAGAGATTGACTTTCATATAGACCTTGTACCAGGAGCTAAGCCAGTTTCCAGAGCACCTTATAGGATGACCACAAATGAGCTTAATGAGCTCAAGATGCAGCTTGAGGAACTACTAGAGAAGGGGCACATTCGTCATAGCGTATCCCCTTGGGGTGTACCAGTCATCTTCATTAAGAAGGAGGACGGATCTCTCCGTTTATGCATGGATTATCGTCAGTTGAACAAAGTAACTATCAAGAATCGATATCCATTACCCAGAATTGATGATTTATTTGACCAACTTCAGGGTGCCAAAGTCTTTTCCAAAATTGATTTGATGTTAGGATACCATCAACTGAGAATAGTGGAAAGCCATATCCACAAGACTGCATTTCGCACTAGATATGGCCACTATGAGTTCACCGTGGTCCCATTCGGTCTTACGAATGCTCCAGCTATTTTCATGAGCCTCATGAATGGGGTATTCCACACATTTCTGGACCACTTTGTGATTGTGTTCCTCAATGATATATTGATATATTCTCGAAATGAGAAGGAGCATGAGGAGAACCTGAGACAGGTTCTGTAGTGTTTGCAAGACAATCAGTTGTACGGTAGTTTGTTGAAGTGTGCACTCTTTCGATCAGAGGTCAAGTACCTTGGGCACATTATTTCCGGTGATGGGATCTCGGTGGACCCATCAAAGATTAGAGCTATTATGGATTGGCCAGCGCCAACCAGTGTGATAGAGGTTAGGAGCTTCATGGGCTTAGCAGGTTATTACTGACGTTTTGTTGAGGGGTTCTCCAGAGTCGCACATCCTATTACTTCTCTTCAGCATAAAGGGAAGAAATTTCAGTGGACAGAGAAGTGCGAGAAGGCCTTTTAGGAACTCAAAAGGGCACTTACTAGTGCACCTATCCTTGTAGTACCAGATCCCTCAGTTGACTTCATGGTCTTCATAGATGCTTCCCTAGAGGGTTTAGGAGTAGTCCTTATGTAGGATGGTAGGGCTATAGCTTTTGAGTCTAGGAAACTTAAGACTCATGAACTTAATTATCCTACTCATGACCTTGAGCTTGCAGAAGTAGTGCATGCACTTGTGAGGTGGAGACACTTCCTTTTGGGTCATCACTTCGAGCTTCATTCAAACCATAAGAGTCTTTAGTACATTTTCACTCAGCCGAACCTTAATGCACGACAGAGGAGATGGATGGAGTTCTTGCGTGAATGTGATTTTGACGTTCACTACATCAAAGGAAAGGAAAACGTAGTTGTTGATGCTTTGAGTAGGAGACGTCACGAGGTATACACCATATCTATGGGCACGGATTTGAGAGACTGTATACTGCAGCAGTTGCTAGAGGATGGATGGTATGTAGAGGTTTGTCAGGTGATACGATCTCAGGTTACTCTAGAAGGGAAATATGTGGATTATTCTTTGGAGTTCGATGGACTATTACACCATAAAGGGCGCATCTCTGCACCTTCTTCCGGGGGATTGCGAGAGTTCATTGTCACGGAGGCTCATAGATTTCCTTATGTAGCACATCCTGGAGTTAAGAAGATGCATGCTGAATTGAGATAGTTATATCATTGGCCAGGAATGTGGTAGCTCATTGCTGAGTTAGTAGCCCGATGTCCTGAGTGTCAGAGAGTCAAGGCGGAGCACTGCCATCCAGGTGGGTTGCTCCAGTCTCATGCTATACCAGAGTGGAAGTGGGATACTATATCCATGGATTTAATCATTGGTCTTCCTATGTCTTCTCATCGCCATGATGCCATCTTGGTGACAGTTGACAAGTTGATCAAAGTGGCCCACTTTTCACTAGTTCGTACTACCTTCACAAAACCACCAGTAGCATAGGTGTTCTTGCGAGACATTGTCAGACTTCATGGCATTCCACGCAAGATTATTTTAGATAGGGATTCCCTCTTCACTTCTTCCTTTTGGAAGGCATTATAGGTAGCTATGGGTACTAAGCTCAATTTCAGTACAACCTATCATCCAGAAATGGATGGTCAGACAGAGAGGATTAACTAGGTGTTAGAGTATATGCTTCGCATGTATGTCATGGATCATTAGACCAGATGGGAAGAGTAAATTTCCTTAGTGGAGTTTGCCTATAACAATGGGCATCACACTTCTATGGGGATGCCACCCTATCAAGCATTATATGGCAGGCCTTGTAGGACACCGTTGAGTTGGGACCGCATAGAGGATAGAGTTGCTATTGGTCCTGAGATAGTTCGAGATATGGAATAGCAGGTGGATTTGATTAGGGAGCGTCTTAGAGAGGCACAAGATAGACAAAAGAAATATGTAGATGTGAAGAGGATAGATCGTAGCTACTTGGTTGGAGATAGAGTATTTTTGAGAGTGCGACTGCATAAGAGTCCAATCTGTTACGGAAAGGGTTCTAAGTTCGCACCTCGTTTTGTAGGACCATTTGAGATCCTTGAGAGGATAGGACCAGTTGCCTACCGTTTAGCATTGCCACCTAGCCTATCACACATCCACGATCTGTTTCATGTATCAGTTTTGAGGAAATATATCTATGATGAGTCTCATATATTAGATTGGGATGCCTTGCAGGTGGAGTAGGACGGGCAGCTAGCTTTGGAGCCCATTCGCATTTTGGCATGCTGGACGCTAGCCCTTCAAGGTCGAGAGTTGGACCAGGTTAGGGTCTAGTGGGATTGCTATGATGAGGTTACAGCTTCATGGGAGGATGCAACACGTATGAGATCAGAGTACCCCCATCTTTTTGATGACCTCTAGGAGGAAGTTCATGCCTAGAGGGGGAGGGTGTGAGGCCCTACCCCGACTCATTCTAGCAGCTCAGTGATTTTTTATGTTGAGACTATTTCGGATACTTTATTTTATGCATTTTGATTTTAGAACTTATATGATTCCATGATTTGGGATAACATTGATGTATGTTGATGCTTCAATTATATGCATTATAATATAGATCTCTATATGATTCTAGAATAGGATAGATTTGCAATGATGTATGTCATTATTGGATTTGCAGGACTTTATTATGATGATAGAACTAGGATATATGTTTTATGTGTGGATCAAAATTATGAGAATTAGGATAATTGCTTATGTGGAAATTACTTGAATATAAGATATATTAAATTATTCAAATGTAAATTGTATGCAAGTGTTTGATATGTATTCTAATTCATGTGTTTAATATTATATGAGGTTATTTGAAATTACTAATGTGTAATTGAGTTGTGCAGGAAAAGATATCCATGTGACCATGGAAATATTATGGAGAACCAAACATAGACCTATGTACGTACATAAAACCAGGGTTTGTCCATTTGGAGAGACAACACCGCATTTGTGTCGTATTTTATTCGTAATAGTAAATGATGCATGTGTGTTAAATGTTATTTACTGATTTATTTAAATCCAACAAGAGACAAAACTTCTTGTGTAATTTTGTAAAAGTATTTTTATTGTGTCACTTGACACATGTGTTGATTTTTGAAATTGTCTCTTGGGAGTAGTTGTTTAACTATAGCTTTTTCAATTAATTTAATGTGATTCTATAATTGCCTTAGGTAGAGAATCTTTGGGGTGGTCAACTTAGGTTTGACCCGAAAATTAACTTCAGAGGGGTTTAAAAGGGGTTAAATGGACACCTAGGGGTAGTTTAAAAGTGTTTCCTAAAGCCCATAAGGTATACCTAAGGGTTAGGAGTAATTTTAGGCATGTACCAACTCTCATGTGACCATTTAAACACCCTAAAAAGTGACTTTTCTAAGTTGTGCGAAAATTGAATTTAGAAGGATCATCTAGGTTGTAAACTTTCCTTTTGGATGTGAGATCCCTTTTCCCATTTTACCTACCTTTCCTTTTCAGTTTTAGAAACTTGTGAGAACTCTCACTAGGGTCTTCTTAAGCAAGAATGAGAGATTTTGTGGGTAATCACCCACTCTCCATTTTTGGAGACAAGGATTTTGAAAGAAAAAAATTAGATTTGAACTAGGAATTGGCTAAGTGTAGAGAAGCAAGGGGATTGTGGAATTGGGCTGCTCATCCTCAACCAATCTAGCATACCTTTGGGTAGTTGAAGGTTAGTCAAATTTTCTCTTTGTATTGCTTTATATTGCATGTTTAGTTGAAAGGATTTTCTTGTGTAAAAAGGCTAGATTCTTGAATGTTTTCCTTGAAAAATTATTGTATTCTGTGTTTTACTTTTTGTATGCATTTTATGTGCTTTGGAGTAATCAAGGCCTCCTACTCTTGGGAAGAGAGGATGGTCTTGTGGGTGGTAGAAGTGACAGCCCTCGAGTGAGAGGCTCTCATTATGAGAGTGATCACAAGGGATTTTATGTGACCCTTGTTGCATGGCTTGTTTATGCATTTGGGGGTCATAAGGAGGGAAATAAGGCATGAATGGCTTGGGGGGGCATAAGGAATGTGGGGTTGTTATACTTATGATGTATTTGGTTTTCAATGAGGTTACCATATGTTTTACCATACTTGCAGTCTCCTCAGGGTACTTGATCCACTACCACCCTTGAAAAGACATCACAATGTGTTGTGCAGTGTAGCCTAGGTTGGGATTGTGTTTGAGATTGTTTTTCCCTCGTCTTTTGTGTTTGCATGTGTGTTAGCTGTCTAGGGCTTGGTTCTCCAAGATCGGGGGTGGCTACTAGTTAGCCTAGGATGGGAGGTGAGCACTCCATGGTCATATCCTTGATTTTATTTGCAGGTTGTTGGAAGGAAAGGATTAGGACAAGTGGAAAATTCGATGGAGTTATTTGTTGCAGAAATCTATTTGGAAATATTTTTATTATTTTGTTTTAAAAGTCCTCATTATTAATAATGAGAGACCTATTTGTAAAATGACGATAGTGTCTTTTAAATGTAATTTAAAGAAATGTAATATTTTAATTGCTATATTGCAAAAAAAGAAATGAATAAATCTGGATTTAGTTCCTAAAGTTCTTCTGAATTTAATATTTGTTGGGTATATAATATTTTGGAAAAACAATAAATTTATTTTATCCCTTTATGCATATGAAATAAATCAAGGAAATAAAGAAATGATTTAATGATTGCATGCATGTTGCTTTGAATATAAATGTTTCAGTTTAATTCCTAATTGCATGGTTAAAGTTAAAGGATTCTAGATAAATAAAGTGTTGTTGGAATTTTATTTTTAATCTGTTATTTTATTAACTTGCAGAAAATAAAAATCTCATGTTTATCATAGTCATCTCTAAAGATAAATTTTAGATTTCTAAATTTAAATAGGTGTTGTGTTAAGTTTGTTTAATTCGATTAATTACTTCATTTTTGCAAAAAGAAAAGCCATATTTAGATAGCCTAACTATTTCTAGTTGGCACCTAGGATATTATTAAAAAGGAAATAATTAAAACGATTAAATTTGCAGAAAATATCTAATCTGTTTTATTTGTTCAGAATAAAAATAATTGCATGAAAAGAAAATTGCCCTAGATTCAATATTATTTTATATATATATATATATATACATTCAACTAATTTTATATGCATGCATAAATGAATTCATTTCTTAAAGTTAAATAAATAAACTTGTTGTTTAAAATGTATATATACAAATACTTATATATATATATATGTGTGTGTGTGTGTGTGTAATTTATTTCATTTAAATAAACCAAAAATAAATAAACAAATAAAACAATTTTTTTTAAAAAAACAACATTATAGGGGGGGTCGGTTCGAGCCGAACCATTGTGCAATGCACAGTGGACAGCGGGGGCCGAACACTGTGCATGGTATGGTGGGCGGCCTTTGCCGGCGCCACTGTGGGCATCCACAGTGGACGGCCAAGGACTGCCACTGTGGGCGACCACAGTGGGCGCCGCCAGTGCGGCCATCCACAGTGAACAACCTGAGGGCCGCCACTGTGGGCAACCGCAGTGGTCACCGCCACTGTGGTAACCCACAGTGAGCGGAGCCGTCCCAGGGTCGCTGCCTGCAGCCTTCACTGTTGAGAAAAATGGTGTCTCAACCTTGCATTTATGCAAGGTTACTATTTATAGTAAGTTTTCATTTGAGCACGAAATGGTGCGAAACTCTCCCTGAAGCTTCTGGTTGGCTAGATAAGCATTCCGGTAAAGTTTCGTCGCAAGGTCACAGCTAGTTTTGAAGATATTAAAGTTTTCATCTTGGAGGGGTGCAATAAAATATTTAAAATTAATTTTGGGGACTTTAGAGGCTTCGAAACACCCTGAAAAGTGGCTGTAACCGGTGAAGCCGGTTACGAGGTGATAGAGCACTTCGCGAGCTTTCCGGTGCTTCAAACGGTTCGTCAATCGGACACCCGGTTCTCAAGTTATGGCCTCCGGAAGTTTGTACTCCTGAAATAGGAAAAATAATTTGTATCGAATACATAAATGAGCTGTAAAAGGGAGCGACACGTGTTGATGTGTGCTTTAACATGTCATAGGGCATCTAGAAGGGAGATAAGGTCGGCTACACCTTATTGGGTGGTTTTAGCCCATGGTTTTGTAATACCGTTTGACGGTTTCTTGTATTGTATCTCCTATTTATGAGGTGTGTGAGATAGAGGTTGTGTGTAAGAGTCTTATGGCTATTGAGTTGCCTCTGAATCTCTGATTAGTGCTACTCCTGCGAAGAGCTTGCTCTGCAAGTATTTTGTAATCTGTTTTTGATAGCTGAATAAAATATTGAGCTGCTTTTGGAGGGTGGGGTTTTTCTCCCGAAAGGGTTTTCCCCACATAAATCATTGTGTTGTGGTATGAATGCTATTATATCTATTTTTATTTTCTGTAACTATTGTAATGATCTGAAAAAGTTTTGCATTACCCTCCTCTCAAGGTTAGTGTAGGAAGTTGTTACCACAACACAATGATTTACGTGGGGAAAACCCTTTCGGGAGAAAAACCCCACCCTCCAAAAGCAGCTCAATATTTTATTCAGCAATCAAAAACAGATTACAAAATACTTGCAGAGCAAGCTCTTCGTAGGAGTAGCACTAATCAGAGATTCAGAGGCAACTCAATAGCCATAAGACTCTTACACACAACCTCTATCTCACACACCTCATAAATAGGAGATACAATACAAGAAACCGTCAAACGGTATTACAAAACCATGGGCTAAAACCACCCAATAAGGTGTAGCCGACCTTATCTCCCTTCTAGATGCCCTATGACATGTTAAAGCACACATCAACACGTGTCGCTCCCTTTTACAGCTCATTTATGTATTCGATACAAATTATTTTTCCTATTTCAGGAGTACAAACTTCCGGAGGCCATAACTTGAGAACCGGGTGTCCGATTGACGAACCGTTTGAAGCACCGGAAAGCTCGCGAAGTGCTCTATCACCTCGTAACCAGGTTCGCCGGTTACGGCCACTTTTCAGGGTGTTTCGAAGCCTCTAAAGTCCCCAAAATTAAGTTTAAATATTTTATTGCACCCCTCCAAGATGAAAACTTTAATATCTTCAAAACTAGCTGTGACCTTGCGACGAAACTTTACCGGAATGCTTATCTAGCCAACCAGAAGCTTCAGGGAGAGTTTTGCACCATTTCGTGCTCAAATGAAAACTTACTATAAATAGTAACCTCGTATAAATGCAAGGTTGAGACACCATTTTTCTCAACAAATCTCCCACTTGTCGAACACCTTGCAAGAGCCGAAGGGAATGTCAACACAAAGAATCAATTGCTAGGGGCCATAAGGCCCATAGACTCTGAACACCATCTGAACTTCTCTGTGCTCACAGCCTTAGTTAAAGCATCTACAACATTCATCAAAGTTTCCACCTTAACCAGCTTCACCCTACCATCTTCGACCATATCTCTAACAAAATGATACTGAATATCAATATGTTTGGTCCGGGCATGAAATGTCGGGTTCTTAGCTAGGCTAATTGCACTCTGACTGTCACAGTAAACTGTCACTGTACCTTGTTTTATTCCAATATCTGAACACAGTCTCTTAAGCCAAATGGCCTCTTTACAAGCATGAGTAGCTGCCATATACTCTGCTTCAGTAGTGGATAAAGCAACCATAGCCTGTCGCTTACTCATCCAACTAATTGCACCACCAAACAAAGTAAACACATAAGCACTGGTGGATCTTCTGCTATCAATATCACTTGCCCAATCTGAATCCACATAACCATGGATATCAAGGGAAGTCATGTCTCCAACTGAATTACCATGATAACACAAAGAATACTCTGAAGTGCCCTTCAAATATTTGAAGACTCTTTTGACTGCATCCCAATGAACTCTACTAGGATTAGACATATATCTAGAAAGTACTCCCATTGCTTGGGCAATGTCTGGTCTAGTACAGACCATAGCATACATCAAGCTTCCAACCGCACTCTGGTAAGGCACTCTGCTCATGTCTTCCATCTCCAATGGGGATGTAGGACAATCTGAAATAGATAGTTTCATTCCAACTGTAAAAGGAACACTCAATGGTCTACAATTCTGCATGTTGAACGTCTGTAACACTGAATTCACATACTTACTCTGGCCTAGCCATAGCTTTCTGTTCACCCTATCTCTTCTAATTTCCATCCCAAGAATGTGCTTTGCTGCACCAAGATCTTTCATTTCAAATTTAGCAGCGAGCTGAGACTTCAGTTCTGAAATCATACCTTTCCCTTTACCAATGAATAACATATCATCAACATACAATGCAATGAATAAGAAATGATCACCATAAGATTTATAATAAACACAGTGATCTGATTTAGAACGTTCAAATCCCAAACTCAACACATATGTATCAAATTTCTGGTACCACATCCTAGGACTTTGTTTGAGGCCATACAAAGATTTCTTCAATTTACAGACCAAATTACTTTTGCCTTTCACCACATAGTGCTCTGGCTGTGTCATATAAATATCTTCCTCCAAATCACCATGAAGGAAAGCAGTTTTCACATCCATTTGCTCAACCTCTAAATCATAAGCAGTAGCAATAGAAAGCAAAAATCTAATGGACATCATTTTTGCAACAGGAGAAAATATCTCACCGTAATCAACACCCTCAACCTGAGAGTAGCCTTTTGCAACCAACCTTGCTTTATACTTCTCAATGCTTCCATCTGAACCAATCTTTTTCTTGAACACCCATTTACAACCAACAGGTTTTTGTCCTTCAGGCAATGGTACAAGATCCCATGTATCATTCTTTTTCAATGCTGCCATTTCTTCCTCCATAGCAATCTTCCAGGATTCTGCATCATTCATACCTAATGCCTCTTCTACAGATTTTGGTTCATCCACACTAGTATTCAGAGCAAAAATACATCTCCAATCATCAGGTGAATACCTTTCAGGTGGTTGTCTATGTCTTGTAGACCTTCGAACAAGCTGAGTTGGAGGTTCTTCCTCCTCTTCTGAAGATTCAGAGCTAGATGAGCTCTCCTCAAATTCTTGCCTATCTAGGGGTCTCGATTCAACTCTTTCAGGTGTAGAAGGAAGTTGAATCACATCTTCTTTTTTAGTCTGTTCTGGCTGCAATGTAACAGAAGGAGACTCAATTTCTCTAAAAATAACACTTCTACTGTGAATTACCTTTTGTGCAACAGGGTCCCAAAGCTTGTATCCTTTCACACCATAACTATACCCGATGAAGATACATTTCACAGCCTTGTTCTCCAACTTTGTTCGCTTCTCCTTTGGCACATGTGCATATGCCTCGCAACCAAAAACTCTAAGATGTCTCAATGAAGGCTTGTGACCTGACCATGCTTCCATAGGCGTTTTATCAACAAGAGCTGATGTAGGAGACTTGTTAATCAGGTAGCAAGCAATGGCAACAGCTTCAGCCCAAAACTTTTGTTCAAGACCAGCACCACTCAACATACTCCTAGCCTTTTCCATCAGTGTCCTGTTCATTCTTTCTGCAACTCCATTCTGCTGTGGAGAATACGGAGTTGTCTTCTGCCTGTTAATTCCACAGTCTTTACAAAATCTATCAAAATCATTAGAACAAAACTCACCGCCATTATCAGTTCTCAAACATTTTATTTTCTTTCCAGTCTGCAACTCAACCATTGCTTTAAATTCTTTAAAATGACTAAAAACTTCAGATTTACTCTTTAGAAAATATACCCATGTCCTTCTACTAAAATCATCAATAAATGAAACATAATATGTGGATTTTCCAATCGAAGAGACATCTACTGGACCAAACACATCAGAATGGATAAGGTCCAAAACACCACAAGTTTTATGAGAACTCGAGTAAAACTGAATGCGGTTTTGTTTTCCATAAATGCAATGCTCACAGAAATCAAAGTCAAGATTACAATCATTCAAACCTTCAACAAGGTTTTTATTTTTCAAGGTCCTTAGACCCTTTTTTCCAATGTGGCCAAGTCTCTGGTGCCATAACATAGTCTTCTCTGCAGGTAACTTTTCTTCAGACGAAAGAGCACCCTTAGGTACCCAAAAACCATTTCCATCTGCTGAAGGTGAAACCTTCAAATCTTCCAGTGAAGTATCCGCAGATTTACTTTTTATAGAAGTGCTATTACACTGAATAGTGTATGCTTCAAGCTTATACAAAGTGCCAAACCTAACACCTCTAGCAACTACCATAGCACCCTTAATCATCTTACATCCTGCTTCAGAAAAGACTACTTGCACACCTGCATCTATTAGTTTGCTCACAGATAACAGGTTTCGTTTTAATCCAGGGATATGCAGCACACCATTAATCATTTTTATTCTACCATCAGAAAACCCGATTCTAACTTTACCTCGACCAACAATGTCTAGATGTGAATCATCACCCAAGTACACCTTACCTCCATTAAATCCTTCATATTCAGAAAACCAATCTCTATTGGAAGTCATATGAAAAGATGCACCTGAGTCAATTAGCCAGGCATCATTACCTGCATGAGTTGCCAAAGCCGCAATAAATGCATCGCCATCTTCCTTGTCAGACTCAGAATCAGAATCGAACTTTTTCTTTTTCTTTTTCTTTTCTTCTTTACAGTCCTTACGGATGTGACCCAGTTTACCGCAATTCCAGCAAATGACTTTGGACTTTCCAGGAGATTTCGATCTCCCTTTGGATTTGGACTTGCCGCGCTTCTCATTCTTCTTGCCTTTCTCCTTAGGTCTTCCACGAACGGTTAGGGCTTCCTTTGAACTGATGGATACCTTCCTTCGCATCTCTTCACCGAGTAGGGCACCCACCACGTCTTCAGATTTCAAAACAACAGAAGTACTACCGATAGCCATAACAAGAGAATCCCACGAATCAGGCAAAGAACAAAGCAAGATCTGACATTTCTCCTCCTCGTCCATCTTAACACCGATGGATACTAATTGAGCCACAATCATATTGAATGCTTCTAGGTGGTCTGCAATTCGTCCACCCTCTTCCATCTTCAAGGAATACAATTTCTTTCTTAAGAAAATTTGATTTAATAAAGATTTCACTTGATACATCTCACCAAGCTTAGTCCATAGCTTCTTTGCAGAGTTCTCTTCATGGACATTGATTAGAACAGAGTCTGCCAGGCACAGTCTGATTAGACCCTTGGCTTTTCGGTCCATAACATCATACTGAGCTGCCGCAGTAGGATCTGAGGGCCTTTGGACATTCGCATCAACAGCATCCCAAAGATCTCGATCTATTAGCAGATCTTCCATCTTCAACTTCCACATCTCAAAATTACTTCCATTAAATTTCTCCACCTCTATTCTCCCTGACGAACTCGCCATCTGAATATTCCTGCAACAAGATCAAAAAGTGTCTTCTGCACAAGCTCCCACTCAAATCTGGATTAGTTCAAAAAACCCAACTGCCCACAATTGAAACCAAAGGTGATCAGGCTCTGATACCACTTGTAAGGAAGTTATGTAGCGGAAACAACTTCCTACACTAACCTTGAGAGGAGGGTAATGCAAAACTTTTTCAGATCATTACAACAGTTACAGAAAATAGAAATAGATATAATAGCATTCATACCACAACACAATGATTTACGTGGGGAAAACCCTTTCGGGAGAAAAACCCCACCCTCCAAAAGCAGCTCAATATTTTATTCAGCAATCAAAAACAGATTACAAAATACTTGTAGAGCAAGCTCTTCGCAGGAGTAGCACTAATCAGAGATTCAGAGGCAACTCAATAGCCATAAGACTCTTACACACAACCTCTATCTCACACACCTCATAAATAGGAGATACAATACAAGAAACCGTCAAACGGTATTACCCTCCTCTCAAGGTTAGTGTAGGAAGTTGTTTCCGCTACTTAACTTCCTTACATTCACAACCTCCGCCCCCGCCCTTTTGCCATGGCCACCGCCTAACCCTGTTCAGCCTTGTGTAGGAAAGAAAAAGAAACAAAAGAAAAATGAAGAATAGAACCCTAGCCTGGTTAGGGCTAGGGTAAAATAAGGAGGGACTTATTTTATAATATAAAGAAGGGTTAGGGTTTGCATGGTAATAACACTTTAATTTCATATATATATATATATTTATATAATCTATATGTATATGTATATATATATGTGTGTGTGTGTGTGTGTGTGTATTATATATACAGGGTTATGAATATAGCTTGGACAAAATTGTAGAGTTTCTATATTATGAGTAGATTTGAGCAAGTTGTATAATTGTTGTTTAAGGAAAATTATTTATATAATTTATATATATTAAAGATATTTTATAATTTATTAAATATATTAATATTATTTTAAACATTAATAGTGTTGTTGTTAAAGGGCAACTGGTAGGTCAAAATAATTTTATTAGAAATTTGTTGTTGAATATAAGGATATAAAAGAAAAGGGATGTTTTTAGATGATATTAATAATAAACTTGTGGAAGATATTCCTTTTAAATTAATTGTCTCATTAGTCGATTTATTTTAATAATAATTGATTAAAATGTATTTTAGGCAATTTAGACTCAATAGAGATTAATAATATCTCTGCCAAATATTTTGGGAAGTTTGATTTAATTAACTAATGACCATCTTTGAAGAGTCAATAAATTTATTTCTTATAGGTAATCCGTATTTAATTTTTAAATTATTCTCGTCTGCTTGAGTTAATGTTGTAAGTTACTCAAACATAGTTAAGACAAAACTTGTTAGTCCATTTCATAATTGCAATTTAATGTTATTAAGTTGGAATTTCAAAAAAAAAAAAATTATCCCGTTTGTGCCCAAAAGTTTGGGCATGACACTACACAACCGATTGTGTAGCATAACACAAAGAATAAAACAAGACCAATAAAATCTTCATTAAAGCGCACCACGATCAATGCAGACCACCAAAACGTATACAACATGATCATAGAACATCAACAAGCAATGTGAATTCCCTCGCAATCACCATGACAACTCAGATAACAAGATTCATCATTAACATCATTACCGAAGCTCAAGAACAACAACTGACAAACTGAAAGATACGCTTGTGAAGTTCAAAATCATGAACCATCTGATCAGAGGACACATATGAACATCCCAAACACTCTCCAAAATCTGCAACTCAAGATATAATTGTAGACACCTAAAATAGTCTTGTCTAATTAAATAAATTCTTATTTAATTAATTCATTAATCCTCTTCTAAGCTTTTCCTCATTTAAATAAATATTTTTATTTATTTAAATTGACCTTTTTTCCTAAATTAAATAAATATTTTATTTATTTAATTAATTCATTATCTTCTTCTACCCATGACACATGTCATTCTTCGCTTACAGGCCCCTTTATCATTTAACTATTTCCTCTACCTACCCTTTAATCCTATCCGACCATTTATCTTTACACCTCTTAATCTTATCCCTCCATTTCTTACAGTGTTCTCTATATAGGAGGATGCCCTCTTCCTTTTCAACCCTAAGCAGGGTGTCTAATCAATCTTATGTAATCAAGCCTTCTTGTGATCAAGCTATCAACCATAATCTATTCTTTGTTGAGCTCTTGTGCATACATAAAATCTGAGAGCAAATATATCTAAAAAGATCAATGAAGATAGGAAACAATGGAGATTGAAGCCCTACTTGACATGTGAATGGTAATATTGATTTATTTTGTTTATTTACATGATCTTAGGTATCTCTATTGGTATTGGTGAATGTTTTATTGTAGGACCTAGATTGTTTGTGGTTGGATCTTTATGGTTTTACAATAGTTTATCATCATCAGTTTTCACCATATACATTTCCTTGTGTAGCTAGGTCTTTGGACACCAGATTAAGATTTTGGAGAGATTTGATCATATCTGACAAACATCTTAGAATTTTTGCATCAAGTTTTTTTTGCGGGTTGGGAACAATATCAGGAGTGTTTAGTCCAAAATTGAGATTTTTTGGATCAATTTTAAATTTTTTATGATTTTCATAAAAAAGTAATTTTGGGAGTAAATCAACAATTTTTTGGGATTTTCTTACATTTGTGGAAATGTCTTGAAATCATACAGGTGGGCTATTATTTATGATTTTAATTTTTATGCAACAGAACTTGTGGAAAATCAAATCTTTGGATTTGTCAAAAAACGTATTGTCGAAAGCCCCTTTTTCACATTTGGATTTGGATTTTCTAAAATCAACCTAACAAGTGTGCTTGCAAGTGGGGGTAATCTATCAAAACTATTAATCATTTGTTGTAGGGGTAATCTAGGTGTGTGTCTATTGATTTTAGTCTAATTAGGATCATATCTCATTTTTTTCATTTGGGGTTAAGGAACTAGTTTGAAGTGTTTGGTGCACTTTGCACATTTTATGTTTATAACTCTAGAGTTGATAAAAAAAAGTATCCTCTCCCCTTGCCTTCCATTGGACCTTGGGTGTGTTATCATCTTCTATTTAGGTAGGAGGACCCATCTCCAGGGTAGCCCATAAGGCCAAGTGAGAGAGCACGACACAAGCGATACATCTTCTACCCACTATATAAATTAATACGTTAGGTGAAAGTTGTGACAACTTGGTGACGTGTATCTACACCGATGGTACTCCCTACTATCTGCACTATGTGTATGCACTTGTGTGGAGAACAAGGAGTGGGTTCTTAAATGAGTTTCCACTGCATGGGTAGACACCAAGGACTGCAGAAGCTCCCCCATTAAACACCTTTGTTGTAGAGGCCAAAAATCCTTACATTTGATGGTTTAGGGAGTGCAGATCATACCCCGTAGATACCCCTCATGTACCCTTTCATGTTGAGATAGGAATCCCTCATTTGATCTTTGATGTTTTGAGGTAAGAGAATCTAGTATGCCTGAGAAGTGAGTGTCATGGTGGGGGAGCCAGTGCTACCAAAATCTCTAGTTGTCTGCTTGTTTGAGGTATTTCTATGTCGCGAAGGCCCCATTGAATGGTTTCTCTTTCCATCCTAGGTTGTGCATGTTTTCAAGTGTCTTCAATTTGTGATATACCAATGAAAATATTTTGAACATACACAAAAATATTTTGGATAAATACACTTTCAGACATTGTGTCTTCATTGTTTGTTGTGTCTTCTTGCAACAAAAACATTCAACATTAAGATTTAGTCACATTCAAGAACTTTACATTTGGATAGAATCGGACATTCTATCAGAAACTGTGTTTGTGGTAGCTTAAACCATGTTTGGGTTCAGAAACCACATTTGTGTAGGGTAGAATTGTGTTTTTGTTAGGAAGCAAAATATTGTCACAACAACAGTTAAAACTGTGTCTTTGATCAGAAAACATATCTATGCAAGACAGTTCCATGTCCATTCTAGAACAACATTTTGCAAAAAATGGAAAAGACAATAATGGGATTAAGTTTTGAGATTTAAAGAGCTTCTAAGGCATTTCCTATAGGGCTTCATCATTTTCAATCAACCAGTCTTGGTCACATATTTGTCCATTATCTCCCTTCATTTGAAATCCCTCATACATATTGTCCAAACTAGAGTCAAAAGGTTTCTTTTTTGTGCTCATCATATCTTTCAAACTTGCCACAACACATCACTAAGTGGTTCCTACATTAGATCTATCATCTTAGGGTCCCATTTGGTCATCTTTGGTTAAGGTCATCTTACCTCATCAATATATCTATCATCTCTTTGGAAGTCACACCTTACTTTAGATCACACATATCTTGAACCTACATTTTGGACATTGCAAGACAACCCTAGATTCATTCCATCTCATATCCTCTCTTGATATTTCCATAGTCTTCATATTTTCTTCCATCTTCCATTTTAGCCAAGGTTAAGTTCATGGTTGAAAATCATTCCCAAAGGTCTAAAAGAGAAGTTGAAGAAGCTCTAAGATATTTTAACATGAGTACCTATGAGTTTGATGGAGACAAATTTTACTACCCATTTGACAATCGTAGTAATATAGCAGACAATGACAATGAGAACACCAATGATAATGAAAATGTATCTATCACTTCCATAGACATTGAAGAGTGTTGGTATTATGGATGTGTTGCATTGGTTTTGTCATTGATGTCAACACTTAAATTTCTGGAAAGCTTTGGTTATGTTGAACTGGCACATTATGTTCATCGATATGTTCAGTGACTTATGCACAGTCACCAGTATATTGTTCATCGGTAGGTTATATTGTTCACCGACACTGAGGATGACTTGTTATCATATAAAGATCACTTGATTATGTCAAAGACATGGTTTGGACACTTGGTTTTGGTATTTTGGTTATTGGTCTTATCAGGTTGACATATTTGTTATTACCAACAAATTGGTCTAGGTTATAGACCGACATGTATTATCTATTCCAGATCAGCACGACACGTTATGGAGATGATTTAATTAATTGGATATTGTTGTAAATGTATTAAGACAACATGATGCATTGCATCTTGACTTATTTGCAATTGATTTAATATTAATATTCTTAGTTAGCCGACCTACACATTTGGTCTTAGGTTTTGGTATATATGTAAGATCTCATTTGTGAGATGACATGTGATGGTATATGGTTATGGTATTGTAACATGCTATGTGCAAATATTGAAGATCATATGAGAAGACCATAGAGAAGGTTCAAGGAAGGTTTGAAGGTGATTATCAGAGCTTAACTAGTACTGAATCCAACATTAGAGATGCTACTTTGAGTAGTACATTATCATTGGATTTTAACATCCAATTGTAGTCAGTGTGCCTCTTATTTTGTGATTGAGCAGTGATCTCTAGGCGGCTCGCCTTTTTGCATGTGCACACCCCATTTGTATACACATACTATCTGTAGTAGTATCATCTGATTGTGGGTAAGGTTTCCCACCATACTTTTTCCCCTTATAGGGTTTCCATGTACAAATCTTTGTGTTATGTGTTGTGGATGTTGTTTCTCTTTCTGTTCTATGCATTAAGTTTTACCGGTATTAATATTTACTGCTAATCTATCTACCAACATTAAGTTTGATTTAATGGTATTAAGTATCAAGTTTGATTAAGTTATATTTGGGTTGAAATTAATTGACAACTGATTCACCCTCCCCCTCTCAGTTGCCTCCAAGTCCTAACAATTGGTATCAGAGCTAAGTACTCTTTTTGTAGAAGTTTAACATCTTGAGGAGATTCTATGACAACTAACTTTTTTAGGAAGGATAGTCTGAAACTTGATGGAACATATGTATTGGAGAGAAGCAGGGAATACAATGGTTTACACTTTTAACAGAGCTCACATCAAAGGTGAAACTAGTAAGACCCCTTATGAACTATGGTTCGGTAATACTCCTACTCTTAAATTCTTCAAAATATTTGGAAGAAAATTCTATATTAGGAGAGATGAGTATATTGGTAAATTTGATCCCAAAAGTGATGAAGGAATATTTATTGGTTATTCATCTAAGAGCAAAGCATATAGATGTTTTAATAAAAGACTACAAAAAATCATTGAGAGTGCAAATGTGAAGATAGATGAACAATTTAGAGGAAATTCAAGGTCTATGGATTCTGAACCGACAGTTGAGATGATCATAAATGAACCTATACAGAGTGTACCGGTATAGAATGTGGATCTAGTCACACAGGTATCATTAGAGAATTTCACAGTGACTGAAGAACAACAACAAGTGAACACACCCAGGTATGTAAGATGGAATCACTTTGAGAGTCAGATAATTGGGAATAAATATCAAGGTGTTATGAGAAGAGGGAGACTGGAAAATGAAGAGGTATGCTTAATTTCTTAAATTGAACCAGCATCTGTTATTGAGGCATGTGAAGATAAACATTGGATGAAAGCTATGGAAGATGAATTAGAACAAATTGAAAAGAACAATACATGGACATTGGTTCCCCGACCTAAAGAAAAAAATGTAATTGGAACTAAATGTGTATTTAGAAATAAACTTAATGAAGATGGTAAGGTAATCAGAAACAAAGCAAGATCAGTGTGTAAAGGATATTCACAGAAAGAGGGAATTGATTACAATGAAACCTTTGCATCGGTAGCTAGAATTAAGGCAGTCAGATTATTTCTTACATTTGCAGCTCACAAGAACTATAAAGTATATCAAATGGATGTAAAATGTGCATGTCTAAATGGTGATCTTGAAGAGGAAGTTTACATTGAACAACCTGATGGATTCTCATTGACAAATGATAAAGATATGGTTAACAGATTAAGGAAAGCTTTGTATGGATTGAAGCAAGCTCCTAGAGCTTGGTATGCTAGATTGGACAAATATCTTTTGCAACTTGGTTACACTAAAGGTAATGTTTACAACTATTAGGAATCCCACAGATACTGAGAGGGGGGGGGGGTGAATCAGTATCTAACCGGTGAGTAGAATTTCTTGAATTAAAACATGCAGAACATATTATAATAGTATTCTAGTATGCAATAAATAATGCAATAAATAGAATTAAGAACATCCACATGAGAAGCACACCATAACACAAGGTTTTAACGAGGAAACCCAGTGTGGGAAAAACCTTGGTGGGATTTGTGACCCACAATATTCACTCATTGGCCAATAAGAGAATATTACTTACAATAAGGGCTTGCACATGCAAGAAGGCCAATTGCCTAGAGCTCACTGCTCAATGGGGAGTCTCACTGACTTACAATGAGGATTATACAAATCCAATATCTTGTATTGCTTTACAATAGCATCTTTAATGCCTGATCCAGTACCGGTTGCTGCTCTGCTTCTTACATAAACCTTTAGCCTATATTTCGCATAATAGGTTTGCCTAATATTTTTCCTTTTTGCTTCCTCACATATTACAAATGTCTACAATGATCTCTTTTATATATAAGAGTCATTTTACAATTTGCCAAGTCAGCTTACAAAGTTTTTACAATAAAAAACAAAATATAATATAACAAAATCCTGTCGGCCTCTGTGCCGGTATACTTCTTTTCTTTGTGCCAGTGCTGGTGTAGAGTCTGATCTACTGATGCCGATATAATGCCTTTTCCAGTGCCATAGGATTGTAAGGTTGCCATCAATGACAAAACCTTCAATCACATACAATGTCTCATTAGAGTGTGCATATGCCAACAATCTCCCCCTTTGGCATTGATGGCAACACTCATGAGAAATTTAAAAAATGTATCCAAAAATGTGAAGTCCAAAAATGTTACCAAAAATGTGTGTGCTCCCCCTGAGCATATGATTCCTATGATATTGAATTTTCTCATCCCACTACTTCCCCTTTGGCATCAATGACAAAGGTTGTCAGGATGTCAGTAGAGTTTGTAGTTTCAACCTTGTAACTGGGTGGTTACAATTTGAAAAAGATCTCCCAAAATCAAGTTTATACTATCCATAAATTTCTTGCTATCCTTTATTGCTGTCTCTGTTCTCTTCACTGTACTAGTGAGATGTTGCAAATGCTTTGCTGGTGTTTTCTTTCCCTGTATTAGTGCTTCAGATACTTCCTTCCGTAGTGATGCTAGATAGTCCAATCTTGGACTTAGTTTTAATCTCAAATGTTTTGCCTTATTCACTATTCTTTCTCTCTCTCTTTCCAATTTAAGTAAATCTTCTTCAAAATTTGTTATCTTCTCCTCAAAAACTGATAGTGTATCAGGTGAGTTAACAAAATTATCTACAAGTTTATTGATCTCATCGTGTACCTTGCTCATATTTTTGTCTATATCTACAGTCAAAAAGTTTGTCTTACAGGTGTCTTTGTATAGAGTTTTGTACTCTTTCAATAAATTACACAATTCCGGTAGAAGTGTGTCAAAATCTCTATTACAATTCTTTATTTACTCATCAAAGAATTTCTGTTTTTCAATTTCTACTTTATCCTTCAATGACTCTTCTTTTATTTTCTCAATGTTTTCTATGATATATTTACACAGTGTATCAAGTTATCCTAAAGAATCTTTATTGTCTATATTACAGTTAGGAGCAATTACCTTCAAAATTGGTATGGTATCATCAATTGCCTTGTAAGCTTGTGAGCTGCAGTCTGTTATCTATTTGATTGAATCTAATAGTACCTTAGTCACATTAGTTGATTTGTAGCCTGATGATGAACCAACATTCTAAGTACCATCAGTGGAAGTAACCAAGCTTGTATTGACCTCTGGTAGGTCTGTTTGTGTCTGCATTTCTTTAAGCAATGGTTTTTCTATTTCTCCAATTGCCGGTGGCACTATTTCCTTATGTTCCTGTTGCTGTTGTTGTTGTTCTTGTTCCGGAGCCTTTTGCTCTGTTTGTTGCATTGTCTCAGTCTGAATCTCAACCTTTTGCTCTTTGTCTTCTGCCGATTTCTCCTGTGTGTTTTCAATTTGCTCAGCTACCAGAGGCTCACTAGCCATGTCAGTCTTATCAGTTATATCTTTGTCTACCACTATGTTGATCTTTTGAGTATCAACATCCACAGTATATAAGACTTCAGGATTAGGATTACCATCCTCTACATCTATACTCTCAGCTACCGGTTAATCTTATGTAGCTATTGTTTTTACCGGTGGAGTAATCAAAGGAGGTGGGGTTAAGTTGTCTCTAACCTTGATACTAGGTGGTCCACCAACTTTACCTTTACCCTTGTCTCTATCTTTTTGATAAACTTTTATGGGTTTGGGGTTCCTGCATTCTTCTTGTTTTTCTTTTTCAACTAGGAATATATCCCATCCATTTTCCATTTCCTCAGTCACCTCATTAACTCTTCTAACCATTAAAGCAATGTGCCGGTGTGCAGTAGAAAATATTGACCAGTTGGCTTGAGCAATTAGGTCATCAATTTCTTGGGGTGAGTTTACCGGATAAACAACAAGTAGCTTTTCAATCTTTATTTTCTTGTCCAGTTCTATTATTGCTTGTCTTCTTGCTTCCAGTCTATTAAATAGTTCATCTAGAATTTCATTTACTACTTCCATCAAAAACTTCTTATACATATCCATATGCAATATAACACTATTTTTAACTTGTTCTTTTTCATCAGCTGTTAAAGTGCCATATATTTTCTCTATATTTTTTCAATTTACCTTCCTCTATAATTTCATTCAGCAGTATATCAAGAGGGGCCAAGTCTTTGTTTGTCCTCTTCTTCTTTTTGGGTGTCAGTTTCTTCTTCTTTGGTGTAGCCTTTCTTACCGAAGATCTCATTGCTTGTTGTTTTTGTCTTGTTCTCCTGGGTGAGGGTGTGGTTAGCAGTGAGGGATCCTTTTTCCTTACAACTCTTTTGAAAGTTGTAGGCATGTCACTCCCCAAAGAATTACCTACTGGTGATAGGTGATTTTCAAGTTGTGGAGCTGCTAACTCATCCATTGGTATACCGGTTTTCTTCAACACATCTTCTTTGATGGCCTTTGCTTGTCTGGAACCTTTCCTTACAATTGCCTCAACCTTTTTCACTCTTTTCTTTGTCTTGTTCTCCTAGGTGAGGGTGTGGTTGCCAGTGAGGGATCTCTTTTCCTTACAACTCTTTTGAAAGTTGCAGGCAAGCCACTCCCCAAAGAAGTACCTACCGGTGATAGGTGAGTTTCAGGTTGTGGAGCTGCTAACTCATCCTCTATTATACGGATTTTCTTCAACACATCTTCTTTGATGGCCTTTGCTTGTTTGGAACCTTTCCTTACAACTGCCTCAACCTTTTTCACTCTTTTCTTTGATTGTATTTGGCTTTCAATAGTTTCTGCACTACCAAATATTTCTTCCTTAGGTTCTCTGGGGGCTTCTAGAAGTGCTTTAGCATATGTTTCAATTATATGATCATCTATTTCATAGCCCATCTCGGTTACCCAAACTGTCCTAGGGATGACTGCTTCCATCCAGATTTCATCCTTCTTGATTACAAAGCATATTTCATCTTTGTATTTGTCGACAATCTTTTGTGATAACCTGATTCTTTTCTTCATTTTGGCCTTTAATGCGAAAGAAGTCATGAATATTGTTTTCCTTGTTTTCTCCCATGTTATTGAATAGTTTTGTTAACTGTTTACCACTCACATATATCAATCTTTGCATTATCTGTGACCATATGATAAGCACTCTTAATGCATAAACTTGAAACTGAATTGAGTCTATTTGCATGAGTAGCTTTATACCATAATATCATGCTGATAAATATCACATTAATGACTGTTACATCATTAACTCTTAGGGACCTTATATCGAATGTTGCACCAGTTGGGTTTGTAACTAGGTCATTGGATACCTTCTTGGTTTTATTTGGCCTTTTACCGGTGGTCGGTAACCCTGTGAAAACTTTCACAACTTCCTTAGTGATTTTGTGGACTGCATCTAACCAGAAAAATTCACCATGTACCCTGCTTAAGACTATCCTAATCACATCCTTGGGGAATTCAGGAATGCTAAGGATCTCTGTAAATCCTAGGGTTTCAATGATCTTGTGTTCATCTTTTACATTGTCTGTTTTATCACATATCATAGTTTTAAACATGGTTTTAATCTCTTCATCTCCTAGTTCCTCAATGTTGAAGTGGATGTACATTTTGGGGTCTTCAGCATAAACAACCCCTTGGGAATTTGAGAAAAAGCACCTAAGGTATCATCTTTCTTTTCTACCTCGGGAACTAAGTAAAATACGGGCCTAGGTCTTTTTATTACTTCGACAATAGTAGGGTTTTCTATATATTCAATTGAAGAGGTGGATGCCATGATTAAATACCTTTTACTGCCTTTAGGATGGATGATTGCTTGGAGTATTCTTGCCTCTTGCTTGAAATGCCTTAGTTCGGAATCTTCGCGCTCTTCGTAGGTTTGAAATCTCGGTGAAATGGAATGGAGCCAAAAACTTAATTTTATAGTGTTTTTTTTCCATCTACCACATTAAATGCATGTCGGTTTAATATTCTCTTAACATTGTCTGTCGGTAAAAAGTAATTTTCAACTTCTTATCTCTAACCGAGGGAATAATAGCACATGTGTCATTAGATTGCCAAACCCTCAAGGAAGCTTTCTTCAATTAGATGAAGAGCTTCCTACCAGTGGAGCACTGCTCTGTCCTGCCGGTGAAGCATCACTCTATCCTGTCGGTGAAGCATTGATTTGTTCTACCGATGGAGGAGTATGCCCAATATTTAGATCAACTTTTCTAATCCATTGTTTTGAGAATTCTTGCTTAACCTCTTCAACTTTTTCTTTACCTTTCAAGCTAGAACTTTTGTTGTCTACTGGTGTTCCTTTACTTCTACAGAATTTTGCAATATGCCCAATATTGTTACATGCATAACAAGTTACATTATTCTTCTGAATAGCTTTCCCATAACCTATGCCGGTTTGTGTTCTGTATTGATTAGATAAATGTCCAAATCTTCCACAAACATAACATCTTACATTCATTCCTGCAATTTTTAGAGTTGTGACCAACTTTGTTGCATTTAGAACATTGACCAGTGGGTGTGTTGATATTCTGATAATTTCTAGATCTACATTCATTTTCTCTATGACCATACTTATTACAGTTAAAGCATTTTCCATTGAATTTATAAGCATTAGGTTGTCTTACTGGTTTGCTATGATCCTAAGTATTTGTAGTACCAAAGCTTTCACCAAATTCAAAGCCAATTCCAGAAGTGTCACCTTTAGGTTTTTGATTCTTTAGCAAGGTGCCAAGTTCCTCTGAGCTTTTCTTGAATTTTTCTTTATGTTGATTTGCAGTTTCTAGTTCTCTTTCTAAGACTTCTTTTTGTCTCATCAGTTCATTTGAGTCATTCTGAGTATGCATTAGATCTGTCTTCAACATGTCATTTTCATAGCTAAGTCTTGTGTTCTCATTTGCTGCATCACTTAGTCTTCTGGCCAATTCTTCTTCATTCTTTTTCCTATCCTCAATCTCTTTACAAAATCTCATAGTCATATCCTGCATCTCATTCTTTGTTGTCATGTTCTCTTGTTTCAACTTGCTTATCATATCATTAAGTGATTCCTTTTCATCATTCTCATTTTGGAATTTTTCACAAAGTTCTCTTCTCTTATTTCTTGCAACAGTAAAATTTTCTTGAAGTGCCTGAATGATATCCTGAGCTGCTCTTAAATCATCTTCTAGTTTGATATTTTTCAATTTCTCTACATCATAGTCTAAAAGAGCTCCTTCAAGTTGCTTCACCAGATTCTCCATCTTTACCGATGTCAAGATCTTCCTCAAGCTGTTAGGCTTCTGAAAATAGAGGACCAAGCTCTGATACCAATTGTTAGGAATCCCACCGATACTGAGAGGGGGGGGGGTGAATCAGTATCTAACAAGTGAGTAGAATTTCTTTAATTAAAACATGCAGAACATATTATAATAGTATACTAGTATGCAAGAAATAATGCAATAAATAGAATTAAGAACATCCACATGAAAAGCACACCATAACACAAGGTTTTAATAAGGAAACCCAGTGTGGGAAAAACCTCGGTGGGATTTGTGACCCACAATATTCACTCACTGGCCAATAAGAGAATATTACTTACAATAGGGGCCTGCACATGCAGGAAGGCCAACTGCCTAGAGCTCACTGCTCAATGGGAAGTCTCACTAACTTACAATGAGGATTATACAAATCCAATATCTTGTACTGCTTTACAATAGCATCTTTAATGCCTGATCCAGTACTGGTTGCTTCTCTGCTTCTTACATAAACCTTTAGCCTATATTTCACATACTAGGTCTGCCTAATATTTTTCCTTTTTGCTTCCTCACATATTACAAATGTCTACAATAATCTCTTTTATATATAAGAGTCATTTTACAATTTTCCAAGTCAGCTTACAAAGTTTTTACAATAATATAACAAAATCCTGTCAGCCTCTTTGCTGGTATACTTCTTTTCTTTGTGCTGGTGCGGGTGTCCTGAGTGCCGGTGTAGAGTGTGATCTGCTGATGCCGGTATAATGCCTTTGCCAGTGCCATATGATTGTAAGGTTGCCATCAATGACAAAACCTTCAATCACATACAATGTCTCATTGGAGTGTGCATATGCCAACAACAACAACTTATATTTCAAAGTGACAAATGAAGACATCTTGTTTATTGAAGTTTTTGTTGATGATATCATTTTTGGAGGAGAAGATGGATTGTGTAAAGACTTTGCTAATAAGATGCAAGAAGAATTTGAAATGTCTATGATTGGGGAGATAAAATTATTTTTAGGATTGCAGATTTCATAGACTGATAAAGTATATATTCATATATCAAACAAAGTACTTGAAGGAACTATTAAAGAAATTTGGTATTGAAAACTCTAAACTGGTAAGTACTCCTATGACTACAACTAATAAATTGACATTGAAGGATGATTCAACTCCTGTTAATCCAACAAGATATAAATCTTTGATTAGAGGTTTACTGTATTTGACACAAATAGGACCTGATATAATGAATGCAGTATGTATTGTTTCAAGATTTCAGAGTAATCCTAGAGAAAATCATGAATCAATAGTGAAAATGATTTTCCGGTATCTACAAGGCACAACAAATCTTGGTTTATGGTATCCTAAAGATGAAAATTTTGATTTATGTGCATACATCGATGCAAATTGGGCAGTTGATGTAGATGATAGAAAGAGCACCATCGGCGGGGCATTCTTTCTTGGTAGCAGATTGATTTCATGGTTGAGCAAGAAACAAAGTTGTACATCATTATCAACAACAGAATTGTACTTAGGTATTATGGATTAAGAAAATGTTGAAGGACATAAAGGTAAAATGCAAAGAACCTATAATCATTTACTGTGATAATTCAACATCAATTGATATATCAAAGAATCCGGTATTTCACTCTAAGATTAAACATGTTTCTATCAAATATAATTTTCTAAAAGAGAATGTTGAAGCGAAAGAAGTGAGATTGGTTTATGTGAATACTAAAGAGCAAATTGCAGATATCTTTGCTAAGCCTTTGCCTAAGGAAACTTTTGAATATCTCAGAGAGTATCTTGGGGTTATACCCTCACTGGTAGAGACTTAGACAGTTGATGATTGGCATCAAACCGACATAATTAATAGAAAAACTTTTTTTTCTGACTTTGATGGAGGAGAGCTACTTCTCAGGGGGAGTAGTTGGTTATAACAATTGGTTATTGTAATTGGTTCTATGAATTGGTTGTATGTTATGGTATTTGTATTACTTTGGCATTTGATGTCAAAGGGGGAGATATATCTATGGAAAAAAATTATCCTTTGGGGAGAGATTATTCATTGGGGCCGAGATATATACTCTCTCCATTTGTATTTTGATTTCTGGTATTGATCTATTTTGGAGATTGTTGGTTTTTGGTTTTTGGCATTCTGTTTTGGTACTTAGATGTTTTTCCATCTTGTGTTGCCATCAATGCCAAAGGGGGAGATTGTTGGTATTATGGATGTGTTGCATTGGTTTTTTCATTGATGTCAACACTTATCCTTCTAGAGATCTTTGGTTATGTTGAACCAACACATTATGTTCACCGACATGTTCAGTGACTTATGCACAGTCACAGGTATATTGTTCACCAACATTGAGGATGACTTGTTATCATCTGTAGATCACTTGGTTATGTCAAAGACATGGTTTGGAAACTTGGTTTTGGTATTTTGGTTATTGGTCTAATAGGGTTGACATATTTGTTGTTACCGACAAATTGGTCTAGGTTATGGACCGACATGCATTATCTATTTCAGATCAAGATGACACGTTATGGAGATGATTTAATTAATTGGATATTGTTTGTAAATGTATTAAGCCAACATGATGCATCACATCTTGACTTATTTGTAATTGATTTAATTGTAGTATTCTTAGGTAGTCAACCTACACATTTGGTCTTAGGTTTTGGTATATATGTAAGATCTCATTTGTGAGATGACATGTGACGGTATATGGCTATGGTATTATAACATGGTATGTGCGAATATTGAAGATCATATGAGAAGACCATAGAGAAGGTTCAAGGAAGGTTTGAAGGTGATTATTAGAGCTTTACCGGTACTGAATCTAGCATTGGAGATGCTACTTTGAGCAATACATTATCATTGGATTTAATCATCCAATTATAGTCAGTGTGACTCCTATTTTGTGATTGAGCAGTGAACTCTAGGCGATTGGCCTTTCTGCATGTGCAGACCCCATTTGTATACACATACTATCTAGAGTAGTATCATCTAATTGTGGGTAAGGTTTCCCACTGTGTTTTTCCCCTTACAAGATTTCCATGTACAAATCTCTATGTTATGTGTTGTGGATGTTGTTTCTCTTTCTGTTCTATGCATTAAGTTTCACTGGTATTAATATTTACTGCTAATCTATCTATCGGCATTAAGTTTGGTTTACTAGTATTAAGTATCAAGTTTGATTAAGTTATATTTGGGTTGAAATTAAATGACAACTAATTCACCCCCCCCTCTCAGTTGCCTCCGGGTCCTAACAAAGAGAACATCATATATCCAAGGTTCAATAGATTGGTTAAATAATTCATGAGAAGAGATAGACAATACTTCTTTCAAGTCATGGCACAAAGTGGAATGAAGCTACCTCATGGTTTTGATGTGTCACAAATTATAGAAGAGGACCCCAATCAAGGAAATCAAATAAATACAAATCCTAGAGGACATAATGGTGGTAATAGGAGAGAGCGTTTTGTGCCTGAGTCACCTTCATCCTTATTTCAAAAACTAGAAGTTCCCAATACCTATGCTCATGCCAATTTTACTAGGAAATCTCATGAACAACCCCATAGTCATCCTTTCCCATGGAAAAGAACTGCCACTACACATGCTCATGATGATACCCAAGATCATATCAATGTATACAATTACACCCAAGCAAACATTCAAAATCATGACACGAGGAGACCTCATGTCAGATTTGGGGGCAATACTCAAGATACACTCTTATGATACCTCCTATCCTTCTAGGAATAACATGTACTGTCCTAGACCTAGTGCTCCTCATTACAATACCATACCAAGTGGTCCATATGCAAGCTAAACCTATGACCCTCCTCCTTATGAACACATCTATGATCAATACCATCCATATATGCATTATATGATAGTTTTGATACTTAATGTTAAGTATAGATGCCAAGCTAATAAGATGAGGGTGGGGGGGGGTGAATCATACAAACTTAATCTTCCACAAAAACAACAGATTCAACCTCGGTAACATATACTTAGTAATATAACCAAAACTGCTAAACATGCAAACTCAAAAGCATATAAACATCATAACACTCATAACACCAGATTTAACATGGGAACCCAAATAGGGAAAAACCACTGTGGGATTTCGGACCCACTAAGAAATATACTCTTCTAGAGTATGCTCGGTTAAAAGAAAATCCTGTTAAAGATTACAAACACATTGCTAGATGTGACCCGGTTAAGGGATTTCCCTCAGATCTATTAGGATCTTCACCTTATTAAAGGATTTCAAACATTCAATCAAAATGTCACCTTGCTAGAGGGTTTTACAAATAAGACTGTTAAGTCTACTCGGTTAAGAGATTTTCTGTCACTTCACAAAATAACAGTAATAAAAATTTATCTGCAACTTCACATCTAAAATGCTAAAGCAGAATCTTATTTGCTCATTACAATCTAGACATAAAACTTTGTCTTGTCCATCTGCTGGGCTCTATACTCTATTATTCAAACAGGTCTTCAAGCTTCTGTGCTCAGTAATCACTATGTAGCATCCCTGTGCATACACTTGCCCGCATACATTGTTTATCAAGAGTTCCTTATTTATAAACAATTCACCAACCACTTAATCTCCTTGATCATATTTCCCATGATCAATCATAGCCATCAAATCTTCAATCTTGACTAGGTTTAATGTATCCTTCGATCTGAAAATGTTTTACCCCGCCTTGGAACTTGCATACATTTCTTGGAACTTGTGCTATGGTATTGTGCTTCAATCTGAGTTGTAGATCTTCCTGCCAATTTTATTTTTCCATAGATTCTTTAACAAACTTCATGCATGGCATACCAATCATTTAATCAGTTCTAGCTCATCAGCTTCCTTCATTAAATAATGCTTATATTCATTCAATGCTTTCTATTACTACTCGGTTGCAACTCGGTAAATACTAAACTTCACTCGATAGACATTCTGCCTTCATTAACCGATAGCGATAACCTTAGGGTTTACCAACTAGGTTCCTTAGGGTTTACCGACTAGGTTCTTTGCTCGGTAACATAGTATAGTATTAACCTTACAATCTATAACATATGTAGGATATCAAAACAATCTAAACATCATGATCTCATCATTGTCTAATGCGGTAATATTTTCCCATTGAATAACTGATTCCTCCCCTTATTCATCATATTTGTAGATAGGAATTTGGAAATCATCAAATCAAATATAAACATTAAACTAGCTCAATCACAAAAACTAAATTGCAATGACAAATCCTAATTACATTCAATAGAGATACTGAAAATAAGACATTTAAACCAAATGCAAACCATTACAAACGCAAATGTCTCCTCCAGAATTCTCCATTGTCCTTCTTTTTCCTTCAAATTGCTTTGTTTGTGGAACTCACCTACAAGTGCATAAGCATGAGATGAAAGCAAGATTGACAAGATGAGATGATGGTGTAAGGATACTAGAAGCATGATTGATTCGGATCCGATCCCTGATTGAAGAAATTCATCCAATTTATAGATAAATTGGAGAAAAGACAAGATTAGCATGAAGAGATTTGAAAGGAAATTCAAATCAAGAATAGCAAAATTATGACAAATGTATGACAAATTGCTATGCAAGGTGTTATGACAATTTATGACAATTTATGACAAATTGCTATGCAAGAAGTTATGACAAGAATTTGAAATAGAAATAGAAATTTAGGAATTTAGGAGAAATTAGAAAATTAGGTGAATTAATTAATACTTTTTCATTCATTAATTAATTCACAAAAAGAGAAGGAATTAATTAGCCAATTAAATAAAAATTTACTTGTGACAAGAAGACTTAGGATACATAAATAAATTATTTAACCTAGAGGGAAAATGACAAACAAGGTTAAATGAATAAATCATAAAACCCTAGAAGATGAATTAGAAATGCAAGGATGAAAATTAGGTCTTGACAAAAGATAATTGATGTTGATTCAATCATGATTTTAATTGATAGAGGATCAATGTTGATAAACAATTGAGATTGGTTGATGAATTGACCAAGATTGATAAAGAGACCAAATAGAAAGGCGCCAATTGATGAGGAACAATAATTGATCCAAATTGACATGATTGAAAAGAACAACAATCGATGACAAATTGATCACAAAATTGACAAGATTGACAAGAGGACAAGGATCGATGACGAATCAATCGCAAAATGACAAGATTGACAAGAGCAACGATCGATGACAAATTGATTGCAAAATTGACAAGAGGACAAGGATCGATGATGAATCAATCGCAAAATGACAAGATTGACAAGAGAAATGATCAATGATAAATTGATCGCAAAATTGACAAGAGGACAAGGATCGATGACGAATCGATCACAAGGTGACAAGATTGACAAGAGCAGCGATCGATGACAAATCGATCGCAAAATTGACAAGAGGACAAGGATCGATGAAGAATCGATCACAAGGTGACAAGATTGACAAGAGGACAAAAACCTAATTCTATCATCGAATAGGATTGACGATGTCCAAAATAAAATAAAATCGACGATGTCCAAAATATGACAAATGAGCACGCACATTGATGCGACAGGATAAAATCGACCAAAATCACGACTGAAGATTATTATCGACAAGACCATATTCGAAAGCGAGACAAATGAAGAATGCAGAAGAAGGACTCGATGCTTGCAAATGATAAAGACCAAGTGTGCAACATAGAGAAATGTTAATGCAATGCAAAAACCCTAAAATAAGGCAATGCGCAAATGTTAAAGTATGACTCCGCAAGCGTTAACCATTTTTAGACATCTACATTTTGCCCCTCTTTGAGACAATGCGATTCTAAGCATTGTTTCAAAGAACAATAATGAAAATGCCCCAGACAATAACGATGACATATGCATGCCCCCTCAAGGAATTGGCTGGAAACATCTAGAAAAGAGGCCAATTGATCGATCAGAATGATAGAAAATGATAGGATCAAACGGATGAAAGATCAGAGGTCGGATACACAAATGACAAGCAGTGGAAGGTGCAAAAGACCACGACCAACATAAGATGGAGAGGGTGCACGTCCATCTAGGCACTGACAAAGATCTATAAATGAGACAAGGAGAAGGAAAAGAGCTCATTTGCACTAGCCAAAGTGGAGGAATTGTTCCTCTAGAAAAGGACCCTTCCATAGAGATGGTGAACATTCCAATGGCAGATCACCTCGAGGAACGCGTATGCACCTACAGACGACTGGACGATGCGGGAGCAGCGGTATGTATCTCAAAAACCCATATTGTCAATTTCATGAATTTTGCTTGATTGTGGGACATTGCGGGGCCCACAGGGAATGAATTAATTGACATCTGCACCTTTGTGGGTGCATTCTGCGCTTGTGTGAGGATGTTCTGCCCCTGTGTAGGGTACACAGGTGTAGCTTGATGCTGCACAGGTGCAGGACAGGGTACATAGGTGCAATTGTGCACTTAGGACCCTAATTTGATCGAAAATAGCGCGTGTATGATCCCGAAAAGGGGGATAAGGGTAGGATAGGTCAAAATAGATAAGAAACACCCTGATTTGTGGATGAAACAAGGAAATGCAGCCCTTAGGAGAAAACCTTAAAACTGACAAAGTGTACCCCAATTGTGATGCAGAGTCGACAGTATCCATTGATTACGCGAGAGAACAGACCCAACTGCTTCATGTTACGACATAGACTCAGGAGCAGAGACAGAGATACATTAGCAGGACTTGGATTATACTATATTACATTCATGCCCAAGATTAGGGCAAACATAGGACTACTTATCGCATTGGCAGAGCGATGGCATTCAGAAACCTCCTCATTCTAGCTACCGACAAGAGAGGCGACGGTGACACTAGAGGACATGTGGCGTATCCTCCACATTCTGATTCATGGGGAGATGATAAAATATGACCCAGTGATAGGGAGAGACACGTTATGTGAATTATTTGAGTGCAACACAGAGGACCTTGATATCGTAGAGAGGGAGATCCACTGGGAGACCATGGCAGCAAAGTACGATCAGCGATATATGGTGATAGCCGTGGTTATAGCATGCCTATTAGCAGGGGACAGATGAGGACATGGATTCTTTATTGGATGGGGAAGAGTGCTAGAGAAGATGGTGATAGAGGGGACTGTGTATGCATGGGGACCTTGTGTGCTTGCTATGCTTCAGTTGCATCAGATAGCATATCAGGGGGTGTAGACTTTGAGCTGTGGGGTTACACTATTACAGGTATGGGCATTTGAGCACATAGCCATATGTTGACCGATTGTAGAGAGACAGGTAGTACCACATCAACCATATGTGTACTACTATGGGGGAGCATTGAGACAAGGTCTGTTTAGATACATACTGTATTGGTGACATGAGCTAGACAGATTGAGAGAGTTCACATGGAGGCCATATCTTGATTGCCCTGGATGGTCAGATGATAGTGAGGAGTTACCGTATTGCAGACAGGAGAGATACTTGATTGGGCAACCAGTGTTTAACCAGAGAGTGATTGAGATGTACCTACTAGAGAGAGTTAGATGATAGTTTGGAGAGAGGTAGGATGTACTGAGAGGGACTACACACTTTGCTTGATCGCACAGAGAGACGAGTCAGTGGGGGAGGATGATTCAGCCACACATAGCATATGCCGACTTCACATAGCTACAACAGAGACAGTGAGATTGTAGATTAGATGTGGTGGATGCTGGGATAACAGAGGAGCATGAGCGATGGTTTGCACGATGATGGCCTGTGCCATTGACAGATCCTGATATTCTGGTACCTAGGAGACAAGAGGACTTCCCACTCGCTGGAGAGGAGGAGGGAGATGATGATGATAGAGATGAGGATGAGGGAGATGGTGAGGATGAGGGGGATGACGAGGACAAAGGGGATGATGAGGAGGATGATGAGGATGGAAGGAATGATGAGGAGGATGACGAGGATGAAGAGGATGAGCCAGATTCAGCCGATCAGGAGTCATTGCAGGATATACCCATAGAGCCAAAGATAGCTAGCATAGAGGAGATGGAGATATGTAGGGCCACCATAGCGAGTCAGCATGATCACATTGCGACATTAGAGAGACAGAATGCTATCTTGAGGATAGAGTAGGATCAGTTCAGAGTAGAGATAGCTAGACTGATAGCGGCTCGAGATACAGCAATAGCCCAGGCACAACAAGCAGGGCAAAGAGTGACCGAGTATATCGGTCGATTAGGGATGCCAGTGCACATGAGATGACACAGATGTTGGTAGAGACCAGAGAGGAGATATGCCATTGGAGGACACTATATGAGAGTGCAGTTCCACCAGAGTAGAGAGCAGTGTCATATCGGGCACGATCAAGGACAGAGAGCAGGCCATGCTCTCGAAGGTCAGTGAGCAGCATGGGGGTGAGTGGACCTAGGAGACCACAACAGCCAGGACCTGGGGTAGGAGGGACATCATCCTTGAGAGAGGGCAGGGATGAGGAGGACAGAGGAAGCACTTAGTGACAAAGGCACGTGCTCCTTACGACATACATTTTCCATTACGTACGCAGCCTGCGGGCCATACATAGGATAGACAGCCCAATTTTGTACTCCGATATTGTTTTGATATATGATATGATATGCAGCTATATGATGGGATGCAATGTGTTATGACTTATGTTTACTTTCCATGCATGGATGCCTAATGCGCTGTTTATGTACCATTGTGGAACATGTATGAATATATTTTTATGTGTTTTTGATGCATGTATAATATGAAATGGATAAAATGCTTGATGTGATGTTTGATATAATGCAAAGGTACTAATCAATGAATGCAAGATGCAGCTTATGTTTTTGGAGATCGAAGAACTAGATCGAATTGACTACCCAAACTGACGGAAGAAATGTTAGTAAGAAGAAATTAGACAGAGGACAGTTAGAGATGAAGAAAAACTTGCTTTCACCTTGCAAAGAAGTAGGTGAGAACCTTTATTTAATGTAGCAAAGTGGATGCAGAGCATCATGGCATTGAAAGCCAGAGCTGAAATGCAACCTCGTTTGCAAAAGACAAACACATCACACACAAGGAATGAGTGAAGCATCCTAGGGTGCATACATCAAGGGTCGAGGTATGTGCGGCATTCACAGAGTGAACGTACTTATCACATACACCCAATGATATAGTTTCCCTAGTTTGTGACAAACATTCCACAAACAGCAAACACAACAAAAAAGGAAAGGGACCATGAACCATCCCAATCACTCTAAATCACTCAGCGACATCATCGAGCAACATAAGAACATGATTGAAGCCAAAGATAAATCAGTAAAAATATAAGACTCGCAAATTTGACGAAGTCAAATAAACAGTCTGATCGTCATTGTCAAAAGTGGAAAACAAGAATGATCATGCTGTCTGGTTTCAAGGAATGCGGTACCCCCTCTAAGATAGGACACAGTCTGGTTTCGAGTATACCACACCCTATATAAGACCCATGATAATAGTGACAAGGACAAATGATATTGATGTTGATTGATTGACATGACAATTGTGATCAGTTTGCATGTCTGGTTTGATTGAAAAGTTCATCTGCTAATGCGTGATTTCATTAAAGCGTAGTGTTGTAACATGTTATTTGTTTGTTGTCTACACAAATGTTTGATCGATTGTCGTTGGATGTATGCTCAATGATCTGTCTATGCACAGAGGGTACCATTTTATTGACAAAATGCAAAATGCTTGTTTTTGGTTTTTAAGGTTTTGAATTCTTTTTAGGAATTTTGATTTTTTTACAATTTTTTTTTTTTCGTTTTTTAGGACTTTATTTGACTTTTTAGGGATTTTTTCAGGACATTATCTGATTTTTAGGTATTTTTTCAGGACATTTTTTGATTTTTAGGGATTTTTTCAAGACATTTTTCAATTTGTTTTGAATTTTTTCAGGACATTTTTCAATTTGTTTTGAATTTTTTTCAGGACATTTTTCAATTTTTTTTGAATTTTTTCAAGACATTTTTCAATTTTTTTGAATTTTTTTAGGACATTATTTGATTTTTTTGGATTTTTTTAGGACATTATAGCCGAAAATTAACACATGATCTTTTTTTGATGTTTTTGGATTATTTCAGGACACTTTTCGATTTTTATGATTTTGCCCCCAGTGTCTAGCAAGGCGAGGAATATGACAGGTGAATAAATAGGCTTTCTGAAATGTTGGTGGATAGAGGGAAGACAAAGGCCTTTTATTATGGAGACAATACAGATGCAATTTTCAAGGGCTATTGCGTGATGGGACAAGAGACTGGATATGACAATGTAAAGCAGGAACATGGCATGAGGGACATGTCAAGAGGTTTTTGAAACCATGTTTAAATTTTGCATCCTTATGTTAGATCAAGATCAAGGGATAGAAAGAGTGTATGGATAATGATAAGATATGGATAGGATAAGCAAGACCAAGAATGGATAAGGGACATGGACTGAGGGTCGGGGTAGGATACGAGATAGTGGCAGAAAGTTGCAATAAGCTAGGGAATATGGATGAAAGGTTATAATAAGCAAATGGATAAAGACCAAAAGCTATGATGGACTAAAAGCTGCAAACAAGATGCATGATGCTCATGACAATCCTCAGCCTTGTCAAGATCAAAGGTGGAAAAGGAAAATGGACATGAGGGATGATAGGACAAGGAAGGGATATGATAGGATAATGGAACAATGAGGGAAAAAAGGATATGATAGGATAAAACCTGTCCCCAAGTATGGTATGCAAGAAGTTCATAGATTATGCATGACACATGTTTGCCAGGTTTTCATCATGGTACTTGCCCAAGGCGCCTATTTGCCAGGTTTTCACTAGTGAACGGATTATTTTTGCTTTACTTTTTTTTTTCTTTTGTCTTTTTTTTTTTCACTTTTTTTTTTTGTATTTTGACTTTTTCAAGAGAAGATGGACACATGATAGGGGATGGAAGAAGGACTCAAACATATTTTTGTTTGGATAGTAGCCTTGAAAAAAAATGGACCATGACCTTTAAAAGTATGCTCAAAGATGTTGGTAAGATAAGGACATGGAAAAAGAGATGAAACTAAGGCAAGGATTTATGCAAAGGATGGGATCAAAGGGATCGAAGGATGGAAAATATGCATTGGATAATGGATAGGGTATTGGAAGAACTGTGCTTGAGTGGATAGAAATGTTGGCAAGATCAACATTGGCACACACCTTGAGGGGTGATGGACTGATGGAGGAAAGATGTATCTCAGATTGTGAGATTTGGATGGAGGAATAGCTTGGGATTTTGGGACATAAGAGCCCAAAATGGATGAAGAAGGTGATGGAGGAACAAATTTGAGAGGGTTGGATGGAGGAATAGCAACTTTGGATGCCAAGTTGGATGTTTCTTTAGGCTTTTGTGCTTCAAGGATCTGCTTAGGGATCCACATGGTTTTTGATTTTTCATGCTTTTGTGGTTCATTGGAGTGCATCGCTTGCACAAGGGATTTAGGAACCCATATATATTTTGACTTTGCTTTATTTTTCTCAGTGGGCCTTTGTGGCCTTTTGGATATTTCTTTTTCTTTATAGATCATATTGTTCTTTGTTTTGACATGTTGATTAGATTGGACATGTTGATCCTTGAATACATGTGGATTTTTAGACTTATGGCTTTTATACTTGGCATTCAAATTGCTTGGAGGAGGAAAGGAATGCATGGATGGATATGAATGAAATGGAGTTCTTTTGGATTGATGAAATTTACTCAAGGATGTGTGCCTTTGCTGACCTTACATAGAGGACGAAGGGATACAAGGACCTAAGATGGATGGAAGGGATGATGGGGAAGGGATATGTTTGGATTTTGATGGAGGGATACCAACGTCTTGAGAGTGAGTTGTGTAGACATGACCCTTAATATTTTCTTTGATATGGAGGATTTCTTTCTCATGAAGGTCTACCCCTTTGCCTTTATGAATATCTTGACTTGTAGGATACTCTTTTCTTAGGGAAGAAGACGCGAGTCCATTATGAGGTGGATATGATATGAGAGAAATAATGAGATCTTGAAGTGGATCAGATTGCACCAAAGTGGAAGAACCCATTATGCATGTTGAGGGTTCATGAACATCTTGCACTGACATGTTAGAATCATGAGGGGGATTAGGATCATGAGGGGGACTAGGATTGTGTAGTGGACATGGTTCAATGACAAGCTCTTCAAGAGATGGAATGGGAGAAATAATGGGATCATCAGAAGAAATGCGATCTTGGAGTGTATATGGAGCATTAAGACAAGGAGATGGAGGAACAAAAAGATCTTGTCTAGGATTTAAAGGAATAATTTGATCTTGACAAGGAGGAAGATCATTGGAATCCTCTTTAAAGGTGCTTTGCTTGTGATTTTTAATGGGATCATCATAAAGGATGGAAGGGATATCTTGATCTTTCTTTGGAAGTGGAATGTCAGTGGGATTTGAAAGGACAATTTTTTCATGAAATGGAAGGGGATCGTTTGGGATTGGATGGACTGGGATATCTTAATCTTGCTTGGGGAATGGAGTATCAATAGGACTTTGGATAGGATGGACAAGAATAGGGGAATCATCGTGAGTGTTTGGGAACATGTGGTCCTAGTCAACAATTGGATGGGATGATAAGGTTTCAGGATCTTGATCTTGATTTTTTTTAAGACACGTTTCTTCATGCTCTAAATTATCCTCTTGACATGGGGTTGGACTTTGGATATGGATGGGGGATTTTGGCAAGGGATTAATGCTTTGGCATGAAGGGGATGGAATTTGAATGGGACTCTCTAAAAGAGAAGCATTTGGTGGCATTAAATCTTGCATTTCCAAATAGTACAAAGGATTTTTATAAATGAATTGATTAGCATATATTTTTGTGGCAAACAATCCTTGGGAGGATGCATTATTTGATACATCATTTGGAGGCGATGGTGTAAATTGCTCTTGTGAAACTTCAAAATATGATGGAATGGGAGGGGAAGTGGAGGCAAATTGAGGGTCAAATTCTTGATGGATGGATGAGCCATTGCTAGACATTGGTGTATGATTTTGATCATCCTCACGAAAATCACTTAGGACTCTCTTTAAGATTTGTCTAATAAGGCCACCTTTCTTTCAAGATTTTGACATAGCTGTATCTGGAATTTGAACTTGTTTTTGGTTTGATGTCATGTTTTGATATTGGACTTGGTTCAATTGTTTCGACATGTTTGAAACTTGGCTTGGTGTGGGCTACAACCTTTGTTTTTGAATGTTTGGTTGTGGTTGTTGACATGGATATGTTGGTTGAACTTGTTGATATTCCACCATTGGTTGTGTTGGTTGTATATGTTGGACCATTGGTTGTGTCTATTGGATATGTTGTTGATTTGAGATTTGATTGAATGAAATTTGACCAAATGAATTTTGATTTGGGATTTGATTGAAATTTGTGCTTGTTTTTTGAAATTGTTTCATCATCTCTATTTGAGAGATGAGAGCTGGCATGTCTGATCGTTCGATAAGAGCTTTTACATCAATTGGCTCAAATTTTGGGTTTGGACCTTGAATTTTTTTAAATGTTTTGGACATTTGGGATCTAATCTTCTCACTATTTTTCACTTTTTGTTCGAAAATCTCCTTTTCTTGAGCTAGTTTCTCCTCTAGTTTTTGTATTTGGACATTTACATCATCATGATAAGTTTGATCCAAGTTCTGAGACATGTAGAGATTTGATTGACATGATTGATTTCTCAATTGTGATGACATGGCTTCGTAAGAAGGTTGAGATCTCATTTCAAAAAACATGTCACTATGCAATGCAACTAATGGGATTGACAAATGCAACCTAAAAAGGATGACAATGCAACTTAATGTTTTTGTTGTTTTTTCAAGATTTTGACAAACTCATGAATGCAATTCTAAAAATGAGACCCTTAGGAAATCAAAATGATGACTAGACCTCAAAGGACAAAAGGCCAAATGACAATAGGACAAATTGACAATGTCTCCCCTATATGCTTGGATACTAAGCTAGTTTTGACCAAATGAGATTGATGACAAAAAGACAAAAGTTTGATAAGGTCTAGACTTCCTAACAATGACTTAGGGTTTATTCAAAGATTTGGATTACTCAAGTATGACAAAACCTAGTTTTTGAGACTACAAGCAAGAAAACAATGATTATGACAATGACTTAGGATATGATATGAAAATGATCTAAGGATATGATATGACAATGCAATGATAAGGATATGTGAAGACCAATGACTTGGAATATGAGAAATGCAACCTATGCAACCTAAATGGAAATCTAACTTGGATATTACAATGAAATGCAAACTTAGGGAAAATGATCTTGGACCTAAGTGCAAAATGAGGATGCTTGCAATGAAAAGGGACTAAAATGAAAGGAGATGACAATATGCCTTAGGACCTAAGTGAGACTATGCAAAAAAACCTAGCCTAAAGTGACATGAATTTTGAAACAAAGACATTCAATGTGTTGACAACCATGTTCAAATGTTGGATGAATACTTGGACAAACTTGGACCTTTGTTTGGATTGTGTTTTGAGTTGAATGTTGTTGATTTCAAAAATGCAAGTTGATTATGAGCACTTTTGAAAGTTTGTTTTTAATTTAATCCTTGACAATCACGGAAGACAAAATGTTTGTTTGACTTTGACTCAAAACAATCAAGCACATTTACAACAACTCCTATGGCTAGCAAGGACAATATCTGTTGAATCCTCTATCCATAAAATACAACACTTAGCCGGATAGCTAGACGCTTGGTAGCACTAGCTCCCCCTTACAGTGCACTCACTTCTCAGGCATACCAAGCTTCGAGTTCAAGGGGCATCACTTCCCAAGAACTTGCTATCTCTAACTAAAGAGTACATGAGAGGTGTCTTTGGCATGCATGTATCACAATGCCTAAGCCAATAGATAGAAGGTTTTTGGCATCTAAACAAGAGCTTATAGTAAGGGCATCCGTTCGGGTGGGTATTGATCTGGCAAATAAATCATTGCAATACCATTCCAACACCTGTTGTCTACAACTTTCGTTGCATCCACAGTTATTTAGAGTGGTTCGGAAGAGCTTGGCTTCAACCTGTCACCACTTAGGGTCGTTCCCTCTCACCAATGCTTGTGTGAAGTGCCAGGCAAATCAATAGGTAGGCCCAATTCTAAGGGTTAAAACATGCAAACAAATTAAAAGCAAACAAAGCATGCATGGTGTTCATTAACCTTTAGGAAACTAAATGTGCAACTACTTTAAAAATCACATGCAAAATGTTTTAATAGAAGTCTTTGACCGCATCCTACACAAGATTTGTTAGTAGTTTCATTCTTAGTCTTCGTCACATGTCATGCCAGGGTGCTGCACAGAGAATCAGTACCAAAGAAACCAGCATATAAGAACAGAATGCAAAACAATGTAATTTGCAAATAAAAACACTGGTTTCACCTCTGTTTCTGGCCTTAAACAAGCATAGAATGTCTCAACACAGGCACAAAATTCCTTGACACAGGTGTAGAATGCCTTGACATAGGTGCAGAATGCCTTGACATAGGCGCAAATCCCTCCTACATAGGCGCAGAAGTGCCCAGAAAGCCCTGAGTTGCCCTGTTTCTTGGGTTTTCACCTACAAATCAGCTCAAAAGCACTCAAAAACATAGTTAAGGGGTTAGGTTCACGTTGGGTTCACCAATTAATGTAGATAGGAATTTGGAAATCATCAAAGCAAATATAAACATTAAACTAGCTCAATCACAAAAACTAAATTGCAATGACAAATCCTAATTACATTCAATAGAGATACTGAAAATAAGACATTTAAACCAAATGCAAACCATTACAAATGCGAATGTCTCCTCCAGAATTCTCCATTGTCCTTCTTTCTCATTCAAATTGCTTTTTTTGTGGATCTCACCTACAAGTGCATAAGCATGAGATGAAAGCAAGATTGACAAGATGAGATGATGGCGTAAGGATACTAGAAGCGTGATTGATTCAGATCCGATCCCTGAATGAAGAAATTCATCCAATTTATAGATAAATTGAAGAAAAGAAAAGATTAGCATGAAGAGATTTGAAAGGAAATTCAAATCAAGAATAGAAAAGTTATGACAAGTGTATGACAAATTGCTATGCAAGGTGCTATGACAATTTATGACAATTTATGACAAATTGCTATGCAAGAAGTTATGACAAGAATTTGAAATAGAAATAGAAATTTAGGAATTTAGGAGAAATTAGAAAATTAGGTGAATTAATTAATACTTTTTCATTCATTAATTAATTCACAAAAAGAGAAGGATTTAATTAGCCAATTAAATAAAAATTTAATTGTGACAAGAAGACTTAGGATAAATAAATAAATAAATTATTTAACCTAGAGGGAAAATGACAAACAAGGTTAAATGAATAAATCATAAAACCCTAGAAGATGAATTAGAAATGCAAGGATGAAAATTAGGTCTTGACAAAAGATAATTGATGTTGATTCAATCATGATTTTAATTGACAGAGGATCAATGCTGATAAACGATTGAGATTGGTTGATGAATTGACCAAGATTGATAAAGAGACCAAATGGAAAGGCACCAATTGACGAGGAACAATAATTGATCCAAATTGACATGATTGAAAAGAACAACAATCGATGACAAGTCAATCACAAAATTGATGAGATTGACAAGAGGACAAGGATCGATGACGAATCAATCGCAAAATGACAAGATTGACAAGAGCAACGATCGATGACAAATCGATCGCAAAATTGACAAGAGGACAAGGATCGATGATGAATCAATCACAAGGTGACAAGATTGACAAGAGCAATGATTGATGACAAATCGATTGCAAAATTGACAAGAGGACAAGGATCGATGATGAATCGATCACAAGGTGACAAGATTGACAAGAGCAACGATCGATGACAAATCGATTGCAAAATTGACAAGAGGACAAGGATCGATGACGAATCGATCACAAGGTGACAAGATTGACAAGAGGACAAAACCCTAATTCTATCATCGATTAGGATTGATGATGTCCAAAATAAAATCAAATTGATGATGTCCAAAATATGACAAATGAGCACGCACATTGATGCGACAGGATAAAATCGACCAAAATCATGATTGAAGATTGTTATCGACAAGACCAAATTCAAAAGAAAGACAAATGAAGAATGCAGAAGAAGGACTCGATGCTCACAAATGATAAAGACCAAGTGCGCAACATAGAAGAAATGTTAATGCGACGCAAAAACCCTAAAATAAGGCAATGCGCAAATGTTAAAGTATGACTCCGCAAGCGTTGACCATTTTTAGACATCTACAATATTCTTTCTGTGTCTTTTACTGACATCTTTATACTCATCAAATCATACTTCTTAAGATATGGCAACATCATACTGAATTAGAAAATCAATTTCTTGACATCAATGACAAAATAATAATATTAAGACAGTAAACATCCTTAATCAGTTATATCCATAATCATCAACAACCTTCTCAATATCTTTATTGAAATGCCAACAATCTCCCCTTGTCTATTATAATGCCAACAATCTCCCCCTTTGGCATTGATGGCAAAACCAATTGATTTGACCTAATTGATTCAAATTGCTGTGAGATTCTAAAATACTGAAATGCTCTCCCTCTGTTACCAGTCTTCTCCCCCATACTTTAGTCTTCTCCTCTTTTCTTTAGTCTTCTCCCCCTTTGACAACAATGCCAAAAAGTAAAGAACTAAAACATAATTTCTTCTTGTATGAAGTGATTTCCTAATGTTATGTGTCAACTTAGTCTCGGTCAGAGCATTTTGTCTTCAATTCCTGTTCCCTATGTTTGTTTCCTATACACCTTTAGAAAACATCCTAAAGTGTGTAAATCAGCATCAACTCCTAAAAGATATTTTGTAGAGTCATCAAATTGATGCTTTCACCGAACTCAGTCAGTGAATGGAAGATAGGGGTAGGACCCCTAACTTACTTCTGAGATACTCAAAAGTGTCCCTTGGAAGTAGCTTGGTGAAGATATCTACTATTTTTTCCTTTGTGTTAACATACTCCAACACCACTTTCTTCTCTTGAGCTTCTTCTCTAAGATAATGATATTTGATAGAGATGTTCTTTGTCTTAGAGTGCATAATAGGATTCTTTGAAATGTTAATGGCACTAGTATTGTCATAGAATAGAGTTACTAGCTTGATAAATTTCTCATTTATACCATCCAACAGTTGTTTGATCTATGCTATGTTGGTACAATTCAATGCTGCAACAACGTATTCAACTTCTGCTATTGAATGTGAAACACATCCTTGTTTCTTGCTAAGCCAACTCACTAGTCTTTCTCCTAAAAAGAAAGCTCCTCCACTTGTGCTTTTTCTATCATCAATGTTGTCTGCCCAATTAGCATCAGTAAACTTTTAAATCAAAGTCATTTCTTTTCTGATATACTAAACCATAATCCTCAGGGCCTTTCATGTATCTGAAAATTCTCTTGATTGCTGTCATGTGTGTTTCCTTAGGATCTGCAGAGAATCTTGCAACTATACCTACTACATGTGCTATATCTAGTTTGTTGTGAACAACATATTGTAGCTTTCCAATCAGGGATTGGTAAAGTGTCTCATCAACAGATGCAGATTCATCATTCTTTGATAATTTACAGTTGGTAGTCATAGGAGTACTTACTGGTTTTGAGTCGTCCATTCCAAATTTCTTCAAGATTTCCTTTATGTACTTGGATTGAGTAATGAAAATCTCATTTTTCATTTGCAGTATCTGTAAACCTATAAAATACTTTATCTCACCAATTAATGACATCTCAAATTCTTTGCTCATTTCATTTGCAAAGTTCTTGCATAGAGAGTCATTTCCACAAACGATAATATCATCAACAAATATGGCTGAGATTAGTATTCCATTTTCATCATTCTTCATGTACATATTGCTGTTTTCACTTGTCCTTATAAAACCAATCTTGATTAAATAAGAGTGCAATCTTTTATACCATGCTCTAAGTACTTGTTTCAAACCATATAAAGCTTTGTTCAATTTACATACCTGATCATTATTCTTGTCTTCAACAAATCCTTCAGGTTGTTTAATAATAACTTCTTCTAATATACCATTCAGAAATGCAGATTTGACATCCATTTGATATACCTTGAAATTCTTGTAAGCAACATATGCCAACAATGTTCTTACTCCTTCAAGTCTAGCCACAGGTGCAAAAGTCTCACCATAATCAATTCCTTCTTCTTGGGCATAACCTTTGCAAAGTAGTCTTGCTTTATTTCGAATGACCTCACCTTTTTCATTTAGCTTGTTTCTGAAAATCCACTTTGCACCGATTACATTTTTGTCCTTCGGTCTTGGGACCAGTGTCCATGTGTCATTCTTCTTGATTTGATCAATCTCTTTTGTCATAGCATTTATCCAATCTTCACTATTAAATGCCTCTTTCACTGTCCTCGGTTCAAAGTCAGATGTCATAGGACCACAAAGATTAGTGTGCACAAGATCTAAAATTCCCTTAGAAGTGTAGGACTTACTTGTAAAGCTTGATCTTGTCATCTTACCCATCTGGCATCCTCGACACATAGCATTCTTAGGTTTTTCAAGACTCGGTAGACCTCTTACTCGGTGCTTCTTGCTTATCTTGATCAGATTATCAAAATTTACATGACAAAACCTTTTATGCCATAACCAGGTATCATCTATCTTTGCATACAAACACTTATTCTGAGTTGAGTCAAGGTGAAATGTGTTACCTTTTGTTTGTGTCCTAGTAGCAGCTAACTTTCCATGCTTGTCATGAACTTTGACAATTCCTTTCTGAATCTCTATTCGGTAAACTGTATTGTTTAGCTGTGCTACACTCAACAAATTATATTTCAAACCTTCAACCCAATAAACATCATTACATTTAGCACTGTCAAGAAGTGTTATGGATCCTTTACCTTTTATCGGACATGGTGCATCATTACCAAATCTTACATAACCTACATCATAATCTTCTAACATAACAAAGTTGTGTTTATCACCTATCATGTGATGTGAGCATCCACTATCTATAATCCAAGAATCATTAGTATTTATGTGAGATATTAGGGATTTTTCTTCATACCTTTCTTCATCTTATCCATCTTTGATAGCCACATAAACTACTTCCTTTGTATTAGTTTCATCCGATTTATCATCATTGAATTCCTCATCAGCTATTAAGCATGACTTTCTTTCTCTTGTTCTGAAGTCTTGGTGTCCTCTGTAATGATTATCTTTCTGTTTGTCATCTCGGTAATCTCTCTTTTCTATAGAATCTTTGTTAGGACAGTTAGAAGCTATATGTCCTATCTTATCACAATTGAAACATTTCAAAGGTAGTTTTCCTTTATACTTATCTTTGCCTCTCGGTAACCTTCTCACTAATAGTGCTTCAAACTCTTCTTGCTTTTTGATTTCCTCATACAGTTTATGTACTTCTTCCATGTTTTTGCAAAATCTTTCATTTGCTCCACTGTGATCCCCTTTAGTGTACTTACTCATTCTATCATTGTAATGATCAGATTCACCAATATGAAAAGAACTAAATGCAGACTCAACTTTATTTACCGATGACTCACTGTTATCAAAATTACTTAACTCAAATGCATGTAGCTTACCAATACTAACATCTAAAGAAGTTTGCATATTGGGTACAGACCTCAATTCATTGATTGCAGAGACTCGGATTGCATAAGCTGGTAGAAGGGTTCTTAACAACTTACTTGTTATATCCTTTTCTTCAATAGTTCCATCTGCTCCTTTGATTTGATTGACAATCTCCTTTAGTCTTGTACTGTACTGGGTTATGTTCTCACCTTCATTCGTCCTCATAGATTCAATTTGTCTTCTTAGACTATCCACTTTTTCTCTTTGAACATGTTCATCACCGCCATACACAGATATGAGCTTGTCCCACATTGCCTTTGCATCATTGCAGCCTTCTAGATCATTAAACTCTGAATCGGTCAATGCAAATGTTATTTCAATCATTGCTTGGATATGTTCTTGCTTTGCTTTTATCTCTTCCATTGTCAATGGATAGGTGCTCGGTGTAATGAAATCATTCTCTAGATAATATACAACATATTCTCCAACTCCTGATAGGTGCAGCTTCATCCTTTTCTACCATGTAGAGAAAATTGACTTATTTAGCTTCGGTGCATCCCTCTTATATATCTTTGGATCTTTTCCTCTAGTACCTTTAAAATTTTTCTTCTGGAGTCCAAAGCTCTAATACCAATTGATAGTTTTGATACTTAATGTTAAGTACAGATGCCAATCTAATAAGATGAGAGGGAGGGGTGAATCATACAAACTTAATCTTCCATAAAAACAATAGATTCAACCTCGGTAACATATACTTCAGTAATATAACCAAAACTGCTAAACATGCAAACTCAAAAGCATATAAACATCATAACACTCATAACACCAGATTTAACGTGGAAACCTAAATAGGGAAAAACCACTGTGGGATTTCGGACCCACTAAGAAATATACTCTTCTAGAGTATGCTCAGTTAAAAGAAAATCCTATTAAAGATTACAAACACATTGCTAGATGTGACCCGGTTAAGGGATTTCCCTCAGATCTGTTAGGATCTTCACCTTGTTAGAAGTGACCTTGTTAAAGGATTTCAAACATTCAATCAAAATGTCACCTTGCTAGAGGGTTTTACAAATAAGACTGTTAAGTCCACTCGGTTAAGAGATTTTCTGTCACTTCACAAAATAACAGTAATAAAAATCTATCTGCAACTTCACATCTAAAATGCTAAAGCAAATTCTTATTTGCTCATTACAATCTAGACATAAAACTTTGTCTTGTCCATCTGCTGGGCTCTATACTCTGTTATTCAAATTAGTCTTCAAGCTTTTGTGCTCGGTAATCACTATGTAGCGTCCCTGTGCATACACTTGCCCGCATACATTGTTTATCAAGAGTTCCTTATTTATAAACAATTCGCCAATCGCTTAATCTCCTTGATCACATTTCCCATGATCAATCATAGCCATCAGATCTTCAATCTTAACTAGGTTCAATGTATCCTTTGATCTGAAAACATTTTACCCCACCTTGGAACTTGCATACATTTCTTGGAACTTGTGCTAGGGTATTACGGTTCAATCTGAGATGTAGATCTTCCTGTCGATTTTCTTTTGCCATAGATTCTTTAACAAACTTCATGCACATCATACCAATCATTTAATCAGTTCCATCTCATTAGCTTCCTTCATTAAATAATGCTTATATTCATTCAATGCATTCTGTTACTACTCGGTTGCAACTCGGTAAATACTAAACTTCACTCGATAGACATTATGCCTTCATTAACCGATAGTGATAACCTTAGGGTTTATCAACTAGGTTCCTTAGGGTTTACCAACTAGGTTCTTTACTCGATAACATAGTATAGTATTAACCTTACAATCTATAACATATGTAGGATATCAAAACAATCTAAACATCATGATCTCATCATTGTCTAACTCGGTAATAGTTGTCCATTGAATAACTTATTCCTCCCCTTATTCATCATATTCTTTCTATGTCTTTTACCGACATCTTTATACTCATCAAATCATACTTCTTAAGATATGGCAACATCATACTGAATTAGAAAATCAATTTCTTGACATCAATGACAAAATAATAATATTAAGACAGTAAACATCCTTAATCAGTTATATCCATAATCATCAACAACCTTCTCAATATCCTTATTGAAATGCCAACAATCTCGCCTTGTCTGTTATAATGCCAACATTATATCCCTCCCCCTCCACCACCTGGTGGCTCAGGCATGGGACTAGGTCAAAGAGAAAAGACACCACCCAAGAATGATTAGCAACAACAAATCAAGGATTTGCAAAACAAAATGGAAGACATGAATGCACCAAAGAAATAGTACACAATGAAGGACATATGTCCTTATCCATTTTATAGAAGCATTCCAATGACTTCATTTCCTCCACATTTCATGACACCAAATTTTGACACGTACAAGGGCAAAGGGGATCCAAGGGTACACATATGAGAATTTTTCACAACTTGCATTGAGGTAGTAGGAGAAGAAACATACTTGATGAGATTGTTCCCACAAATTTTAGGTAGACAAGCTATGGAATGGTTCTCCCAACTTCCACCTAGAATCAAATCGTGGAGTGATCTAGCAGAGGCTTTCATACAACACTTCTCATATAACATCGAAACAAATTTTTGTAACTACCTTGTGCAATACTAAGCAAAAAAATGGAGAATCTTTTTCTTCATTTTTACAATGATGGAGAGGTCTTGTAGTCAATGCTCTTGTGATATCCCACAAAAACAAATGGTAGAAATGTTCACTCAAAACATCAACAAAGATATTGGATATGAGCTAAGAAAAGCTTGTTTGTTTACCTTCAAAGAGGTCATCGAGAAAGGATTGGCCAAAGAGAAAGTCCTTATTGAATAAGGTGTCATAAATCTATTCAAATAAAACAAAGAGGAATCAAATGGTAAAGACGAACCCCACTTTTGGAACAAGAATAAGAATACAATCAATGATGGGGTAGTAGAAGCAAATATTGTAAAACTAAAAGTAACTTTCCCCAGTGCAAGTTCATCCGATACAAGCAATCAAGTGAACACTCAAAGAACATCGAAGCCTCAAAGAAAATACACTCCATTGGGAGAGCCACTTGAGACAACCTTCAAGAAATTAGTTGCAAATGAGATCATAACACTACTAGATAATCCACCTTATGAAACAAAAGTAAACATGTGTGGTGGAATGATGATGAGTATTGTGAGTATCACAAAAGAAAAGGGCACACTACTAGCAATTGTCATAGATTGAAGGATGTTATACAAGATATTATTGACAAGGGTGACATAGAAGTTGATGGCCATACGCCCAATGAGGAACATGCCATATTTAAGGAGCCATTCCCTAAACATGATAAAGGAAAAGCCAAAATAGATAATCAATCTAACTACGCTAAAATGTCCTATGATTATAACTCAACCATTAACCACATTTCAGTGGACAATTATGTTTCTACCATTATCATAAAGGAAAAAACTCCTAAAGGTTCTACCCAAAGGAGTAAAGTTGTTTAAAAAGGCACGGGACCATCTTCCTCATCCTCCAAAAATGAAACCTCAGAAAGTAATGTCACAACCTGTCGAGGTAAAGTCACCCTGCAAGGTGTTCCACCCAAGACCACAACCTCATCATCTACCAAAATTGAGTATGACCTTGTAGAGAAGTTAGGGAAGACATCCACCCTCATTTCCATCCTTGAGATTTTGTGTATATCCCCTTCACATAAGGCCATTCTTGACAAAGAATTGAAAGAGACCTCTGTACCCACTAATCCGAATGTGGACCAGTTTCAGGCCATGGTGGGATACCTTTCCACTCCACATTGCCTTACATTCAAAGAAGTTGATGATGTCTCCATATGCCAACCACACAATGCACCCCTCTACATTGAGGCCTTTCTCCACAAAAACCGTATCAAATAGTCTTGATAGATGGAGGAGAAGGTCTGAATATTTGTACATTGAACACTATTAAACAATTGGGATATTCTGAACAAACTATGAATTCAAAGAACAAGATCATCATTAAAGCATATGATGATGAAGAACGCTCATCCAAGGGAACAATCACCTCACCTTTAAGAATTGGGCCAATCACGAGGGATTTGGTTTGTCAAGTCCTTGATTTGGATCTAACATACAACATACTTCTGGGTGTCTATGGATTCATGAGATGAGAGTAGTACCATCAACATATCATCAATGTATTAAATTCCCTCACAATGGAGTTTAAGTAACAATAAGAGGTGATCCAAATCCATTCATGTATTGTAATAACTTGCGACTAGGATCAGAAATAATAATTCCAATAATAAAAAAAGCAACTCCATCATTAGCATATATGGATCCAGAATCCTTGAAAGATTCTACATCAAAACAAGTAGAGCTCAAAGAAAGATTCAAGGTTAAAGACATGGGATGTGGTGAGTATATATTTCATGTCGGTCAACTCCCACTATCTCCTAAGAAATTTAGTCGACAGGGATAACCTACAAACAATTTTCAATATCAAGGAATTGGGTGTGAACCACCTAGTGTTGTGGTTACTAAGTCTGAATGCAAATCTCCTCTAGTAGTGCAATCAACTCTTGAGATCAACAGCCCTAAGAGTGGTTCCAACAAATAATCTATTGAATATATCACCAACCCTCTTTAGAACTCATCTAGCCTTACCATTTCATCCACTCATTCCATTTACACTCCTCTCCTAGACTTGGATCAACAAGAATAACAAAATCACTTACTCATTGGGGATTAAAAATCAAGCTTTGAAAAGAAAAATCTAAAAGTCAAAAATAAAGAAAAGTCCTTTAGTCCAAATCAACATCAAAACCTATTGGACTCTACAAAAATCAAAGTCAAGGATAAAAATCCTATGAAGAAAAAAGAACAAGAGTTTATCCTGAGTCTCCATCATTTACCTTCTTATTGATAACTCAAAAGGTATACTTATTGATCCCGAGTCTCCATCATGCCATGCTACTTTCACTTCTTTTTGCAATCATAAGCCTTCATAACTCATCCACTTGTTCCACACATCCATTCCCTTTTGGTGATACATCAAATCAATCAACCTTTAATGGAACTTCCTCGAGGGACTTTGTTGTCAGGGATGCCCAAACTTCTTTAGGTGACACACATATGGGTGAATGTAGTCCACACATTAGTAATTCTATCTTAGTTCCTTCATCAAGGAAGACAAGCAAGGGAGAAACATATCATTTAGTCAAGGACCAACACAATTATAATCACAAGGTGAAGCAGCACACATTTGAGGTGGGTGACTTAGTTCTCAGAGGAAATCCTAAAAATCAATTGGACAAAGAGAAGAAGGGCAAGTTCAAACCAAATTGTCTTGGTCCTTACGTCATCACAACAGTCTATGGATCATGTGCATATCAGCTCTCAACACCAAATGGAGAACCTCTAGAAGATCTGATTAACAACATGTACCTTCGTAGGCATTACACATAGTTTTTTAGAATATCCCAATATCAAAAATACAAAAATAAATATATCAAAAATACAAAAATAAATTAAAAAAATCAAGAAAAAAAAAATCATAAAAAAAATAAAATTGTTACTTGGTGAAAACCTGACAAACAAGCGCCTTGTGACACAAAAAATTTGGAAAAATCAAAAAAAGTAAAAAGAAATAAATTCGTCCAATGGTGAAAACCACTTCAGTGGCACCCTGGGCAAGTACCATGGTGTAAACCAGGTTATCGACACCATGTGTGGAGACATTACTCCTCCCTCCTTTAGGATTCAATCTCATCCTTTCACTTTGCACACATTCATAGTCTATCCATCCATAATAAATTTACCCATTCTCATCATGGCTTGTTATTGATCTACCTAAGCTTGGTTAGCCATTCATAATAAACCTCTCGTTTCATCCTTTCCTTTCATAATAAATTGGGTCCAATCTATAACTAGGGCATAATCCTAAATCTAGTGATGGAAATGGTACCATGAGCATCTCATGTTCTGAGAAGCATTGTCTTTTCATTCCTTCTTTTCGTGCACAATCTGCAATAAAAGATCACTTGCATCACCAATTTGTAATAAAGTTTCATTCTTCTTTGCAATAAAGTATCAGTTTCATGGATTTAGTTAGTTTTAGATGAGATGCAAGAAGTCTTGGGCTTTCAACAAATCAAATCTTCCAACAGACTTTGGCAACAACATGGTTTTCAACAAAATCTATGCTTTATCAGGATAACTATTGGCATGTTGGCATAAGTGATGGAGATGATGGTGTATCAGTAAAGTACTGTTGGTGATGATATTGTTGGCATTATGGATGAATTGATTATGTGTTGCATTGATGTTTTGTCATTGATGTGAATACTAGCTGTTATGATTGGTTACCGATAGATAGGTTTTTGTTACCGGTAGAAGATCTAGTATTAGCAGCAGAAGAGACTATCTATTGGACACTTCCGACATGTTTGAATCAATGGAGTATGTTTGATTTTATGTGTTACATGTTTCTAGAGCATATTTTGGTCAGTTGCTATTGTCTTGGTGATCAGATGCTATCATACACTCTTGTAAACCCTTACTAACATTAGTTTAAGGTTTAACTGGTAGAGCTTTCACTGGGGAATCTTGACAGGATGCATAAGTGGTGTTGGTGCGGCTTCTAGATGGATTTCAAGAAGTTGAAGATGTTTTCTGATCATTCTTCAACTGCTTGAAGACATTGCTTTGGTGTGGTGGACCCAGAATAGGTCTGGTACCTATCTAGGTTATGGACCAGTATCATATTAATGTGTACTCTACACGTTACTAGGATGTTTCGGGATGTTCTATGGATTGGTTATTGTTGTTTTGGTCTTAAGATGACATGGCATATCATTGTAATATGGATTTATGTAATGATCTTATTGTAATATCTTTTAGTTGGCCGATTGTTACCTTGTCATTCGTCCCTCATAACAAGACTGAGTCGCCTTGCAAAAAATTTAGTTGAGTCTTTGTTTTGTTAAAAATTTGTTGATTCAATCCCTTATCCGCTTGTAAATCATTTTTTTTAGATCCTTAACATTAAGGTTCAATGGTCTATTGAACCTCTTGAACCCCTTGAACCATCTTGAATAGAGTTCATAGTGTTCATTTAGGTACCGCAGGTTCTAAGTTGTGTCTAAGACATTTTCGGGCTAACATTCACTTAAGTGTTGTGCAAGTGATATGTCATATACTATTCAAACAGTTCATTTAGTTCGAGCAGGTTCATACAGTTCAAACAGTTCATTCAGTTCGAGCAGGTTCATATAGTTCAAACAGTTCATTCAGTTCGAGCAGGTTCATATAGTTCAAACAGTTAAGTGAAGTTCAAATAGTTCAGGGAAGTTCAAACAGGTCAAGGATGCTCAAACAGTTCAGTGATGTTCAATCTGTTCGATGAAGTTCAAGGTTCAAGCTCTGCAGGTTTGATTTTATGACAATCATATAGAGCCACACACAGTAGCTCATATCTTTTTACTCAGACATATTTCTAAAATCGCTTTGGTCAGAATGGAGGAAACTAGGTTTTGGCCAACATATCCAAAATTGAGGAAGATCCAACAGTGGAAACAAAAGTTATGGCCCTCGTACCGAGGTAGATTTTGACTATCACAAATATTTTTAGCCCGCCCAACATATTGAATATTTTCATTTTGGTTGAAAATATTCAAGTGTCACCTATCCAAATATTATTATAAACTTTAGAGAATTATATTTCTAATGTTTATAAGTATTTTATGTTATAAAAAAAGAGTAATGGGGAAAGTTAAAAGCGTAAGTGAAAAGGTTTTTCAAGATTCGGTTATAAAACCGAATAATGATCTCATGTAGCTATTTATGGCAAAATGATTAAAAGAGCAAGGGTTCTTCTTCTTTTTCTTTTCTTCCAGCAGCCTGTGGGTGGGGGAGATTAGATTTTTATTTGTAAGGGAGGAGTTGAAGCTTTTCTAAGCAATGCTTTTTACAGAAAATATCAATCTTTGAGTTGATTTCCAGACATGAATAAAAATGCAGATGATATCTTCAATCTTTGTGTTGCTGATATTCTTCTCATGACTGTAGCTGGTCTTTGAGCCTTTGCGGTTATTTATTAATGTCTTTTCTGTTATAATCAATTGTGTATGTGGATTTATTACAAGTCTGTGTGCTTGAAAGTAAGCCATATTGGAGCAACGACTTTCTCTCTTGGTTTTTAGTCTAAATGCTATCCATAAGTGCAGAAAATTAAACTTTGATTTAATAGTCTTCATTTATATCTGTTTTGTAAGTCTTTGGCATTCATTTTCATGGCTATGGATGAATGTTATTTTCCTTTATTGCTTTCTGGTTAAAAGCATCTCAGCAATTTAATTCATTGTAAATCTTTGAAGAGGGAGCTGTACCTCTCAATTCAGAGGAAGATTATCACTTCAATGATAATCTATCCAACTGTTAGTACTTTTTGTCCTTCATTCTGGGCATTTTGAGTTTATTTGTATAGTTATCTTCGAAGGACAAATCTGTTCACTAACAGATTTTTGGTGACTCTACTGGGGAGCGAAACAAAGAGAAAACCAAATTTTTCAATAGACCAGTATGTCATAAACGTGAGCCCATAATAAGCAAAAGTGTTTGGAGTGTAGGAAGATTGTTGAGATTGAGTCTTGATTGAAGTAACCTATTTTAATCATCTTGGATTCTCGTCCATATACTAGAACACAAAGGAAAGGAGGAGTAATTGATAACTATTTTGAAGAATTGCAAAATATATCATTTGCCCCAAGTTTTACTCCTAGAAGGAAGGCCAAAAGCAGACCTTCATCTCCTGATAGAGTTACTCCTATATCTTCTTCTTCCCCTTGGCAAGCATTAACACTTACTGGAATTCAAGCTCCACCTCTTGTAACCATTCATCCAGTATTCATTATGGCTCAACCCTGGGGTGCGGCTATTGGACCTCTTGCTCTCGCAGCCCATAATCCGCTACCAAAAGGAGCAAAGGATGTTTTACCCAAATATAAAAGTGACGGAAAAGTTTCAATTGAAGAGCATTTGAACTCTTTTAATGTAGCAACGAGAATCCTAGCAGTTAAATATGAGGACAGGGTTGTTAGGCTTTTTGCCCAAACCCTCACTAAAGGGGCAACATAATGGTTTAGCCAGTTGCAAGCAGGATCCATAACTGACTGGCAAACGATGAAAACCGCTTTTGAAAAAAGATTCCAAAGTGCTGATGATGAACACACGCTACTGGCTCAACTCACACAGATGAAGAAGGAAATTCATGAGCCGATGAGGGATTATGTAGCAAGATATAATAAGATTATTCACAAAATTCCTCAACCCAAAAGACCAACTGCAGATAATTAGTGATGTTTCTTCGTAAATTCCATGCCACCTGATGTAGGATTTCACCTCAGAAGAAGTAGGCCGGCCGACCTAGAAACTACACAAAACGAGGCTATAGAGCTTGAAGATGATTTGATAACAGCTGGCAAATGGAGGAAGGATGTACAAATTCCTTAAGGACAATCTCAGGCTTCTATGTCCTCTACCGATCCAGTTGTTCAACGGCTTGTCAATGATATGATTGCTCTAAAGAGGCAAATACCTAAGCTTGGAAACTCTTATCCACAACCTTATCAGGATATAAGCAGGAGAACCTCAAATCAATATAACTATGGATGACCGTTCCAACTTCCTATAGCTCCACAAAGATTACAGATAGAAGCACCTCTTGACAAAGGTGTCATGTGTTCATTTCATCTTACCACTAATCAAGATGGGGTTTCATGTCCTGATATGATAAGACACGTTTAGATGCAAAACACAAAGGACGAATTAGGAGAGCTCACTGAAGTAGAAAGAATTCAAGAGGCACCTGGCGACTTTGGAACATTCTACCTCGAATATGAGTCAGATTCAGAAAAGGGTAGTAACATTTTGGCAACTCTTGAAGGTTCTTCATGTGCGATCCTAACAAGGAATCAACGAACCTCCCAGCCTTCTTCCTTTGTGAATCCTTCTGGAAACAATTTCAAAGGCAAAGATCTCCCAGGTAATAGTTTTTCAAAGGTTCCCGAGGTTAAGATTTTGCAAAGGAACCATGAAGATCATAAGAGCTCTTCCTCTTCTTCCCCCTTTGATATCATTGAATTCTGTAAGGCCTAAACCATTCAACTACCTACCACTGAGTACTTAAAGCTTAACCCAAAAGAGTTGGATAAACTGGTCAAATACGTTAAAGGGGATTCCTTTTCAGAGTCTCAAGTACATAGCTGTATGGAAAATAGTGATTTAGCTGCTGCCGACAGGTCTTCATCTATCCTCTCCTCATTAGCTAATCTGGCAAATTCCTGTGCTTTTCATGACACAAGGTCTAGGCTTGAGGTCAAAATTCTGAAACCTGAACCTTTCTATATTTCCCTTCTCCTAAATGGCCAAAAGTTAAGTAATTGCATAATTGACTCAGGGGCTTCAGACAATATAATGCCTTCTTCTATAGCTAAATCTTTAGGTTTAACCCTTACTAAAACGTTTGGAAGATGCTTTTCAATGGATGGAAAATAGGTTCCTCTTATTGGTCAGGTAAAGGATGTCCAGGAAGTGCTGGCAACATGCCCAAACAAAAGAGTAATATTAACTATACTGGTCGCTGATATTCTGGTGAGTTACGGAATGCTTCTGAGTAGGATGTTTTGCAAGGATCTTGGAGGCAAAATCAAAATGGACTGGTTTGAAGCCGTTATTCCCCTTGGAAACCAGAAAATCAAGCTTGAACCTGAACCCAAGAATAAGTATACTGTATTTCCCTCAGATAACCCGAAAGCCCAGATTCTGTTTCAAGAGTGTGAGTTTGGAAACTATCTTGTCCTTGCACCTGGTGAAAAGAAAATAGATAAGACAGCTAATGAACTTGGTGGACTATGGCAGATGGAGTTTGATGGAAGCTGCGCTAACTCCGGTTCTGGAGCATGGGTGGTTTTGCTGTCACCAACTGGTAATATTTTCCCCTTTTCCTTCAAGTTGGATTTTAAAAACACTAATAATACTGTTGAATATGAGGCACTATTATTGAGATTAAGTGAGGCTAAATGTAAAGGAATTAAGTTGCTTGAAGTCAAAGGTGATGTAGAGTTAATTGTTAGGCAAGTGAGAAATGTTTATATAGTTAAGAATGATAGGTTAAGGCATTATAGGAATAGAGTTTGGGATGAGATAGAATTCTTTGACGCCTTCTCGATTGAAGCAATTCCGAGGGAACAAAATAGTAGGGCAGATTCATTGGTCATGTCTGCCTCACTTTTATTACCACATCCAGATTTTAAAGATAACTCATATAGGATCGAAATGATCTATAGGCCCAGTGTTCCTGATAATGTAGATCATTGGCAGGTTTTTGATGCAGATGCACAGATCAAAGATTTCCTAGAATGTGCTCAATCATTTTCTTAGTCATATTTTGAAGGCTCTGAGAGTGTTTGCAAAGAGTTCAGTCCAGACCCAGAGGTGGATCCTACAAATAGCTTTATTCAGCTCAAAGGTAACAAAATTCCTAAGGGGTTAGTGACTCTGGAGAGATTTTTCACCAGAGATGACGCATTCATAGGTAATAAAGTTCCCAAGGATGATGGGAAAGGAAAATGTGAGAAAATAAACTTGGGAGATGAAGCTAATCCTAAAGAAGTGACAATCAGCAGGTGTTGTTCTGTAGAGGAAAAGATAACACTTGGTACACTGCTTAAGGAATATATTGATGTTTTTGCTTGGTCTTATGATGATCTGAAGGAGTTTAGAAATGGACATTTTCAACATCAGATTCTGCTGAAGCCAGGCATCTCTCCTTTTAGGCAAAAATTAAGGAACTTTAATCCCATCATGGCGGATGCAATTTCTAAGGAAGTTGAGAAAATGCTTAAGGCCCGAATCATATATCCAATTCACCATTCCACCTGGGTAGCTAACATTGTTCCCGTAAGAAAGAAAAATGGGGAAATTCGTATCTGTGTTGAATTTCAAAATTTGAATCAAGCAAGCCTGAAGGACAACTACGCCTTACCAAATATGGATCACATATTACAGACAGTGTCTGGGTCAAAAATGATGTTGATGTTGGATGGTTTTTCTAGTTATAACCAGATATCTGTAGCAGAACATGAGCATCACAAGACAACATTCATCACTCCATGGGGAACATTCGCATACAACCGCATGCCTTTTGGTTTAATAAATGTCGGAGCCACTTTTCAAAGGGCTATGGATTCCTCTTTCAAGGATTTTCGAGATAGAATAATTGTAGTTTATCTGGATGACCTCACAGTGTTTTCAAAAAAAAGGACAGATCATTTTCAGGGTTTGAGTGTAGTATTACAGCGTTGTCGTGAACACGGGATTTCTCTGAATCCTAAGAAATCAGTTTTTTGCGTCACTGAAGGCAAATTGTTAGGACATATTGTCTCAAAAGAGGGAGTCAAGATTGATCCCGATAGGGTTAATGCAATTCAACGTCTCAGTTTACCCTCTAGCCGGACTGGAGTAAGATCGTTCTTTGGTCAAGTGAATTTCCTGAGGAGATTTGTTGCAGAATTTGCTGAGACCACAAAACATATTGTTGGTTTGCTAAGTGAGCAACGTCCTTTCAAGTGGACCGAAGAAGCCAAAAATGCTTTTGAGAAAATTAAAGGATCAGTTGCAAATGCGCCCACTCTTGTTAACCCAGATTTCATGAAGGATTTCATTCTGTATTGTTATGCATCAGACCATACTATGTCTGGAATTCTGTTGCAGTTGGATGAACATGGGGCTGAAATGCCTATAGCGTTCATGAGTACTCCGCTCAAGAAGCATGAGCTCAAATATTCATCTATGGAGAAACATGCATATGCTGTTGTAAAAGCCGTGAAACAATTTCGATATTATATCCTGCATTCTCACTCTGTGGTTTTTGTTCCAGATTCAGCCGTGAAAAGCATTTTGACTCAACAGGAGGTTGGACTAAATAAGCGAGCAACATGGGTGACAAAAATTCAAGAGTATGACTTAGATATTCGCCCAATGAAGACAATTAAAGGGCAGGGCTTATGCAAGTTGATAGCGGAAAATGAGGTGGAAATTGAAGCAGAGTTACCATTAATTCTTTTTGTTGGATTGCAGGATACTTGGTTCTCTAATGTGGCCTACTATTTAATTTATGGTAGTTGCCCAAATCATCTGTTGGCTAAAGAACAAAGGAATTTAAAATTAAAGGCTGCAAAGTATGTAATTTGGCAAGATGTTCTATACAAAAAGGGGTTAGATGGAACGTACTTAAGGTGTGTAGATAAACCTCAATAGCAAAAGCTCCTGGAAGCTTATCATGGAGATGTTTGTGGTGGACACTTTTCATCATCTGTTACTACTTTCAAAATTCTAAGAAATTGTTTTTATTGGCCCGACATGTTTCGGGATGCCTATATTCACGTAAAAGAATGCGAAAAATGTCAATTGTTTTCTGGGAAGCCACATTTAGCAGCACTGCCTCTAAGGCCTATAGTGATGGATGAACCTTTCACATAGTGGGGAATTGATTTCATAGGCTCAATAAACCCTCATTCTAGTGCGGGTCACATATACATTTTGATAGCTACTGACTACTTTACAAAGTGGGTAGAAGCCATTCCCACCAAAAAGGCCAATTCAGAGATTGTATGTAATTTTCTCATGGATTACATCCTAGTTCGTTTTGGGGTACCCCAGAAAATTGTGATAGATAATGCATCATATTTCTCCTTTGAGGAGTTGACCATGTTTTTCTATGATCATCAAATTTCACTCTCACATTCTTCTGATTATTTTCCACAGGGCAATGGTTTGGCCGAATCTAGCAACAAGAATTTGATAGTCATCATGAAGAAGCTAGTTGATGAGAATGCTAAGAATTGGCATAAGAAGTTATATGAGGCTTTATGGGTAGACAGGACCACACCCAAGAGGGCTATTGGGATGGCACCTTTTGAACTTGTGTATGGTGTAGGAGCAAAACTTTCTTTGCCACTGGAATTATCAGCAACCAAGCTGCAAACAGTAGTGGAAGATTCCTTCTTTCAAAATGCTTTGGAGAAAAGAATCATGTATCTAACAAAGTTAGAAGAAGAGAGAGAATTGCTGGTGGATAGGATTTCAGAGCATCAGAGCTGAGTAAAGAGGATTTTTGACATACGAGCTCAACCAAGAGGTTTCCTAGTAGGAGATGAGGTGCTACTATGGGACAAAAGGAAAGAGTCCAAAGGTGCTCACGACAAGTTTGATTCATTGTGGAAAGGTCCTTTTAGAATTTGTGAAGCAGTAGGACAAAATGCATTCAGACTCAGCTATGTTGATGGAATGATTCTACCTTATACCTACAATGGGCAAGATCTCAAGCTCTATAAATTGTAAGTCTAGTGTTTGAGTCACTTGTACATAGTAGTCTAGGTATTTTTGGTTGTGCTTTTAACCCTTTACTCGTTGTTTTATGTTTTGAGAAACCAGAGTCTGTGAGTTCTTTGCATTTTCCTTTGAAAAATACAATCCCCAGTCAGAGCCAATGTTACCGCGTCATTTATTCTTCATGCCAAGAATGGGTCATAATTTCCTTTTTATGTTGGAGTCCTAGTTCATACCATATTACCTTGGTTCGAGTCTTTAAATGCAGCCTCAAGTCCTTTCTCTAGTCATTTTTGTTCAAGTTCGGACAATTCATTGTACTCCTTGAACGTGTCGAACCGTTCTGAAACTAGGTTCAAGATGTTCATTTAGGTTCAATAGGTTCCGAAGTGTTCAGAAAAGGTTCTTCGTACTAACATTTTCTCTAAGTTTTTGCAGTGGCTCTTTAATAAAGTTTTTCTTGTTCGGTGACATAATATTTGTGTTGAACTTGTTGAACTAAGTTCAAAGGGTTCAAATATGTTCAACTTGTTCAACATGGCAAAGCAGTCAACAGTTTGATGCGGCGTACATCTTGAACTACTTGAACACTCAAGAAGCTGGTTCGAGATGTTCACACAGGTTCGATGCTGGTGGGTCCCGCAGTTTCTAATGTTTCAAGAAGTGTATTTATTGCTAAATACGGAGAGGCAGAACCATATTCTAAAGTGATGTCATTCTTTGGTTTTTTCAAAGTAAGTGAACATTGCGGGAACTGGCAGTTTCTTAAAGTATGCCACCATGCATTCAATGCATGTGTGCAGGGGTCTAATCTATCAATTTGCCACATTTAGAATGAAATTGTGAAATCATTGCATTTAGTGTTCTGCATTATTACCTTTCTTTATAAGGTATGAAAATCATTTGTGTTCTGCGTTTGCTCTTGCTGCTGGATTTGTGTTTATATTGTCCCTGGATAGGAGTTTTTCTTGCTGCTAGCCGTCGTCCAATTATACAGCTGTGAAGGTGAGTTTTTCCTTATTCTCTCCAGTGTTTTCCCTTGCATTTTCTCTCATACAGAGGTTTGGTTTCATTGCAATCAAGTTTGGGTTTCTTGTTTTGAAATCATGAAGTCCACCCTGCACTTGTTTGGAAACGTCTTTAGATGGCGTCCACAGAAGCCATAGTTAGTGATACTGACCTCAAGGGTGAGAACCTTGAAGATTTAAAAGAAAGGGTGTTTAGGGGTGTTGATAAGTCTTTCTATATAGAGATTTTGAGTAGTGGACTTTTAGAAGTTGTAGCCTTTCCTCCGGCAATCCCTTGTCCAGAGCTTGTTCGGGAGTGTATTGCCAGATACGACCCTGTATCTGAAACCATCAAAAGGGATAACGGCGAAACCCTTCTCGCCATTAACCACGAAGTGATTGCTTCGGTGTTCAAAATACCAGATTATCAATTTTCTAATTTCTCCCCTACTTAGTCAATTAGTGAGTTCAATGCGGATAGAGCTGGACACAGGAATAATGTGGCAAAGTACTGGTTGAAAGTCCCTCAGAGAGGTGGTTCTAGACTGCCTAAAAATCCTAACAAGAACCACATGTTGCCACATATCCACGATGTAATGATTCTGTTACACCGAGCCAGAGGTTCTACTAAAGCTTATAGCTTTGATGATTGGATATATTGCTATATACAATTAGTTCTGGAAGGAAAACAATATCCAGATTGGGCGGAGTTAATTGCTGATTCGATGAAAGAGCAGTTGAGTCTAGCCAAGCAATTTCAACAAAATTTCTTCATGTCCTCATATCTTTTGTATTGTCTGGCCTATGTTAAGGAGTTAACCAACATACCCAAGCAGCCCACTGAGGAAGATGTTTCGGTGTATTAGTTTTATCCAATGCTACAAAAGGACAATGCCCTACAAGATTTCAGAAGGGTACATAATGCATTCCTGGGTGATATGTGTCATGAATTGAAAGGTACAAAAGCCAAACGGATTTCAGATGAGGCACAGGCTTTGATTAAGAAGTTCGGAAGCTTTAACATCTAGTTTCCACGCTTTTTCTATATACGAATGGGAGGCTTTGAAGAGGAACCCTTCAAGCTTCCACATTTCTATTTTGATTGTTTTGTCCTAGTAGAAGTATGTAGACAACTGACTTCCATGGTCAAGAAGGCACAGCCGAAGGACAAGTGGGAAGGTCATTTTCCAATACATTTGGGAGTGTTATCCTATAATTCAATGTCTGATGCACTAAGTATAGGAGCAGACCTTCGAAATTTTAATTTCTCTCTGTATGCTGAAAGAAAAGGGTTTGACAACAAAGGATTTTCTTGGAGCCTTGGTTTAATGCCTTATCTTCCCACGCCATAGTTAGAAGATTTCTGGGAGGACTGTTTAGATGAATTTGAAGTCTTCAAAAGAGAAAATATGAGACTGGTGCTAGAACAGGTTATTTCTCTGCAAATAAAGATAGATATTAAAGGGCTTGAAGAAGATTATCTTGAACTGTTTGAACTAGGGTATTTAGCCTACGCAGAGACTGAAATGCCCCCAATTAATTGGGATGAAGACGAAAATGATGACATTCAATCGAGAACCGAATGAGTTTTGGACAGAACAGTGGCATGGGTGGCCAAGAAGAAAGCAATGAAGCCAGATGCCAAGCCTCTTTCTACGAGAAGTATGTCTTCACCAAAACGTCCTTCTAACAGTGCTCCTATTCATGCAGGTAAGGAAATCAAGTCGGCTCCACCTAGACGCAGACCTAGCCCAACTCTAGATTTCAATACCCCTCGGTATACTCGATCATGTAGTGTCGCCCAGAAGAGAATGGACCAGGTCAAGGATATGGGAGCCAAAGATGTCATGCTTGAAGCTCAGATCTTTGAAATTTAAGATTTGGATGGTGAAGTTGCTTGTGCTCTAAACTCCCAAACGGTGACTGTGGCTATGACGCCACCCCCAAAGATGATTGAAGGAACTTCTCATGCTGCTGCGACTCCTAAATGGTTAACAACCTCAGTGAAAAAGAAAAGGAGCTCTCTTACCGTGAGCATTCCAATTCAAGAGATGGTTACCAAGTACTCTGAGAAGAATCCAAAGCCAAAGAGGTTCAAGACCACCGCGCACCTAAACAATGACGAGGAAACTAGTAAATGGACGACGGAAATTGCTTCTTACAAACTGAAAGATGAGAACAAAGAGGCTGGTTCTGATGATTTTGAAATAACAAAGGTAGAGTTGGGAAAGATGAGCAGGGATACAGATAACCATTTTTTCCAAGTATCAGCGAAAAAGATGCTTACCCGATCAGAGAAAGATGGATGGGAGAAAAGAGAACTTAAAAGAAATATCAGTGTTTTGGCTCAGTTCATCGAGAGCATCGGTTGCCTTGGAGCAATGCCAATATCCCATACCACTGAGAATTTTGACCCAACTTCTCCAGAAAATAGGAAGTTGATGGATCAAGTTCAATGGGCTAAAAGCATCGCTGAAGCAGTTGAAAAATGGATTGAACAAGTAATCAAAGATGGTGAAAAATACATTACCGACTCCCGAAAGTTGTGTGATGAGGTACAGGGCCTGATTTCTGAAATCCAAAATCAACTTGTACCATGGGAGAAAGAAGAGCACAAATGGCAAAATGTCCTGCCTCTGTTTACCAAAATCGAAGAGTACGGAACTACCAGATTTCTCACAGAACATTCAATTAAGCTGGTATCTGATGAATGCCAACTTTTCATGCTTAAGAAGACTATCATGTGGTAGGTGCTCACCTTTCAGTCGGTAATTGCGGATGGAAAAACCTCCGTCTATGAACTCCAAGATTTGCAGAGCAGTATTGTCAAAGATAATAAAGTGGTTAATCCCGATTATGACTGGGAACTAGGAATCTGCGGGGCAAGTACACAGGAAGTATTCAAGTCATTCTGGTTGAACATGGAGAAGATCAGAGTTAGGAGTAGTTTCACACTGGAGGATATAACCAAAGTGGCTAGGATCGAATCAATGGTATTCATTGGGAATGATCAGCTGCCGAAGCATTCAGAGAAAATGATACAACACAGGTGGAATAAAGAGGTGGCAAAGGTGAAGCTTAATGCAATGAAAGTCCCAAGCCAATCAATGATTCAAGAACTCACAGCTGCTCATGATGCTTGTGAAGACGGAGAAGAGGGTGATGATGAGATATAGAATAGTGCATCCGCTTTGGTCTTGTTTTCTTTATTTTTGAAAAAAAAAAACATTTTTCATAGTTATGCAAAAACTTCGGGACATCTGTACCAAAATATTTTTTGTTGGTTTCGTAACTGTTTTATCAGGGAGTGGTTGAGTTTTTAGGGAGACCCCCCCCATTTAGACTATAAATTAAGTAGAATTGATGGTAGAAGGGTTAGATTTTTAGTAACTGATTTTAAAGAAAACTAGAACGTGTGTTTGTTTTTGGATTTTCTCATTCCTAATCAAAGGAGGAATCAGATGGTTGAAATCTGTGGTGGAAAAAGATTAGCAGATGTATCATTATGTCTTTGATTACATAAAGATATATATATGAAATCTGGTGATATTGTTTTTGGGGAGAAGAAAGATCTGTGAATTTTGAATCCGAATAGATAACATGTCTTTGCATATTTTCATCCGATCAAGAAACAATATTTGATTATTTCATTGTAGTTTTTCATTATTCCTCTGATGTGCTTTCCTTTGAATGTGTTGTTTACTCTGGAAAAGATTCATGTTTGTGGGTGCATTCATTTTCTCTAAATATGTTCATCTTTATTCGGAAGAAGTATATTGAACTTTGTTTCAGTTACTGTATTTACATACTTTGAAAATTAAGAAGATAGTTTCTGTTATTTATGAGATATGAGGAAAGTTATAGCCTTACATCCAAGAATGATATAGGTGGCCTTATACGCTTTCTGGTTAAAAGCTTTCATTTTGGATATAAATATAAAAACAAAAACATACTTTATGAAAAATCTAGATAGGGAGCTATACCTAGGCAAAAATTCAGAGGGAGGTGATTGAACAAACACCGACCCAACTGTTCAATGAACCATTTGTTCTTAAAAGAAGGTAACAGAGTCCTAAAATTAATCATTTGAATGCAAAGAGCAAAATCTGTTCACTAACATTGACCTAATTGGTTTAGGCCTTAGGGTTGGTATAAAATGATATAAGACCTCATTGTAGATCATGGTAATGGGGAATAAGTGTTGTGGTCTTGAAATGCAATATCATATGTGAAGGAGAATTTGTCGATCATAAGTGATTGAATTGGGATTAAGGAAGAGGTTAAAGGCCTCTAGTATTGAGCTTAACCGACACTAGCACATTCGGGTCAAAATTTCGACGGCAAATCGTCGGGATTCCGACACAATTTCGTCACACTACGAACCAAAAAAGCTGTTGAAAACTTTGTGTCAGAAGTTCCGACTATCCTTGTGGTTGTCGCAATTCCAACATCACCTCCAACCTTTCCGATGGCTGCCATGGATGCTCATACCCCGAAAGAATACGTCGCGATCTCGGCCTATCGTCGGAATTCCAACTCCAAAGGGTAAAATTCTGATAGAGGAGTGTTGTTGGATGCACAACATCCTCGTTGGAACACTCCTGGAGGCCGTCGTAAAAATTTTGACAGAGGAGTGTCTTCAGATGCACAACATCCTCATCAGAACTCTCCTAGAGGCCGTCGTAATTACGATGGTTTCTAGGAGAGTTCCGACAAGGATGCTGTGCATCCGACGACACTCTATCGGAATTTTACCCTTTGGAGTCAAAATTTCGACGATAGGCCAATTTTTTGGAAATTTTTTTTATAGAAAAAGATTGACATTGGTATCTCTCTTCTATCTCTCTTCTCTATCCCTCTCTACTATCTCTCTTCTCTCTCCCCTCTCTAGGTCTCTTTCTCCATCCCTCTCTTCTTCCCTCTCTACTTCTCTTTCTCTACCCTCTTCAGGTCATTATCTCTTCCTCTCACCCTCTCTCTCTCTCTCTCACCTCTATAGGTCTCACCTTCCATTCCTGCATCATTACCCATGTTGTTAAGTTGCAAGATATTTCCCAAAGTACTTTGTTGCTAGGGTTGATTTGCTTAAGTGTTGGAGTCGGAGTTAGATGAGACCTGCATGATTAAGCTATATTAAGTGATCAAGTCACAAAGATCTCAATTGTAAACATGACTAGGTTCTAGGGTTTTAAGGTAGCATAGGTCAAGATTGAGGTATGGTGGTCAAGAATTATCTTCCAATGACAAAAGACATCCAAATGATGAAGAATGAAGGTGATGAACTCATAGAAGTTTGGAGGAGATAATTTGACTAAGTTAAAATTTTGTTTAAATCATGGTCATGATACTAGCTTGCTCATCAAGAGCAATTTGTGCGAATGAACCCTAGAAATGTGCCCATGCTAGAGAAGCAAGAATTCCAATAAAACCTAAGGCAATGCTAGTAAGGGGTCAAAATTAAAGAATTAGGGTACAAAAAACAAAATTTGGCTAAGTCAAGATGTTGCTCAAGGATGACCCAAGCAACGCAAGTCCTGCTTGTGATTCCAGCAGATATCACATCACAATCATTGAGTCTATCTGCAATATAAAGTCAAGACCTGACTATTGGAATCTTGGAGTCATCCCATTTGATCACGTAGTTTAACACTTGGGAGGATTTTGTTCAAGAGAGGATAGAATACTTAGTATATTATTTTGTGTTGCATAGTGCATAAAAAACACATCAATAGAAACCATTGAAAGGTTTGGTTAAAGCCTTTGAATCACAATCTCTACGAGAAGCTATCAAGAGTGCCCAGAATTTGGAAACTTTAGTATCCAAGAACATAATTCATAAGGCACCACTTTTAGAGCAACCAAAGAAGCCTATCAATGTAATATTTTATTTACCTTGGATATGTTTTATCCTAAGTGTGATATTCCACTATTAAAAAGCTTAATTAGGTAATATTTTTACTTAGGTAGAATAAGATAGTGAGTTGCACATTCTCCTTCTTTGATTGAGATTCTACTTTTTCCTTGTCACAAATTTGGAAACTTGGATAAGCAATTTCTTTTTTTGGTTTTCTACCTCTTCATGATCCTCATGGATTTGGAATCTTGGAAGCTATATATTGTAGGTTTTTCCTCGATTAACATATCAAATGAAACTATTGTGAGCTTTCATATCTTAACATACCAAGGGCTTAAGTTTGGGGACGATAGGGGGATGATGAAGGGGGAAGGGTGGGATGCAAATATATATACTGTTAGGGTTCCCACAGATACTGAGAGGGGGGGGTGAATCAATATCTGACCAGTATTCAAATTTTCTTATGCCAAAACATGCAGAACATAAAGTAGCAATATACCGGTATGCAAGAATTAATGTAATAAATAGAATAAAAAACACCCACATGAAAAGAACACCATAACACAAGATGTTATAACAAGGAAACCCGGTGTGGGAAAAACCTCGGTGGGATTTGTCACCCACAATATTCACTTATTGGCCAATAAGAGAATATTACTTACAATAGGGGCCTACACATGCAGGAAGGCCAATTGCCTAGAGCTCACTGCTCAATGAGAAGTCACACTAACTTACAATGAGGATTGTACTAATCCAATGATCTATACTACTTTACAATAGCATCTCCAATGCCAGATTCAGTACCGGTTCTAACTCTGTTCTTTACATATACCCTTGACCTATAATTCGCACATTAGGTCTGCCTAATAATTTTCTTTTTTGTTCGCTTCCTTACACTCACAAATGTCTACAATGATCTCTTTTATATACAAGTCATTTTACAATTTTCCAAGTCGGCTTCCAATAATAATCAAAATATTACATATCAAAAATCCTGTCGGCCTCTGTGTTGGTATACATCTTTTCTTCTGTGCCGGTACCGGTCCTAGTGTAGAGTGATCTTGTTGATGCCGGTACACTATCTTGCTTGAATAATGCTTTGCCGGTATGATGTCTTGCCGATGCTATAGGATTTCAAGGTTGCCATCAATGAAAAAACCTTCAATCACACACAATATCTCATTGGAGTGTCCATATGCCAACAATCTCCCCCTTTGGCATTGATGGCAACACTCATGAGAAATTTCAAAAAAGTGTCCAAAATGTGTAGACCAAAAATTTTACCAACAATATGAAGGGCTCCCCCTGAGCATATGATTCCTATTTTTGAACTTTCTCATCCTACTACTCCCCCTTTGGCATCAATGACAAAGGTTGTCAAGATGTTAGTAGAGTTTGTAGTTATACTGGTCCATATCCTCAACCTTGTAGTTGGGTAGTTATTATCTGAAAAAGATCGCCCAAAATTAAGTTTATACTGTCCATAAAATTTTTGCTATCTTTTATTGTTGTTTCAGTCCTCTTCACAGTACCAGTGAGATGCTGCAATTGTTCTGCCAGTGTTTTACTTCTCGGTATTAATACCTTTGAGATTTCCTTCGGCAAAGATGCTAGATAGTCCAATCTTGGACTCAGTTTAGATCTCAAGTGTTTTGCCTTGTTTATTATTGTCTCTTTCTCTCTTTCCTATTTAAGTAATTCTACCTCAAAATTTGCTAACTTATCTTCAAAAATAGATAGTGAATCTAGAGAGTTGACAAAATTGTCTACAAGCTTGTTTATCTCTTCCCCTGTCTTGCTTATTTTCTTGTCAATATCTATAGTTAGGAAGTTTGTTTTGCATGTTTCTTTATACAGGTTTTTATACTCTTTTAACAAACTACACAGTCCCGGTAGAAGTGTGTCAAAGTCTCTGTTACACTTCTTTATTTCCTCCTCAAAGAATTTATGTTTCTCCTTTTCTATAATGTATTTTACAGATTCTTCCTTTATTTTCTCAATATTCCCAAAAATGTATTTACATAATGTATCCAACTGTCCTAAAGAATCTTTATTATCTATATTACAATTAGGGTCAATTATCTTCAAAATTGGTATTGAATCATCTATTGCTTTGTAAGCTTGTGAACTATAGTCAGTTATTTTCTTGATGGATTCAAGTAATACCTCAGTTACATTTGCTGACTTTGATGATGACCCAACAAACTGAGTACCGGTGGAAGTGACCATGCTTGTATTGACCTCTGGCAGATCAGTTTGTGTCTGCATTTCCTTTAGCATTGGTTTTCCTGCTTCATTGCTTACTGGTGGCATCTATTCCGGAGCCTTTAGATCTGTCCGTTTCTCTGTTTGTGCCTCAGATTCCATCTTTTTCCCTGTATCCTCTACCGGTTGCTCTATATCTCCTGTTACTGGAGGCTCTTTAGCCATATTTGATTTTTCACTTGTGTCTTTATCAACTGTTATGTTGATCTTTTGGGTATCAACATTTATAGTGTATAGGACTTCAGGATTTGTATTGCTATCCTCTGCATCCATGCTTTCAGCTGCCGGTTGGTTTTTAGGGATTGTAATTTTTACAGGTGGAGGTAGGTTATCTTTAACCTTTATGCTTGAAGGTCCACCAATTTTGCCTTTCCCTTTGTCCTTATCCTTCTGGTATACCTTAATAGGCTTGGGATTCCTATATTCTTCTTGTTTCTCTTTTTCAACCAAAAATATGTCCCAACCATCTTCTGTTTCCTCTGAAACTTCTATAACTCTACCTGCCATCAGTGAAATTTGTTGGTGTGTAGTGGAAAAAACTGTCCGGTTAGCCTGAGCTATCAAATCATCAATTTCTTTTGGGGAGTTTACCGAATATACAGCAAGTAGTTTTTCTATTTTTATTTTCTTGTCTAGTTCAATTACTCCTTGCCTTCTGGCCTCAAGTCTTTTGTATAAGTCATCAGGAATTTTATTTATGACTTCCATCAAAAACTTTTTGAACATGTCCATGTGTAATATTACACTTTCCTCAACTTGCCCTTTCTCTTCAGCCGATAGGATGTCATAAATTTTCCCTATGTTCTTCAGTTTTCCTCTCTGTGATCTCATTTAGCAAAATGTCTAGAGGTGCCAAGTCAGTTTTTGCCTTTTTCTTTTTCTTAGGAGTAAGCTTCTTTTTAGGTGTGACCTTTCTGACTGGAGATCTCACAGCTTGTTGCTTTTGCCTTGTCCTTCTAGGTGAAGGAGTGGTTGCCGGTGAGGGATCTCTTTTCCTAACAACTCTTTTAAAGGTTGCTGGCATGTCTCCTTCTAAAGAAGTACCTACTAGTGATAGATGAGCTTTAGGTTGTGGGGCTGCCAACTCATCTTTAGTTATACCGATTTTCTTTAGTACATCTTCCTTAATGGCTTTTGCTTGTCTGGATCCTTTTCTCACAAATGTCTCTACCTTCTTCACTCTTTTCTTGGACTGTATTTGTTTTTCTATTGTTTCAACACTACCAAATGCTTCCTCCTTAGGTTCATTGGGGGCTTCCAGAAGTGCTTTGGCATAAGTTTCAACTATGTGGTCATCTGTCTCATAGCCCATTTCTGTTACCCAGATTGTCCTTGGGATGACTGCTTCCATCCATATTTCATCCTTTTTGATAACAAAGCATATATCATCTTTGTATTTATCTACAATTTCCTGAGATAACCTTGTCCTTTTCTTCATTTTTGTCTTTAGTGCTTGGAAAAAGTCATGAATGTTGTTTTCCTTATTCTCACCCATGGCATTGAATAGTTCTGTCAGTTGCTTTCCTACCGGTATGTCATATCCAAGTTCTTTATATCCTATACCGGGAACTTGTTTTGTTATATGAAGCATTAGACACACTAACAGATTTCCAATTCTGAAGGTTCCTTTCTTATCCTTCTTTATCTTTCCAAGGTTGTCTATCAGTTCATCCTTTAACCATTCACAAAGGTCAATTTTTGCATTGTCTGTTATCATGTCATAAGCACTCTTAATGCATAAACTAGAAATTGAGTTAAGTCTATTGGCATGAGTGGCTTTGTAACCTAATATCATGCTTATGAATCTCACATTTGTATCCTTTACATCATTAATCCTTAAAGATCTTTTATCAAATGTTGCACATGTTAGGTCTGTGACTAAATCATTTGAAACTTTCTTATTTTTGTCTGGTCTTTTACTAGTGGCTAGTAACCCTATGACAGCCTTTACTGCTTGCTTGGTGATCTTATGAATTGTATCTAACCAGAAAAATTCTCTATGAACTCTGCTTAACACTATCCTAATCACATCCTTAGGAAATTTAGGAATACTAAGGATTTCTGTGAATCCTAGGGTTTCAATGATTTTGTGTTCAGCTTTGACATTGCCGATATCATCACATATCTTGGTTTTATACATGGTTTTGATTTCCTCATCTCCTAACTCTTCAATATTGCAGTGAATATACATTTTAGGGTCTTTAGCATATACAACACCTTTAGGGATTTGAGAAAATGCACCTAAGGTATCATCCTACTTTGCTATTTTGGGGACCAACTGAAATATGGGCCAAGGTCTTTTAATTACTTCCACAAAAGTAGGGTTCGCTATGTATTCAATTGCAGAGGTGGATGCCATGATAAAATACCTTTTTCTTTCCTGGATGGATGATTGCTTGGAGTGTGCTTGCTTCTTTCTCGAAATTCCTTATCTCAGAAATCTTCGTGCTCTCTGAAAGTTTGAAATCACGGTGAAATGAAATGGAGCCAAAACCTTATTATATAAAGTCTTTTTCACTATCTACCACATTAATTGCATGTCAGTTAAGTATTCACTTAACTTTATTTGCCGGTAATAAGTGATTTTCAACTTCTAACTGAGGGAATAATAGCACATGTGTCATTAGACTGCCAAACCCTCAAGACAATTTTCTTCAATTAGATGAAGAGCTTCCCGCCAGTGGAGCACTACTCTGTCCTATCAGTGAGGCATCACTCTGTCCTATCGGTGGAGCATTTGTTGGTTCTACCGGTGGAGGAGTATTCCCAATATTTAGATCAGCTTTTCTAATCCATTTCTTTGAGAATTCTTGTTTAACCTCTTCAACTTTTTCTTTACCTTTCAAGCTAGCACTTTTGTTGTCTACCGGTGTGCTTTTACTTCTACAAAATTTAGCAATATGCCCAATCTTGTCACATGCATAACAAGTTACATTATTTTTCTGAATAGCTTTCCCATAACCTATGCTGGTTTGTGTTCTACATTGATTAGATAGATGTCCAAATCTTCCACAAACATAACATCTCACATTCATTCTACAGTTTTCAGAGTTATGACCAACTTTGTTGCATTTGGAGCATTGACCGGTGGGTGGATTGATATTCTGATAATTCCTAGATCTACATTCATTTTCTCTATGACCATATTTATTACAACTAAAGCATTTTCCATTGAATTTATAAGTATTAGGCGGTCTTATTGGTTTGCTATGATTCTGAGTATTTGCAGTACCAGAGCTTTCTCCAAATTCAAATCCAATTCCAGAAGTGTCACCTTTGGGTTTTTGATTCCTCAATAAGGTACCAAGTTCTTCTGAGCTTTTCTTGAATTTTTCTTTATGTTGATTTGCAGTTTCCAATTCCCTTTCCAAGATTTCTTTTTGTCTCATTAGTTCATTTGAGTCATTCTGAGTATGCATCAGATCTGTCTTCAACATGTCATTTTCATAGCTAAGTCTTGTGTTCTCATTTGTTGCATCACTTAGTCTTCTGGTCAATTCTTCTTCATTCTTCTTTCTGTCCTCAATCTCTTTGCAAAATCTCATAGTCATATCCTGCATTTCATTTTTTGTTGTCATGATCTCTTGTTTCAACTTGCTTATCATATCATTAAGTGATTCCTTTTCATCATTCTCATTTTGAAATTTTTCACAAAGTTCTCTTCTCTTATTTCTTGTAACAGTAAGATTTTCTTGAAGTGCTTGAATGATATCCTGAGATGCTCTTAAATCATCTTCTAATTTGATATTTTTCAACTTCTCTGCATCATAGTCAGTAAGAGCTCCTTCAAGTTGCTTCATCAGATTTTCCATCTTTACCGGTGTCAAGATCTTCCTCAAGCTATTAGGCTTCTGAAAATAGAGGACTAGGCTCTGGTACCAATTTTTAGGGTTCCCACAGATACTGAGAGAGGGGGGGGTGAATCAGTATCTGACCAGTATTCAAATTTTCTTAAGTTAAAACATGCAGAACATAAAGTAGCAGTATATCGGTATGCAAGAATTAATGTAATAAACAGAATAAAAAACATCCACATGAAAAAAAACCATAACACAAGATGTTTTAACAAGGAAACTCGGTGTGGGAAAAACCTCGGTGGGATTTGTGACCCACAATATTCACTTACTGGCCAATAAGATAAAATTACTTACAATAGGGGTCTGCACATACAGGAAGGCCAATTGCCTAGAGCTCACTGCTCAATGAGAAGTCACACTGACTTACAATGAGGATTGCACTAATCTAATGATCTGTACTACTTTACAATGGCATCTCCAATGCCAGATTTAGTACCGGTTCTAACTCTATTCTTTACATATACCCTTGACCTATAATTCACACATTAGGTCTACCTAATAATTTTCTTTTTTGTTCGCTTCCTTACACTCACAAATGTCTACAATGATCTCTTTTATATACAAGAGTCATTTTACAATTTGCCAAGTTGGCTTACAATAATAATCAAAATATTACATATCAAAAATCCTGTCGGCCTCTATGTCGGTATACATCTTTTCTTCTATGTCGGTGTCGGTGCCGGTGTAGAGTGATCTTGTTGATGCCGGTGCACTATCTTGCTTGAATAATGCTTTGCCGGTATGATGTCTTGTCAGTGCCATAGGATTTCAAGGTTGCCATCAATGACAAAACCTTCAATCACACACAATATCTCATTAGAGTGTCCATATGCCAACATATACAACTTAAAAAATTAATTATAAAAGGATGTGTATAGAATAAGTATAACAACTGTAAATAAAACTTTGCCACACTATGTAAATTTTACAATAAACATTAAAAATATGTCAATGATTGCATTGAAATTTGAACATTAACAATGGTGGTAGAGTTTTGGAACTTTGGGAACAAACTAAGAAAAGTATAAGAATTGCATATGAAACTTTGGCATACTAAGTGTTTAAACTAGTCAACATAAAAAAAATGGAAATGATTGCATTAACAATAAGAATGGTGGGTAGAGGTTTGGGGTCAATGGGTAGTGCCCCTTGTGGGGAGTTTGGGGCAGAGCCCCCATCAAGGTTAGGGGGCATTGCCAAACCTTTAATACGGATGACATTTTTACAATAATTTCACCATTTTTGTTTAGAATTGGAGTTTCTAATTGGGGGCCATGGGAGACTCATAGGCATCCTCAAGATGGTCAAGAGACTCCTTGGAGTCCCTAGGATGTCCCTAAGTGGTGCGGCAAGGGGATGGTTCCCCTAAGTATTGCATGCTGAAAAATAGGGATTTTGGAGGGGGGGAAGGGGTCCCCATGTTTCAATGGTTTCAAAAGATTCTAAGTTTTTTTTTTATCTTGTCATAACAAAATATACTTCTCTTGCATCCTTGGATGATTTGAAAATTGAAAACAATTTGACAAGAAAAAACTAACTTCTAAAGTTTAGACTTAGTTTTCTTTTTTTATCCAAGTCACTACAACATTTCAATGATCAAAGTAGCTTTTTTTTGGTGGTTTCGAAGCATCCAAAAGGCTTGAGAAATTCAATATTATCTTTCATTCCACCAAAATTGGAGATCAAGAAGCATGCTCACAAACAAGGATTTGTTTGTAACTTAAGGCAATCGACTGGTTTTTAGGGCATTTTCAGGTCTAAAGAACCTACCATTGTGTCAAAAAGGCCCATAAGACCCCATTTTCATCTAAAACTTGTCTCTTTTGGTCGTAGAAGCATTTAAGGAAAAAAAAATTCACACAACCAATGATATGCCTATACCATACATATTTGAGTTAAAATAAAAATAAAAAATTGACAAGGTTTGGAGACCATTGAACAATTTGGGAGATTGCTAATACATACACTCAATTTATAAAGTCTCAATTTGATGTACTTAATCTTTGAGAGGCCTATACAAAAGCATTTTGTAATTGCGAACTAAGATAAATTTCCATTTTTGGCAGTTTTCATCATGGATTATGGTATTAAATTCTGACATTCTATTGTCAAGATAAATTCAGAGAACCATTTGTACTCGAAACAAGGGATAGTGAAAAATTACATTATGTAGGATCTCCTACCCTATCTCATTGAATTCATTCCTACACCAAGTGACTATGAACAAAAGCATAGGTATTTAACAGCAATGACATGGTCCATGGACTAGTGATCCTCCTCTTGATACTCCATCTACAAATGAGAACATCTCTTATACACGTTGCTACTTTAGAATTAAAAGTTGCTTCTTCTATAACTTTCCATGATTCTTTGCAATAGGATTATATGTCTTCTAGATTCACCCCACTAGGACACATTCCTATCAAGCATCTTTAATTTTTTGAAAAGTAGACCATATTTCAGATCTAGATGACACCATAATGACTTTGATTTCCTCTTGCAAAATATTCCTCCATCATGTATTTCTTCATCGAAGTTCAAATTTTCATCTTCAAGGGCTCTCAATGATTCTCTATATAGGATTCTTCATTTCTATGAGATCCACTTCATTGGGAGGCCTACTTAAACATTTCACATCTGTTTGTGGACTCTCACCTTTCAAATATTGATGAAACAATTGAGAATATTTGTCTTCTCATTGATGACAATGCCCATCGAGTTACATCGTCTCCCATTGTAAATTCACTTGTTCTATCCCCACCATATCATGCAATATGACACATTATATTTCACATTAATTAGGGTCTCACACTTCAATGATTGTAGTTCCTGAATCTTCTATGGAACAATCATAGCTTAACATCAACATCAAGACACATGAGTCACTTCAAAAACCATACATCTGAATTCCTTTCTACATTCCACTTGAATGGGAATTCAACAATTTGACAACTCAATATTTCCATATTGTGAAAGGAAGGTGCATCATTTGTTGCAAATGAACCTACTACAACATTCACCATTCAACATTTTGCATTGCTTTTCTCTCTTCTTTGTGGAGGCACCAACTTTAGGGGATGGGGTGGGTTTATATTAGCCTTCACATATGTTACTTGGGATGGAGTTTTGTCCTAGGGATTTTCTAGTTTCTACTTTGAGAGGGTACACTCTCTTTATAATTTGGGGTTATTTCATATTTTACATGGATACCTAACCTTGGGACCCATTTCTTCTTACCTCAATTGCACTTAAGGGGGTGTGCCAATTTACCATTTTATTCACCAAGTGGATATGTTTTATCATAAGTATGATATTGCATTTGTTTGTTTAGTTTACTTAAGTAATTTCTTTTAACTTCAGATAATGACTTGCACATTCTCCTTCTTTCATAGGATTATGTTTTTTTTCCTTATCCTCAAAAATTTGGAAACTTGGGTAAACAATTCCTTGTCTTTTGGTTTTCTATCTCATCCTCATCTTCATCCTCATGGATTTAAAATCTTGGATATCGAGTGAAGATATTGTGAACTTTTTCATTTTCTCTCTTATGAAATCAACTATGTTATGCTATTTTGATTTTATTATCATTTATATTTAACAATTTAAAAAATGTTATCACTTACATTAATTTCTAGGTTAATATTTATTTTGTAGATTCTAATAGAATTGAATACCATACCCAAACAATATCTAGTATGAACTAGTTAGTTACAGGCTAGGTTCCAAGTGTACTTGGTAACACAATTTTTGAGCTTGTGTTTGTTTATGATTTAACGATTGATGCATCTAGCTTTGCTACACATCTACTTTGAATACAATGAGAGGGTGATTTTGTCTAAGCCAAGAGACCCTGCTATCTAATATCACTCAAGAAAGATACTGATATTTTACCTTGGAAATATAAGCCTTTTGTAAGTATAATTCAATGAATTGTGATAATAACTTAAAACGAAGTGAATTAAAATTTGATTGAGTTCCCCATTGTATTTTAACAAATCACCTAGGAAGATGTTCATTCCTAACAATTTCCAATTCTCTTTCCAAAAGCATGAAAAAGAAGAGAAAGGAACTAATTAATGTTGGGACAGAATTTAGAAGACCTATGTTTTGTGTCTGAAAGCTACTAGCCTAGAGAGCATGGAAACAATCTGAAGTCATGGGAGAGAGTTTCAGTTCTATCTCCAGAAATTATGTCTAGTACTCTTGTATTGAATTTTTAAATCCTTCTAAGTTTAAATGTTCACGAGCAAACTCTAAAATTTTAATAAAATACATAAATGAAAACCAATTTTGTTTTCATCGGAATACTTTTGAAAATCACGTCACCTCAGTAATTGAACTGTAACAATAAGATTGCATACAAAGTGCAAGTTTGCTATGAAACATGTTAAAAGGGTTAAACTGTTTCAATTAATACAAACAAATCAATGAGTTGTGTTGGCTCAGGACTTTCATCTAGGCTATGAAATTTCTCTTTTTAGATTTCTAGCTATCCTCAATGTTTTGATTAATAAAATCAAGATAGGCTCGTACCAAACTACATAACCGTAAAGCAACACTAAGGCCTCTTTGATATTTTGATCATATCATCTTAGGATACTCCTTTAACTTAATTTGCATATCTTTTGCATTTTCTCCATCCTAAATAGTAAGGAGATCTTTACTCAGATCTTCTTCCCTTTTTTGTTACACAACTAAATGCCCATCAACAATGCCTTCCTCCTGTAGTTTGTCTAAATCATCTTCTTCCCCATGAACCAACAAAGCAATTAGTAGTGTTGTCTTGAGACTTTCATCTAGGCTATAAAATTTCTCTACAATTTTTTTTAAATTCCTGGCTATCCTCAATGTTTTGATTAATAAACCGGACTAGGCCTATACCATTAGATAATTTCAAAGTGGCACCAAGAGCACACAAGGGATGTAAAACCAATAAAAAATCACCACTGCAGATAACAAAAACCCAGTTTGGTGAACAAAAAACTGAAAGCTAAACTAAAAGACCAACAAACAAAGAAAATCGAGACAACCATTAACCAAAGTTCACAACCACTCAGCACAGACACAAACAGATGGTCCACTACATGAGGGTACCATTTTATTGCAAATCTTGGCACAAACTAAGCACTTAATATTAGACAAAAATCTTTTTTACTTGACCCAATGCCAGAGCTAGAGAAAATGAACGTGGAGTAAGGGGTGTCTTTAACTAAGGAAGCCCTGGGACTAGAGATAGTGGTCAGGGACTCCATGAATTTTATTTTTTTCACCCTCCTCTTTTTCATATCATCATGAATAGCCTATAGGGAGACATTTTTCTTATTGGTTGCATTCCTGCACACAGTGTTAACCTCCTTAGTTTTCTTTTTAAGGGCCTCCTGGGTTTTCTTGACCTCTTCCAGCTCAAGCTTGGTCCTCGCCATCTTAATCTTGGAATCCAAATCATCGATCATGAGGCACATTCATATGTTATCAAACACAACCTATTGTATCTAACATGAGTTCCTCTCTACATGTGTGCAAATCTTCCAACACTAATCGCCACTAAGAAGGAATAATATAAAATGCATCTTCAAATATTTGTGTGTGTGTGGAATTGTGTCTTTGAACCCAAATCGCTACCATCAACAACATGTAACCATCACCTACACTATATCAAAACATAAGTATTGTGTGACATCATATATATTTGCATAATGTCAAAACACATGCAAACATGAAAATCATCATAGCATGACAAAAATCAATCTCCACATGTTGGAACAAAGATATAAATAAGATAATAGGGTAAGAGGAAACCCGTACCAAGAACTACATACCAACTATTGGCAATGCCATCAAGATAAATGTAGGATAGGATACCACTATGAGCCATCCAATGGTCCATTCTATGAGGAGAACTAGGGGATACTATCTTTGAAAGGTGTGGTCAATAGAGATAATCCCTACTAATGCCACAATATGTCACCATAGCTTCTTGAGTTTTACATTCTTCTACTTAACACCACATTTATTGAGTTCCTCAATAATGAGGTTGGTTCTCAATAGGGTGCACAAACATGTAAACACACAAGCATGGTTTCATCATACTTGTACAACAATACAAATTCATTTTTCTAGTTAATTACTTAGTGTAAAAATAACTCCATTACATAACATAGGGCAATAATCACCATAAGTTTTCAAATAAACTACCCAAACATCAATTGGAGTTACCCTTTCTAAGGTACAAACATAATTTATTTATAATTTCAAAATTAAAATAATCACAATACATCCAAATAAGTTCAATAGTGCATGGAAATAGACAACATGATCCATAATTAAACCCATAAATTACCATAATTGGATATGCTAATAAAATGGTTTCTCAAATAATAAAGATTATGTTGGACCTATAATAGAGATCTGGACTTTGTTTCATCATACACGAGCATGGTTTCATCATACTTGTATCCAAATACACCATCCATAGATAGGTACTCAGTACCAGAATCTCATGGGTACCCTTTTAGCTGAATTTACCCTATATTTAGGTGAATCTACCTTTGTATCATTCCTTGATCTAGTATGTCATTCCACCAATCAATAATTTTTCCATATTCTTGGGAGAATACACTATCCCTTAGGTGAATATGCCATATCCTTAAATGAATCCTCCTTGTCATCATCCTAAGTCCTCTTTTTGTTAAGTCTTATCCCTTCATCTTTAGGAAAATCCACCTATCCTTATGTGAATCTACTTTCTCTTAGGTGAATCTATTTCACATAAATCATTTATCTTATCCATCTTTCTTATGCAAATGGTGAATTTTTCCTATCCTTAGATGACTACACTTCCATTTAGGTGAATCTATCTAGTTTTAGTCTCCTTCCATTATTTTGTCCAAATTTGTATCCTCTAGTTTACATGAATCTACTTGTTCTTAGGAAAATCAACCCTATTATTCTAAGGAAAATTCACCTTGTCATCATCCTTAATCATCTACCTTCCAAGTGTATTGTCCATCCATCCTTGGGAGAATCTAACATATTATTGGGAAAATCCACTCCCTCTTAGGTGAATCCACCTTTTCCACCTTCTCATTAATCTATTATTTGTTCTAAGAAGGACACAAAAGTGGATAGAAAACAATAGAGGAGATAGTACTCAAACAAGTACTAAGGAATTGCATTAGTGACATGTCACAAATGTGAGTTATAGATGTTCCAAATTGATTGATTCTCATGAAGGAACTAAGTTATCTACAATAAATAGCCACCCAAGAAACCCATTTGCTTTAGGCAAACTATCTTCTTAGTAGTAGCTTAATTCTTGAGGCACTTGATTTAGATATGATCTTGTAAATGGTGTTAAAAAGAGTAATTAGTCACCAACCAACCACACTTTTCATTTGTATATTTAAGAATTAGTTTGGTCAAACCTTGATTGTAACAAGCATAACCAAATCCTCCATGATAAAGTTAACAACAAATATATTATTGTATAACCAAATCTTTGTGGTGGGTGTGTTCAACAAATATATTATTGTGTGAATTGCTTTTGTCCAAAATGTAGGAACTTGATCTACATATCCATGAAGGCATGATTAGGTCTCTATACAACACTGTTTTGTTGATGCATATATGTAGTGGTTAGTCATTTTCTTTTAGTTGTGGATAAACCATTTTGAGTGAATTTCTCATTTACTTAAGCATTTTACATTTAGAGAACAACTGGATGACCATTCAACAAGGGGTTTAAACTCTTTGAACTTCACAAATGCTTGAGCTTTTCTTGTCAAGCAATTTACCCACATCTTAAAGACATCAAATTATGAAAGATGATAGTCCCAAATCTGCAAATGACTGTCACAATATAGTGAATAAGGGAAATCCATAGATACATTAATGAGTAGCCCTAGATCAATACAAATAGAGCACATGCATGCTACGGGAGCATTGAACAAGCCTTTTTTAGGATAATATAATGGTAGTAAAAGAAATCAATAAAGAGCATAAGTTCATCAAGAACAATTCTTAGCCACAAAGATCTAAGGTAATCATAGAGGAGTTGATAATAAGTGAGTTTAAGAAGATACACTCAAGCCTTCATCACATTCCATAAAAAGAAAATCATTATTCCATATAATTGGAAGGAAATGATATATTGCAAAGATTACTATGAAGGTCTAAAATAGTAAAAGAGATGAGACTAATCTTTTATTTCTACTTACAACAATGAATTGGTTGAGATATACTCATAGACAAAGTGAATGACATGTATGAGAACAACCTCAATAAAGGTAAAAAAGGACAATAAATAGTAGTGATAGATGACAATGCATTGAATGTACCAAGAAAAAGACAGTGGAAGCCATGGAGAAATCACTATCAAAACAAATTCATTAAATAAAACTATGTTGGTGTAGCTTGAGAAGCACAGTAGAACAATGAAAAAAGAACACTACTTGGTCCTTGAAAAGCATGTAGTCGCAATGATTGAAAACCACAATGACAACATAGAGGGCATAAATGTTTGGAGTATTTCCATTCTTAAGAATCTCATGATAGTCCATTATTAGGACAGGTGAAGTACACTATGAAAGTGTCTTAAAAAGCTAATATAGCCATAAGTGATAGTGCCAATGCTTTGAGTTCAAATCCTCATGAAATACAGTCATGTTTATCTCAATGCAATGTTTGCCAGCATCCTCCCTACGTGTGCCAAAATAGGAGCTTTGGAACAAGGTATGGACATCCATCAAAGCATAATTGAAGGGGTTTTTTTGTCAGAAATTAGTTGCAAATGCTTCAATAACAAAAATCACAAAATGGGGTAGCATACACACGACATGTGAACTGTATGATGGAATACCTCAAAGAGATGTCATTTCATGGAATTTGAAGATCGCGAGATATGTATAAAATGGATTAATTCGCAAAAAAAAACTAGTTTCCCTTCATTGTGAAAAAAATTAGTTGCCCTTCATTGAAAAACAAAGAGTTCCTTTGATTGCAAAAAAAACCTTACCTTGCTTGTGCAGAGATTGCTTCGGCGGGCGGGGGGGGGGGGTAGGGAGGCAAGACGGTCGCTGCTTGCATTGGTTTGCTTTCAAAATGAAAATGCATTATGTGTTTTTTTTTTTAATAAAATGCCCGAGGTCGTCGGAATTCCGATGAACACGGGCATTTAAAAAAAAAAAATCAAATTTTCACACAATGCTCCTTGTCCATTGGAAACCTCCGTCAGAATTTGACCCCAAATGTATTAGTGTGGGACTGTAATCAGGCATGGTAGATGTTATCTCTGGTAGTTCATTACTCTGGATTGTTTTCCATTTATCTTGAGGTGGTTATAACCTCTCTGTAGTCAGTGAGACTCTTTTGTAATGAGTAGTGCACTCTAGGCAGTGTGCCTTCCTGCATGTGCATGCTCCTCATTGTATCACATACTTTTTGCAGAAGTATCATCTGACTGTGGGTAGGCTTCCCACCGTGGTTTTTCCCTTTTCGGGTTTTCCATGTACAAATCATGGTGTTATGTGGTATGGTTGCATTGTGTTGATTATCTATTTCTTTGTTAAGTTTTATTGTTTACCAGTATATGTTCCTACCGACATCTGTTTCTTCTTTATCGGTATTTAATCTGGTTAAAGGTTATTAAGTGGATTAAATTATATAATCTATTAACAACTAATTGACCCCCCCTCTTAGTTGTTCACCAATTATCCTAACAATTGGTATCAGAGCTTTGGTCCTCTTTTACAGAAGCTTAATCGCGTGAGGTAGATCCTATGGCAGCTAACACTTCAAATCCACCGACAACTATTTTCAGAAGAGAAATCCCTAAGCTTGATGGAACAAATTATGGGATATGAAAAATTTGAATGGAGACTCATCTTAGATGTCTTGGAAAGGATATGTGGGAGATCATTGAGAAAGGATAAACACCTTATGATCTGGCATCTGTAAATCCTGCTCCTACAGACCTGGACAAGAATATTGAAAATGATTGCAGAGCTAGAGAAGCCCTCTTGTGTGCACTTATTGATCAACAAATCATGGGATTGACTGATAAATAATCAGCAAAGATTATGTGGGATAAATTTCAAACTTTAAATGAAGGTGATCCTACTGTCAAAATTGCTAAACTTGATGGTTACCGGGTAAGATATGAAAACTTGAAGATGGAAGATAATGAAAGAATTGTTGTGTTTATGGAAAGAGTAAATGAGATTGTTATGGGAATTCAATGTTGTGGAGGATTTTTGAGTGAATATTAAATAGTTTCCAAAGTCTTGAGAGCCCTTCCACCGTCTTACAAGATGAAGGCAACTCCAATTAATGAGTTGAGAACAATGGAAAACACTTCAGTTAACAAAGACATTCTGATTGGGAAATTATCTACTTTTGAGCTTGAAGAATTTGGATCTTCTGGAGCTGTAAAGACTGAACTTGCTTTTCATGCATCATCATCATCATCATCATCATCATCCACCAACAAAAGTGATTGGAAAGCCTTATATGCAAAAGAATTGGAAGATATGAGGAAAGAAGATGAAGAATTTGAGCAACTTGAAGCCTTATTTGCTAGAAGAGTACATAGAGGACCGACAAGAAGTAAGTATGAAGGAAAAGCACCTTTTAAATGTTTTAAATGTAATAAGATTGGTCATTTTGCATCTAGATATCCTAAAAGGAATGCAAGATTTGAAGAGAGAGTTAAGAAATCATTTAAGCTATAGAGCCCCTTCCTGATCAAGCTCTAGTTAACTCAGTTGACCATGGTTGACCTTACTAATAAATATTATAATTCAATAGGATGGGCTATGTTAGATGGATAGATTGGTGAGAAAAGTAATCGAACCAAGTTAGAGAATCATTTCACCTTGCAGTGTACATTTTGATGTGTTATGGATACATAACTTTATATGATTCTAGAATAGGATAACTTTGAGATAATGTATGTCATTATTAGATTTGCAGGACTTTATTATGATGATAGAAATAAGATGCATGCCTTATGTGTGGATCAAAATTATGAGGATTATGATAATTACTTATGTGGATTTATTTTGATATAAGATATATTGATTTTGTTTAATGTCAATTGTATGAAAAGTGTTTGACGTGTATTCTTTTTCATGTGTTTAATTTTATATGAGGTTATTTGGAATTACTAATGTGTAATTGAGATGCGTAGGAAAATTATCATGTGACCATGGAAATACTATGGAGAACCAAACCTAGACCTATGTACGTTCGTAGAACCAAGGGTTGTCTATTTGGAGAGACAACACCCCATATGTATCGTATTTTATTTATGAAAATAAATGCTACATGTGTGTTAAATTGAATTATTAATTTGTGTAAATCCAACAAGAGACAAATTTCATGTGTAATTTTGTAATGTATTTTATTGTGTTACTTGACACGTGTTGATTTATGTCTTGAATGTTGACTTGTCTCTTGAAGGGAGTTGTTTCAACCATAGCCTTTTCAAACATTTGAATGTGTTTCTAAATTTGCCTTGGGTAGAGATTCTTTGGAGTGGTCAACTCAGGTTTGACCCGAAAGTTAGCTTTAGATGGGTTTATAAGGGGTCAAATAGACTCCTAGGGGTGGTTTAAAGGTGTTTCCTAAAGTCCATAAGGTATACCTATGGGTTAGGAGTATTTTTAGGCATGTGTCTACTCCCATGTGACTGTTTATTCACCTCAAAAAGTGAGTTTCCTAAGGTGAGCGAAAATTGAAATTAGAAGGTGCCATCTAGGTTAGATAACCTTCTTTTTTTGATGTGAGATCTTTTTTTCCCACTTTCTCTTACTTTTTCCTTTTTCAGTTTTAGAAACCTATGAGAACTCTCACTGAGGTCTTTTTAGGCAAAAATGAGAGACTTTGTGGGTAATCACCCACTCTCCATTTTTGGATATCAGAGAATTTTGGCTAAGTGTAGGAGGAAGAATTGTGGAATTGGGCTGCTCATCCTCAAACTAGTTCTAGCAAACCTTTGGGCATATTGAAGGTTGGTTCATCTTCTCCTTTTGTTTCTTTTAACGTTGCATGTTTATGCTGGAAAAATTGCTTGTATATAAAAGTTGTTTCTTGTATTTTCCTTTGTGAAAATTATTATGTGACCTATTTGTTACTTCTTTTATGCATTTTCTTGTGATTTGGGAGTAACCAAGGCCTTCTACTCTTGGGAGAGTAGGATGGTTTTGTGGGTGGTAGAAGTTTGACAGCCCTCGAGTGAGAGGCTCTCATTATGAGAGTGAACTCAAGGGGTGTATACATGACCCTTGCTGCATGGCCTGTTTTATGCATTTGGGGGTCATAAGGGGAGAAAGTATGGCATGAATGCCTTGGGGGGCATAAGGATGTGGGGTTAATGAACTTATGATATATTTTTGTTTGCCATGAGGTGTCTTTGTGATCTACCATTCTTGCAGTCTCCTTAGAGTATTTGGTCTACTACCACCCATGTAAAATCATCACATTTTGTGATGAAGTGTAGCCTTAGTTGGGAAAGTGTTGTTGTATGTTTTTCCCTTGCTTGTTGTGTTTTCATGTGTGTAACCTGTCTAGGGCTTGGTTCTCCAAGCTCGGGGGTGGCTTCTAGAAAGCCTAGGCTAGGAGGTGAGCTCTCCATTGTCAAAACCTTATGATTTATTTGTAGGTTGCTAGGAAAGAAAAGGAAAAAAAACAAGCTAGGGGTTGCTGGTTTTACTTGATTTGCATAAAAAGATTTGGAAATGGGATATTATGTTTTAGTTGTAGCAATGTAAAAGAAAAGCTATATGTTGTATTTATTTTGAAAAAGAAATGCATTCATTTTATTCAAAGTCCTCATTTAATAGAAATGAAAGACTAGATGGGTATCTCACCCCTATGTAATGTTGACTATCTTGTATTCTAAGTATTCTTTGAAAGAAAAGTATTATTTTGTCACAAAATGAAATGTTTATGTTGGATTTTAAGTTATGTATTGTTCTTGAAATAATGTTTATTGAATTCATGTTATTTTTGAAAATAAGGTTCATTTTATTTCTTTATGCATATTGAAATAATGGAAATCAGAGAAGTAGTAAGCCTGCATGTTAGTAAGAGAAAAGTAAGCATTTTTATTTCCATTTACAAATTATGGTTAAAAAGATTTAATTTGTCTATCTCTAAGCAATATTTCAAATGATTTCTAGTCTAATATATTTGCTGTTAAAATTTGTTAAATTATGTCACTTTATTTATTTGCAGTAAATAAATCTAGAAGTAGTTATCCATCTCTAAAGTTAGCAACTAGATTGTCCAAAGAAAAAAGAAATACATTATTTAAGTCTGTTAGTTTAGAGAGCTTGCTATTATGTGATTTAAAAAAAAAAATATACATGCCTCAGGCCTAAGAGAATACCTTGCCTTCATACTACCATGGTTAGTTTTAAAGAAAAAAAAATATGGCTAGACCTAATGTCCCATATTAAATAAATAATATAAAGATAAACTCTATTATATGCACAATAGATTATGCCTAGATTTAAATGAAGAAATGAAAAAAAATATGACTATTGCTATGCTGCCATTTATTTTATTTGATTCCTGCAAGTTAAAAATAACAATATTCATCTATGAAAAATTCTTATTAATCCTACCTTTGATTTAACCAATGAAAGATTATATATATATATTTATATTTTTTTTATATAACAAAAAAAAAAGAGATTTAAAAAAAAGATTTTTAAATAAATAAAAAAAAGAATAAACAAATTGGGGGAGCCTCGGCCCCCCCCGCGCTGTGGGTGGCCCCCCACAGCGGCGGCATCAACCGTGCTACTGGCCGCATCCCACAGCGACGGCCAAGGCCGCACTGTGGGTCGTGACCTACAGGCACGACTGCGGCTGTCCCTGCGGGGAGCCCCCACAGTCTCCACCACCGCCGCACCTTGCAGCCGCCTCTAAGCGTCTCCGCCCGCTCACTCTCGGCCCTGCACAAAAATATAAAACCCTAACCTGGTTCGGGTTAGGGTAATTTGAAGTTGTAAAGAAAAATATGGATTGGAAAGGCATTTTATAATATTATTAATTAGGTTGCAAAAATATTTTTTTATAATAAAGTTTGTTTAAAAAATAAATTTCCACATATATAAATAGATGTGTTTAATGTATATTTTGGCCATAGGGGATTATTTTTTTAGTTCACCTAAATTTTGGCTATTCCAGACTAAATTTTATAGGACAATTTACATTATGGATTTAATTGACCCTTTAGTCAAATTAGTTTAACCACATTTTAATTATTGTTAAAATAAAATATAGGCATTAATAATCTAAGTGCTAGGACTAATTTATTTAGTTCCTAAAAACAACTAATGGTTATTGGAGATTAATATTATCTTTAAAGTCAATTAATTTAGAGATTTTTGCGTAATTAATTTTTTTGTTTATTAAATGGTGGGATAATAATAATTTCTTTGGAAGAGGATATCATGGTGGAATTATATATATTCGAAAATAAGTCCAAGACCTTGATCTTGCGAACTCATTTAGCCTAGATGGAATCTTATACTAAATAAAGCAATTAATATTTTAACGTTTGACACTTCAATTTTCAATTGCTCAATTAATTAATATTATCACGTTAAAATCATATTAATAATTAATTTCAAGATGTAAGATTTAATCAAGTTATAAAGGAAGGATGTAATATCACGGATGGAGGAAACTTGTTAGGAGATAAATAATTATTATTGAATCAAGTAATTATATTAATGCCTATTTAGTAGAAGTTGATCTAATTAAGAATTATAATTTGCAACTGTAATAAAAGGGACATTCGATGTGAATTTATTATTGTCTTTATAAAATCATTTTGTTCCGTTTGATTATAGGAGTTATCGTCATTTGATATGTTAGGAATATTTGTACTTTGTCGTCTAGGAGTTTTATAGAAACCTAAGGCTTTTAGATAAATTTGTTCTATTCATCGTTCACGTTTGAAAAATGTTTTATTATAATTTAAGATCCCGCTTGAAACAACCTGTTAAGTTGTCACATCTAATTAAGCATAGGTTGCATATAATTAAGTGTTTCAAAAAAAATTTGTTGTTTGGTTTTTTGCCCAAAAGTTTGGGCATGACATAAGCCTAACTAGAATAGATATAGTTTCAAGAAAAGTAAACAATGCTACATAGCGAATGAGGAAGGAGTAAGTGATGACTCTCAGGATGAACCAATAGAAGACTATAATAGTGGATCCAGAAATGGAAAGGAATGGGTGTTCTATGCTTTAAAGGAAGATGAACCGGAACCGGCTATTTGATGAATACTAAGAGTGGGGGTGAATTAGTATGCCAAAAAATACTGTAAGCAGACTTTTAAACAGTTGAGCAGATAACCAGTGCAGCAAATTCACTAATAAACTGGTTAGGATAAATGCAAACCAAATAGAAAACAAAGCATTCACCCACAAGAGCACAATCACCATAACACAAGATATTTGATGTGGAAACCGAAATGGGAAAAACCACGGTGAGAAGAAACTCACAAGTAACTATCTGTAGAATAGTAACTAGACCAGTTAAGGTCAGACTGGTTAAGGTCATACAATGTTCTTCACCAGAAGAGATCCTGTTAGGAATCCAGATCTTTGTTAGGAGATAAGTCTTATTAAAGACTACCCGTTAGAGGATTTAAGATCCACAGTTGTGAACCACCTTATTAGAGAATTTACAAAGGCTTTGCTAAGCCTACCTGGTTAAGGGCTTTAGACTTGTCGAAGATGTGAGTAATCAACAAGTGAAAGATCTAGATGCTAGCACAGTATGCTTAATTAGATCTTTGATAGCTCCTTGTTAATGCATTTCAGCATTACTTCAGTCTTCAATATCTCCACACTCTATCTCTTCACACAGACCTAATCTTTTCTTTAATGATCGCACATAACCTTTTCTATTCTATATCTCACACATGCAAACCCTAGACATGATGTCATTATAAAGGAATTTGATTTCATGTCGGTCCAATAGAATTAGACTACAAGTTCATAGGTACAATGCATCTAGACACATTTGGTAACATGATACAAACACACCACCAAAGTGTTGGTGGATGATAACTCATCACACATTATAGTAATACCGTTTGGTAACTCATTACAAATATATACCAGTTAATACAATATACCGATTACTGATTGTCAAAAATGAAGACTGGAAGATCCTAGTGTTCCGATCAAAAGTTAACTACCGCTTGAGTCCTTTGTACTGCTTGAGATCCTCGAACTGCTTGGGGTATTCATACTGCTTGGGATCTTTAGTCAATCTGTGATTGGTAAACCATCTTCTGCAAAATATCGATAGTCTAAAGACTATTCATTCAATAATATACAACACCGGTTGGAACAATTACCTGTTGAGCATAACTCATACATCAAGAAAGTGTGTGTCCATCAATGACAATCAAAACATCAACAAAATGCCAAAAATCTCCCCCTTTGGCATTAATGGCAACACTTAGGAAAATTTTGACATCTAAGTGTTTTTACAACAATAACACAAAAGATGCTACAATCAAAATTACTCCCCCTAACCATATATACTCCTACCTTTGCAAAAATTACAAGTAAGTGCATGAAATGGTAACATTCACCAAAATTTTAATGTACACTACTCCCCCTTTGCCAACAATGACAAAGTAATGCAAAGTAACCCCTTTTTCCTTATACAATAAAATAGAGTAGATGTTCATGACAATAAGGAATGAAATTTCTCAAAAACAGATTTAAAGTTCTGCACAAAAGTTTTCATGTCCAATGTCCATGACTCAAGTAATGAGGTAGCAACCTAACTTTCAGTCTTCATATGGAATTCCAGTTCTTCCATTGCATCGATGGTACTCATCTCTTGAGTTACCATGATAGCTTCCAAGTTGAGAAAACATATCTGAAGAACCTATAGTTTTGGCAATAGGAGCAGTTGAAGCTCCTACAAATCTTGAGTCTGGTTGCTGACCTCTAAGTCCATCTTGGCAGTTTGATGCTGAAAATGATGAACAATTTGTCCATAAGGAGTGAATAAATCATAGGCCATCTTGAAGTTGCTGATATATTCCTGTAACTCTGATTGGAGTTGAGCTTTCTATTTGAGCACATCTTTATAAAACAGATGGGGTTGGCAGATTTTACTCAAATGTAATTTACCCTCACCCATAGCAACACCGATATCATTTTGCTACTTCAATAGTTGTGTCTTGATTTCATTCATTTGCTTGACTAAGGCAATATTGAGTGCCTTTTCATGGTTCTTTCTTGCAGTTGCTTTAGCAACATCTTCCAAGCATTATACTTGGTCCTCTACTACAGTACAAAGAAGTTTGAGCTTGCATAGAGAGGAGTCGGTACTGGGGAGGTTAGTACCGGGAATTAGACTGGTAAGGGTGTCAACTACAATTTGTATGAAATCGTGTTCTTTCTTCTTCCACAATTCTTCTAGTCTCTCTTGTGCAAGTTTGATGCCTCGAAGTAACTTAGAATCATCTGTAGATTGAGTCAGACATGCAAGAGTTAGATTAATAGGACTGGTGGAATCAACCTACTTGGTTTGATCACCGGTTGCCTTAGGAGTCTACCCTCCTTCTTTGGTCTTGATCTCCACTTGTTTTCTCTTCTCTACTTCCTTCTCCTCTTCCACTCTTTTATTTTCTTCTTCTTTCTTCTTCTCTGACTCTTTCTTTTTCTCCTCTTCTCGTTTCTTCTCCATTTCTTCCTTCTTCTTATCCTCTTCCTACTTTTTCTTCTCTTCCTCCTTCTTCCTTTCTTCTTCCTTGCTCTTGTCTTCTTCTTCTTTCTTCTTCTCTTCTTCTTTTCTCTTATCTTCTTCTCTCTTATTCTCTTCTTCTTTTCTCTTATCTTCTTCTTGCCTTTCTTTTTCCTCTTGTTCTTTCTCTACTTTCTCTTTGTCCTGTTTCTCCTTCTCAGCTTTTTCTTTGTCAGGAGTGACATCCTCATTATCTAATGCATCAACATCAATAGGGTCAATTTGATCTGTCACTCTTTCACCTTGACTGTCAAATACCTCATCCGGTTTTCCTGAGGATAGGCTAGGTTCTTGATCAGCCTTCCTAGTGGCTTAGAATACCTTGTGTATTTCAATATTAGCTTTAACATGTATGTGTGTATCCTTTTCTACTTCATAATTTTTACCTTCTAGTAAGCCGAGTCGCCTCCTTCTCATAAAGAAGATGCCTTTGTTCTTATCCATAATTTCAAATAACTCAGAATTTGAGGCATCAGGAAAGTACTATGCAAAATTTTTCTTGCTGATCTCTTGTTCTCTTTCAATGGCAATGTGCCATTTATTATCCAAAGAATTATACAAAGAATTTGGAGTAACAGATTTAAGCTCAGAAGGAGATCGATCATTAATACATAAATATTTAATGACCTCCTATTCTACCTCCTCTTTCTCACTATCAGTAAGTCATCAAAATGTTCCTTTATGTCATCAAGCACTTTCCTCCTAATATTCTTTATTGTCCTCTGACAGTGTGTCATTGGTTTATAAAAGGTAATATCTATATTTACCGGTGCAGAAGTTGTTGGTACATTACCGGTAGACTTTGACTTTTTTCTTGATTGCCTTGAATTCTTTATTTCAACCTTCGGTTCAGTGTCCTCTGACTCCGATGAGTGATTCTTGGTTTTCCACTTCCTCTCGAATACTTTTGCTGGAATAATCTTAGGTTTCTTTTTGGCTGGTGACCACTTGGTTACTTTTGGACTGGCAGATGTAACTGGTGCAGATACCGATGGCATTGCTTTGCCCTTTTTCTACTTCGGTTCCTCAATCAGTGTGACCCTCTCCAAGTAGGTACCGGTTCTTTTCTTCTTTGCATCCAATTGTGAGGCAAGTAGGGTAGAGGCATACCCGATCAATATTTCATTTGATAACTCAATGATGAACCACTAGTACCAAACCGATATTGAGAGGGGGGGTGAATCAGTACAAACACAAATAGAGCCCAAAACTAGTTTGACCACAAATACTCCAAATGACTGACAAACAAGGATATTGGTAAAACAACGTGCAACCGGTAACATCCAGTACAACTCAATCAGTAATGAACCGGTCACTCAATAAGCTTTCCTCTTAGCTCAATACTACAGTATCATTATATTCTCATGCATAATCAAGTAAACTTAACCATCAGATCTTAACAACAATGAGTTCAATATGTTTTATAGATAGACATAAAACATAGAACCTTCATGTGCTTAACATGTCAAACAAAGCATCACAAGACAAAAGCATTTCACATGACACACATATTTTTCACGTGGAAACCCAACTGGAAAAAACCACGGTGGGGATGAATACCCACAAGCTTCTTTTTGAACTCTTTAGAAGTCCACTCTGTTAGGAGCCTTGTCTGGTTAAGGACATTACAATAGGTTTTGGTAGGAACTGATCCTATTAGGGATCACCCGGTTAAGGGTTAAACCTAGTAGGGTCACCTTGTTAGAGGATTTCAAGAACTCAATAGCTGAAAGGATCTCCTAAGCTCTCTAGCTTCTCAGAACTCATTAGCCTCGAGTTACTCAATTAAGGGATTTGAATCAAGCCAGTTAAGACCACCCAATTTAAGGGATTTTGAATCAAGCCAATTAAGGCTACCCTGTTAGGGGATATTACAACTCTTGAAGTGGTTAGAGATCAACAGGTATTATAATGATCTGTTAACAACACTCAATGCTAATGTAGATCCATTTAGGCTCCTCTTTTCCTTCTGCACATTCACTTTGCAAGTATCTCTTCTCTCCTTTGGTCTGGCAAGAATCATGTATCACTTCCCTTGGACACACACTAACAACTTTTGCCAACAACCTCAGAAAGAAACACAACATCGACCTTATAGGAAACATATAGGTCGGTAGCAAAAACCCTAAACCCTAAACCTGTTAGGTTAAGCAATTCAAATGGTTCGATCCTGACCGTTGAATCATACCTCATTAAATGCAACAATCTTGAATCGATCTCAAGACATTCTCCATCGTCCATTATCCACCAATTTTTTGGTAGCTGATAACCCATCACGCGTTATCACCATTTGACAGACTTCGCACAAACTCGAGGTAGATAAGAATAGCCTTCTTTATGCAAGATCCTTCATGCACATAGAGCTTATGTGGCAACACGATCTGTCCTCCATCATACTGCTAACTCATCACACAAAGATCACTGATTGAGTCACACAGAATTGAGGTACTCCAACTGGAAACCTCGAAGTGGAAGCTACCTACCAATCGGTAGTCATACAATGCTTCCATGTGCCGGTTCCCATAACTACATGCCGGTTCACCTTGAATAAATATGCTGCTTCACTTTGGCATATAAACTGGTTCATACATATGCCAGTTCCTCTCTTTATTCACCTATCACATGTGTTGGTTCACACTATGTCTCATATTGACATCAATGACAACATACAATATCATTATGTCTTCATGCCGGTTCACATAATGCCAACAATCTCCCCCTTTGGCATTGATGGCAATATACAAAAGATATCTTCTCTGCTTCGCATCTTCTCCCCATTTGCTGTAGATATCTTTTTGCTTCACTCCTATCTTCTCTGCTTCACATCTTCTCCTCATTTGCTATAGATATCTTTTCGCTTCACTCCTTCTCCCCCTTTGACAATAATGCCAAAGTGGAGGTACAATCATCAATGTTTCATCATGCTGCTCCCCCTGAGGAGTAGCATCCTTCAACACACCAATCAACCAAAAATTTGTCTTTCTAGTACTTGACTTATGTGGAACAATCACTTTTAGTTCACCTCCTGAAGGGGCAATACCCCTAATTCACCTCTCAAATGCACAAATGTTGTCTTTGGGAGAGGCTTGGTGAACATGTCTACTAACTGCTCCTTACTGGACACATGCTCCAGTGCAATCTCTTTATTTTGAACCTTTTCCCTCAAGAAATGATACTTAAGCTCAAAATGCTTGGTTCAAGAATGTAAAACTGGATTCTTTGATGTATTGATAACACTTGTGTTATCATAGAATATACTTGCCAGTTCAGATATAGGGATCTTGAAGCCTTCCAATACATGCTTCATCCAGATTTTCTGAGTGTAGTTCATTAAAGTTGCAACATACTCTTCTTCCACTGTAGACTGAGAGATACAACTCTGCTTTTTACTCATCCATGAGACCAGTCTACCACCGAGAAAGAATGCACCACCGGTTATGCTTTTCCAGTCATCCACATTACCTGCCCAATCAACATCTATGAATACTTTTAGATTGAAATTATTGTTGTATGGGTACCACAATCCATAGTCAATTGTTCCCTTCAAATACCTAAGAATCTGCTTGACTGCAATCAAGTGAGATTCTCTTGGACTCTTTTGGAATCTTGTAGTAATGCCAACTGCATGTGCAATATCTGGTCTTCTATGCACTACATAATGCAACTTACCAATCATTGATCGGTATTCCTTCTCATCAACTAGTGCGAAATCATCCTCTTTTGTCAATTTGCAATCGGTCACCATCGATGTACCAACCGGTTTGCTATCTTCCATGCCAAAAGTCTTCAACACCTCTTTGACATATTTGGATTGAATGATGAAGATTCCATTTTCCATCTGCTGGATCTGCAGTCCAATGAAGAACTTAATCTCCCCTATGAGAGACATCTCAAACTCTTTCTTCATCTCATCAGCAAACTCATGACTCATCTTGTCATCTCCACCAGAGATGATGTCATCAACAAAAACTTCACAAATTAGGATATGATCTCCTTCAGACTTCAAGTAGATATTGCTATCTTCACTTTTTCTCTCAAATCCAATCTTCACAAGATGGGAATGTAGGCACTCATACCATGCTCTAGGTGCTTGCTTTAGACCATATAATGCTTTATGTAGCCTACATACCATGCCACTATCTTTAGATAGGGCAAACCCATCTGGTTGCTCAATATACACCTCCTCTTCAAGTACACCATTTAAGAATGCAGATTTTACATCCATTTGATATACCTTGAACCTCTTAAAAGCTGCATATGCAAGAAGCATACGAACTCCTTCCAACCTGGTTACAAGAGCAAAGGTTTCCCCATAGTCTTCACCTTCTTCTTGAGCATATCCTTTGCATACTAATCCGGCTTTATTCCTAATCACTATGCCATCCTCATTCAACTTATTTCTGAACACCCATTTGGTGCCAATTACATTTTTATGCTCCGGTCTGGGTACCAAGGACCATGTACCATTTTTCTCTATCTGGTCAAGTTCTTCTTTCATTGCCTTGATCTAGTCTTCATCTTTATGAGCTTCTTTGAATGACTTAGGCTCAAATTCAGAGATCATACATGAGTTTTCTCTAATCTTTCTTCTGGTAAGGTTTCCTGCATCCTTATCACCTATGATCTTCTTGGGATCATGATTCAACTTGACATACCGAGGAATGGTCTTAACTGGTTCTTCTTGCTTCTCTTCTTCATCCTCATCTTCATCAGTATCAACATTCACTGGTTCAGGAACACTGTTACTTGTACTCGGTTGACTGACAACTGGTTCCCAAAAGATTGCAACTAGTTCATTTACAGCTTGCTCACTGCCGGTTTCCTCAGTCTTCTTAGAGGATTCATCAACTCTTACATTGATGCTTTCCATAATTCTCTGAGTCCTATTGTTGTAGCACTTGAAAGCTTTACTCTTGGTGGAATATCCTAGAAATATTCCCTCATCACATTTAGCTTCAAATTTTCCCTAATGTTCACTCCTCTTGATGTAACATTTGCTACCAAATACCTTAAAGTAGTTAACCACAGGTTTCTTACCAGTCCAATACTCATAAGGAGTTTTGTCCTTATCCTTTTTGATGAGTACTTGGTTCATAGTGTAGACTGCAGTGCTCACAGCTTCTCTCCAAAAGGTGTGAGCAACCTTTCCTTGAAATAACATGGTTCTAGCTGCTTCAACCACCATCCGATTATTCCTCTCTACTAGGCCATTCTGCTATGGAGTCCGGGGGGCAAACAACTGTCTCTTGATGCCAAATTCTTCACAATACTTGTTGAATTCACTGGAAATGAATTCCCCTCCTTGATTAGTTTTGAGACATTTGATCCTTTTACCGCTTTCCTTCTCCACTAATGCTCTGAAAGCTTTGAATTTCCCAAAAGCTTCAGACTTGTCTTTCAAGAATGTGACCCACATCATTCTTGAGCAGTCATTAGTGAGAATCATGAAGTACATATTAGCTTGCACACTTCTAGTTTTCATAGGACCACATAAATCAGTATGCACAAGATCAAGCAAGTTGTCAGCAGTGAAAGATTTACCCTTAAAGGTTGAGGAAGACATTTTCCCCAATTGACATTCTCTACACAAGGTATTATCCAGTTTGCTCAGCATCGACAACCCTCTAACTGCCTTGATCTTACTAGCCTTCACAATGTTATCAAAGTTCACATGGTAGAATCTCCTATTCCATATCCAGCTATCAACAAGCTTAGCCATAAGACATGTAATTATATTTGCATTTAGATGAAATAGGTTACCTTTAGTCTGCATGCCAATGGCTACCAATTTACCATCTTTACCTTTGATTCTGCAAACTCCATTCTTGAATTGCAGACTGAGGCCACTATTTAGCAGGGCAACACTTAGAAGGTTGTGTCTGAGACCATCAACCCAGTACACATTGTCAGCACTACTCTTTCCATTCAAAGAGATGGACCCTCTGCCTTTGACCATGCATGGTGCATCATTGCCAAAGCAAACCACTCCACCATCATACTCCTCTAAGGATAGAAACTTGCTTTGGTCACCAGTCATATGGTGAGAACAGCCACTGTCAATGATCCACTCATTGGAATCATCAAACCGGGAGACAAGAGCCTTCTTGTCTGCCACATCTTCCTTTACAGCAACAAACACAATGTCTTCATTCTCTTCATCTTCTGATTCCTAATATGTGACACCTTCATCAACTACCACAAAACAATTTCTCCAGTTTCCTTCTTTGAATTTCTTGAACCTTTGCGGTTTATCCTTGTTGTCACTATTAGGACAGTTCATAGCAATATGTCCTATCCAGTTAAAGGAGAAACATTTCAAAGGTAGCTTACCTTTGTATTTACCAGTTCCTTTTGAGAATTTCCTGGCAAGAAGTGCTTCAAATTCCATTAGAAACTCTTCATCCTTCATTTCTCTGCTCTGATTAGGTTCCCCACTAGTGCTAGCCTCTTTTCCTTTTCTGGAAGGTATAGTAGAGGCTCTAAAAGCCGATTCTATCTTTTGAACACTGCCATCAAAACTATTCAGCTCATAGGTTGTCAACTTGGCTATGATGGAGTCCAAGGACACCTTAGACTTGTCTATTGATTTCAGCTCCTGAATAGCAACAACCCTTATTGCATAGACCGGCAACAGGGATCTTAGAACTTTACTTACCACAGTGGAATCTTCTATTTTGCCACCTGCACTCTTTATTTCTCCAACAACTATTTTGATTCTTATTCCATACCGCTGAATGGTCTCTCCTTCAACCATCCGCATGTCTTCAAACTTCCCTCTTAGGCTTTCTTCCTTGGCCTATTTTACATGCTCATCACCACCATAGATATTTTCAATAGCATCCCATACCTCTTTAAGATTTTCCTTGTCCTGAACATCAATAAACTCGATATAAGATAGACTACTGATGAGGGCTTCCATGACTTGCCCATTTTCTTGTATCTCTCTCTTTTGGTCATCGGCGAGAGTAGCGGTAGGAACAACATATACACTTTCAACATAACTCTAGTGTTGAACACCCATGCTTTTGATGAATATCTTCATCCTGTCTTTCCATATACCAAAATTTTCCCTGTTAAACTTTGGACCTTCCCTCTTCAGGATTTGACTAGGATCTTTTCCTCAAGCGGTTAGGCTTTACAACATAGAGGATCTGGAGGTGCTCTCATACCAATTGATAACTCAATGATGAACCACTAGTACCAAACCAGTACTGAGAGGGGTGGGGGTGAATCAGTACAAACACAAATAAAGTCCAAAACCGGTTTGACCGCAAATACTCCAAATGACTGACAAACAGGGATATCGGTAAAACAAAGTGCAACCGGTAACATCCAGTACAGCTCAATCAGTCATGAACCGGTCACTCAATAAGATTTCCTCTTAGCTCAATACTACAGTATCATTATATTCTCATGCATAATCAAGTAAGCTTAACCATCAGATCTTAACAACAGTGAGTTCAATATGTTTTATAGACAGGCATAAAACATAGAACCTTCATGTGCTTAATAGGTCAAACAAAGCATCACAAAACAAAAGCATTTCACATGACACACATATTTTTCACGTGGAAATCCAACTGGGAAAAACCATGGTGGGGATGAATACCCACAAGCTACTTTTTGAACTCTTTAGAAGTCCGCTCTGTTAGGAGCCTTGTCTGGTTAAGGACATTACAATAGGTTCTGGTAGGAACCGATCTTGTTAGGGATCACCCGATTAAGGGTTAAACCCAGTAGGGTCACCTTGCTAGAGGATTTCAAGAAATTAATAGCTGAAAGGATCTCCTAAGCTCTCTAGCTTCTCTGAACTCATTAGCCTCGAGTTACCCAGTTAAGGGATTTGAATCAAGCTGGTTAAGACCACTCAATTTAAGGGATTTTGAATCAAGCCAGTTAAGGCTACCCTGTTAGGGGATTTTACAACTGTTGAAGTGGTTAGAGATCAATAGGTATTATAATGATCTATTAATAGCACTCAATGCTAATGCAAATCTGTTTAGGCTCCTCTTTTCCTTCTGCACATTCACTTTGCAGGTATCTCTTCTCTCCTTTGGTCTGGCAAGAATCATGTATCACTTCCCTTGGACACACACTAACAACTTTTGCCAACAACCTCAGAAAGAAACACAACATCAACCTTATAGGAAACATACAGGTCGGTAGAAAAAACCCTAAACCCTAAACCTATTAGGTTAAGCAATTCAAACGGTTTGATCTTGACTGTTGAATCATGTTGCATTAAATGCAACAATCTTGAATCAATCTCAAGATATTCTCCATCGTCCATTATCCACCGATTTCTTGGTGGCTGATAACCCATCATGCGTTACCACCATTTGACAAACTTCGTACATTCCCAAGGTAGAGAGGAATAGTCTTCTTCATGCAAGATCCTTCATGCGCACAGAGCTTATGTGGCAACATGATCTGTCCTCCATCATACTGCTAACTAATCACACAAAGATTACTGATTGAGTCACACAGACTTGAGGTACTCCAACTGGAAACCCCAAAGTGGAAGCTACCTACCAACCGGTAGTCATATAATGCTTCCATGTGCCGGTTCCCATAACTACATGTCGGTTCACCTTGAACAAATATGCCACTTCACTTTGGCATATAAACTAGTTCATACATATGTCGGTTCCTCTCTCTATTCACCTATCACATGTGCCGGTTCACACTATGTCTCATATTGACATCAATGACAACATATAATATCATTATGTCTTCATGTTGGTTCACATAATGCCAACAGTCATTCACCACTTCATACCCCATAGGGCCAACTACTTCCTTTCTAGGTTCCACAACTTCCATTATGCAATCATATGTCCTTATTGTAAAGCAGATGTCATCTTCATACTTCTTCACAATATCACCAGATATCCTCATTCTCTGGTTCATCTTTCATTTGAATTCATCAAAATACTTATTTAGAACATCAGGATATGTAGTTCGCACTGCTTGTAGACTCTCCTTAATCTGTCTGGAAACTGGTAGGTCAGTAGACCATTGAACATCACTGACTCTAGGGAAATAACCTTGAAAATAGAAGAATAGATCGACTACAAGTTGGCCAAACCTGAACCTCAGTGATTTGTCCCATTTGATGGATTTCAGATTCACCAACAATTGCTTCTGTATGCAAGTACATAGGTCATATTTAGTATCTTCCTTGATCATCCTGTAAGCAACATTCACCTCAGCAGCAAGGACAAAATTCATTCCACTAGCATAAAATATCCTGTAACCAATCACCATGCAAGCATATTTTACTAGATCATCAAAAATGGTGTTGATGGTCATTGCTTGTTGGTCACTCACAGAACCGGTGAGCTCTATCATTTTAGTTTTGGTGACCTTCCATAGAACTAGTACTTCTCCAACATTGCGGAATAGGGTGATGACATGAATCGCTTCCGGTGTGATGTCATGGGTCTGCTCAACATACATCTTGTCACCATGCACTCTGCTGAGGATAATGCGAATATGTTCTTCTGTAAATTCTTCCAGAAAGTATACTGCATTGTGTAGTTTCATCTTGTCGAGGATGCTATACTCTAGTTTGATCTTCTTGTCATCTCCACATAACAGACTTAGCTGGGAGTGAATTACTAGGGATACTAGGTCTTCCAACTTACAGTCTATATACCCTAAAATATCTCCCTCGACAATGACTCCGATGGGAATTTGAGATAGGGCATTGTATCTCATTTTATTTTGAAGAAAATTAGGTGTATCTTCAAGTGCACTAGAACTAGAATGTGATGTAGAAGCCATAACCAAATGATAAGAAAGAATTTCAGAAAACACCTTCACAATCTGAAATTTAGGTTTTCCAATATCGTGCACAGTTCACCACTTCGGTTGCTAGTTCAACGCTTAGTGTTCTTCACTGATTGCTTGAAGATGATTGCAAGATTTTGCACATGATTTCTCCAAATGCTAAACATATTTCTCTAGTTGTTCTTCTCTTGAAGATTCTTCTTTCGAAAATAGATAAGTGAAAATGACAATGAAAACCCTTTTAAACAAACTCTCACCGACCATAATAAATGCATCACTACTAGGGTATAAACCCTAATTTTTCTTTTTACCACTTTAGATCTTCTACTGACTGACAGGTAACATGTACCGGTAAAGGTCTTTATCAATATAAATCGAGGGTTTGAAATATTTCACCGATATGTTCCCCCTAAGCTTTTCTGAAGCTAAGTTTGCCAGTTCAAAGACTTCAACACTAGGTGCAGAAGTAGGTTCATCCTATGACTCTCCTTCCGATTTCTTTTTCCAAGTTTTATTCATTTCCACCTGAACAGTTTCAACATCAATCTTCCCTTTTGGAGTGACCGGTATATCACCCGATAGGATCTTTCTCAATCTACAAGTTTTGGCAGTGTGTCTCGATTTGTTGTAATGATAGCATACCATTCCAAGTGTTCTCTATGGTCCATTATTCATACTTCCATTCTTCCTTCTACATGTTGTAGCAATGTGACCGCTACCATGACAGATCAAACAAGTTGCTTTCCAACTAGTTTCCACTTGATAACCGACTGACCGATGGTCATGGGTATCGTACCAGTTGGGATTCTGGTTCACTCCTTGAGTCCTTGGAGGATATCTCCTAGTGTTGTGCAAAATTGACCTGCATTCAAATTCTCTATGCCCAAACTTGTTGCATGCATAACAATTTCCATTGAATCTATTGGATCTAGGCATATTATTTTGAAAATAAGGAAAATTATTGTAGGCCTTGCTTCTACACACATTGGCAGTATGTCCTTCTTCGAGACAATCAAAGAAAACAAGTTTAAATTTTTGCTTACCTTTATCTTTGGATGTCAGTTGCTTCTTTGATGTTTCATCTTTTGTTCCAGAGAACTCACCTTCCTCATACCTAGAGAAACCAAGTCCAGTGGTATCCTTTGCTGGCTTTGCCGATTCTAGCTTTTGCTCTAGCTTAGCAGTACTCTCATTGAATTTGGCAAGTATCTCCTTTGACTCAGTAAGTTCCTTGGAAATAGTAGCATTGGATTCCATCAAGGTTGCATTCTTAGAAATAGCCATGCTTAGTTCACCTTGCATTTCTTCTTTTTCCACTTTACTCTCTTGGAGATGAGTGGTAAGGATACTGATTTCTTCCTTCAGCTTGGAGATCTCATGATCTTTGTCTTTTACCAGATCTTCAGCTTTCCTTTTGTTCTCAAGATCTTGACACATTTTCATAGTCATTCCTTCCAACTCTCTTCTCAGTTTGGATTTAGATTCATTCAGTTTTTCAAATTCTTCAACTAGGGCATCCATGTCTTCTTCATCAGAAGAGCTATTTTCAGTGAGTTCCATCAGTTTCTCAGCATGCTCTCTTCTCTTGGCCAAAGAGGCTTTATACTTGACTTTGATTTCATCATAGGCTCTTTCAATCTGAGTGAGACGATGAGTAAGTTCCCTCACACTGTATTCCCCCATATCTCCTTCCAAGTGGTTAGACTTATAGAAAGGTTGGCTCTGGTACCAATTGATGAATACTAAGAGGGGGGGGGGTGAATTAGTATGCCAAAAAATACTGTAAGCAGACTTTTAAACAATTTAGCAGATAATCAGTGCAGCAAATTCACTAATAAACCAGTTAGGATAAATGCAAACCAAATAGAAAACAAAACATTCACCCACAAGAGCACAATCACCATAACACAAGATATTTGACATGGAAACCCAAATGGGAAAAACCACGATGAGCAGTAACTCACAAGTAACTATCTACAAAATAGTAACCAGACTGGTTAAGGTCATACAATGTTCTTCACCAGAACAGATCCTGTTAGGAATCTAGATCTCTATTAGGAGATAAGTCCTGTTAAAGACTACCTGTTAGAGGATTTAAGATCCATAGTTATGAACCACCTTGTTAGAGGATTTACAAAGGCTTTGCTAAGCCTACCCGGTTAAGGGCTTTAGACTTGTCAAAGATGTGAGTAATCAACAAGTGAATGATCTAGATGCTAGCACAGTGTGCTTAATTAGATCCTTGACAACTCCTTGTTAATGCATTTGAGCATTACTTAAGTCTTCAATATCTTCACACTCTATCTCTTCACACAGACCTAATCTTCTCTTCAATGATCACACATAATGTTTTCTATTCTATATCTCACACATACAAACCATAGACATGATGTCCTTATAAAGGAATCTGATTTCATGTCGGTCCAATAGAATTAGACTACAAGTTCATAGGTATAGTGCATCTAGACACATTTGGTAACACGACACAAACACACCTCCAAAGTGTCGGTGGATGATAACTCATTACACATTATAGTAATGCCGGTTGGTAACTCATCACAGATATATATACTGGTTAATACAATATACCGATTATCGGTTGTAAAAAATGAAGACTGGAAGATCATGGTGTTCCGATCAAAAGTTAACTACCGCTTGGGTCCTTCATACCGCTTGAGATCATTGAACCGCTTGGGATCTTCAGTCAATCTGTGACTGGTAAACGATCTTCTACAAAATACCGATAGTCTAAAGACTATTTATTCAATAATACACAATACTGGTTAGAACAATTACTAGTTGAGCATAACTCATACATGAAGAAAGTTTGTGTCCATCAATGACAATCAAAACATCATCAAAATTCCAACACTATCATGAATGAAGAAAAGGACCTGGCAACAAAAGTTTAAGATAAGGATGAATTGATAATTGATAGTGGATGCTCACATTATATGACTGGAGATAAAGGGAAATTTATGTCCCTACAAGAATACAATGGCAGTCAAGTCAGATTTGGAGATGACAAAGCATGTATGATCAAAGGTAGAGGTACTATTTATTTGGATGGTAAACACAATACCTATAATGTCTATTATGTAGAAGGTTTAAAGCATAATATTTTGAGTGTTGGTCAATTGGTAGACAAGGGTTTCCAAATTCAGTTTATAGATAGAAAAAGCAAAATCATTAACAAGACTGGTTTGGAGATTGCAACTGCTATTCAGATTGGAGGTAATATATTTCACTTGAACACTGGTAATAAGACATGTTTGATTTCTCATATTGATGAGATTTGGTTATGGCATAAGAGGTTGTGTCATGTTAATTTTGATTGTATTGTTAAGATCAGTTCAACCAAGGAAGTTAGAGATACACCTAAGATTATGAAGCCTCATAATCTAGTATGTAAGGAATGTCAATTGAGAAAGAAAGTTAGAACTTCTTTTAAGAGCATGCAAGATAAATCTAATGATGTACTTGATTTGATTCACACTGACTTATGTGGTCTAGCAAGGGCTAGAAACTTTCAAGGTGAGAGGCATTTCATGTTGATTATTGATGACTATTCTGTTGGCATTTCAATAACGATATTGAGAAGGTTGTTGATGATTATGGATATAACTGATTAAGGATGTTTACTGTCTTAATATTATTATTTTGTCATTGATGTCAAGAAATTGATTTTCTAATTCAGTATGATGTTGCCATATCTTAAGAAGTATGATTTGATGAGTATAAAGATGTTGGTAAAAGACACAGAAAGAATGTGATGAATAAGGGGAGAAATAAGTTATTCAATGGGCAGCTATTACCGAGTTAGACAATGATAAGATCATGATGTTTAGATTGTTTTGATATTCTACATATGCTGTTGATTGTAAGGTTAATACTATATTATGTTACCGAGCAAAGAACCTAGTCAGTAAATGCTAAGGAACCTAGTCGGTAAACCTTAAGGTTGTCGCTATCAGTTAATGAAGGTGGAATGTCTATCGAGTAAAGTTTAGTATTTACCGAGTTGTAATCAAGCTATAACAGAATGCATTAAATGATTAAAAGTATTATTTAATGAAGGAAGCTGATGAGCTGGAATTGATTAAATGATTTGTATTTTGTGCATGAAGTTTGTTAAAGAATCTATGGCAATGGAAGATCGGCAGAAAGATCTATAGCTCAGATTGAACCACAATACCTTAGCACAAGTTCCAAGAAATGTATGCAAGTTCCAAGGCGAGGTAAAACATTTTCAGATCGAAGGATACATTATACCTAGTCAAGTTTGAAGATCTTATGGCTATGATTGATCATGGGATACGTGATCAAGGAGATTCAGCGGTTAGCAAATTGTTTATAAATAAGGAACTGTTGATAAGCAATGTATGCAGGCAAGTGTAAGCACAGGGATGCTACATAGTGATTACCGAGCACAGAAGCTTGAAGTCCTATTTGATTAACAGAGTATAGAGCCCAGGAGAGGGACAAGATAAATTCTATGAATAGATTGTATTGAGAAAATAAGAATCTACTTTAGCATTTTTTTGATGTGAAGTTGCAGATATATTTTATTACTGTTATTTTGTAAAGTGACATAAAATCTCATAACTGAGTGGACTTAACAGTCTTATTTGTAAAACCCTCTAGCAAGGTGACATTTTGATTGAGTGTTTGAAACCCTTTAACAAGGTCACTTCTAACAAGGTGAAGATCCTAACAGATCTGAGGGAAATCCCTTAATCGGGTCACATCTAGCAATGTGTTTGTAATCTTTAACAGGATTTGCTTTTAACCGAGCATACTCTAGAAGAGTATATTTCTTAGTGGGTCCGAAATCCCATAGTGGTTTTTCCCTATTCGGGTTTCCACGTTAAATCTGGTGTTATAAGTGTTGCTATGATTATGTGTTCTTAAGGTTGCATGTTTTACAGTTTTGATTACATATATCTGTTTAAGCTACCGAGGTTGAATTTGTTGATTTTATGGAAGATTAAGTGTATATGATTCACCCCCCCCTCTTATCTTGTTAGCTTGGCATATGTACTTAACAATTAGTATCAGAACTATCAATTGGTATTAGAGCATTGGACTCCAGAAGAAAAAGTTTAAAGGTACTTGAGGAAAAGATCCAAAGATGTATAAGAGGGATGCACCGAAGTTGAACAAGTATAGTTTCTCTACATGGCAGAAAAGGATGAAGTTGCACTTATCAGGAGTTGGAGAATATGCTGTATATTATTTGGAGAATGATTTCATTACACCGAGAACCTATCCATTGACAATGGAAGAGATAAAGGCAAAGCAAGAACATATTCAAGCAATGATTGAAATAACATCTGCATTGACCGACTGAGAGTTTAATGATCTAGAAGGTTGCAATGATGCCAAGGCAATGTGGGACAAGCTCATATCTGTGTATGGCGGTGATGAACATGTTCAAAGAGAAAAAGTGGATAGTCTAAGAGGAAAACTTGAGTGTATGAGGATGAATGAAGGTGAGAACATAACCCAATACAGTACAAGACTAAAGGAGATTGTCAATCAAATCAAAGGAGTAGGAGGAACCATTGAGGAAAATAATGTCACAAGTTATTGAGAACCCTTCTACCTGCTTATGAAATCTGAGTCTCTGCAATCAATGAATTGAGGTCTGTACCCAATATGCCAGTTTCTTTGGATGTTACTTTTGGTAAGCTACATGCATTTGAATTAAGTAATTTTGATAACAGTGACTCTTCGGTAAATAAAGTTGAATCTGCATTCAGTTCTTTTCATCTTGGTGAATCTAATGATTACAATGAGAGAATGAGTAAGTATTCTGAAGGGAATCACAGTGGAGCAAGTGAAATATTTCGTAAGAACATGGAAGAAGTACACAAACTGTATGAGGAAATCAGAAAGCAAGAAGATTTTGAAGCACTATTAGCCAGAAGGTTACCGAGAGGCAAAGGTAAGTATAAAGGAAAACTACCTTTGAAATCTTTCAATTGTGATAAGATAGGACATATGGCTTCTAACTGTCCTGACAAAGATTCTACTGAAAAGAGAGATTACCAAGATGACAGAAAGAAAAATAATCATTATAGAGGATACCCAGACTTCAGAAGAAGAGATAGAAAGTCATGCCTAATAGCCGATGAGGATTCAAATGATGATAAATCAGATGAAACTGATACAAAGGAACTAGTTTATGTGGCTATCAAAGATGGATCAGATGAAGAAAGGTATGAAGACAAAGCCCTAATATCTCACATAAATACTAATGACTCTTGGATCATAGATAGTGGATATTCACATCACATGACAGGTGATAAACTCAAGTTTGTTAAATTAGAAGATTATGATGGAGGTTATGTAAGATCCGGTAATGATGCACCATGCCCGGTAAAAGGTAAAGGATCCATAACACTTCTTGACAATGCTAAATGTAATGATGTTTATTGGGTTGAAGGTTTGAAATATAATTTGTTGAGTGTACCACAGCTAAACAACACAGGTTACTGAATAGAATTTCAGAAAGGAATTGTCAAAGTTCATGACAAGCATGGAAAGTTAGCTGCTACCGGGACTCAAACAAAAGGTAACATATTTCACCTTGACTCAACTCTGAATAATTGTCTTTATGCAAAGATAAATGATACCTGGTTATGGCATAAAAGGTTTTGTCATGTAAATTTTTATAATCTGATCAAAATAAGTAAGAAGCACCGAGTAAGAGGTCTACTGAGTTTGGAAAAACCTGAGATTGCTATGTGCCGAGGATGCCAGATAGGTAAGATGACAAGATCAAGCTTTACAAGTAAGTCCTACACTTCTAAGGGAATTTTAGATCTTGTGCACACTGATCTTTGTGGTCCTATGAAAGTTCAAAGTTATTATGGTGATAAATATTTCATATTATTTGTGGATGATTATTCAAGGATGATGTCAGTTATGTTTTTAAAAGAAAAATCAAAAGCTTTTCAAATGTTTAAATGGTACAAGGCAAGAGTTGAAAATGAAATATAAAAAGACAAGTCTCTTCACCAAGAACTCCACAACAAAATGGGATAGCTGAGAGAAGAAACAGATCTATTGTGGATTGTGCCAGAACCCTGATGATTGAAAAGAAAGTGCCACAAACATTTTGGAGAGAAGCAATAAGCATAGCAGTTTACACCCTAAATCGAGTACAACTGAAGAAAGGAACTTTGAAGACACCATATGAAATCTGGTATGACAAGAAACCTAATGTAGTTTACTTCAAAATCTTTGGAAGTAGATGCTATGTACACAAAGATGATAGAAATGAAAAGTTTGATCAAAAAAGTGAAGAAGGAACATTTCTTGGTTATTCTTCTAGAAGTAAAGCATTTAAATGTCTAATCAAATCATCTAACAAATTAGTAGAAAGTGCAAATGTGAAAATTGATGAATTTGCATAAAGAAATGATGAAGGAAATTCTAAGGAACCAGAAAATTATGAAGAATTTGTCTATGTTCAACCGACAAGTCCTACCGAGAGAGTTACTAAAGAAAATAAAGAGGATATTCAGTTATTGAGTGATGAAGAAGATCATACAGAGCCTACCAAGCCTGCATTAGCCAAGTATGTCAGAAGGAATCATGTATCAGGTCAAATTATAGGAGATAAAGATGATCCAGTGATGACAAGGAACAAACTGAGACAAAACATATGTCTGATATCTGAATTTGAACCGAGAATAGTGAAAGAGGAATTTAACAGTGAGGATTGGATAAATGCTATGAAAGAAGAGATTGATCAAATCAAGAAGAATGACACATGGACACTGGTCCCAAGATCGAAGGACAAAAATGTAATCGGTACAAAGTGTATTTTCAGAAACAAGCTGAATAAAAAAGGTGAGGTCATTCAAAATAAAACAAGATTAGTTTGCAAAGGCTATGCTCAAGAAGAGGGAATTGATTATGGTGAGACTTTTGTACCTGTGGCAAGAATTGAAGGAGTAAGAACATTGTTGGCATACATTGGTTACAAAAATTTCAAGGTATATCAAATGGATGTCAAATCTGTATTTCTGAATGGTATATTAGAAGAAGAAGTTTTTATTGAACAACCTGAAGGATTTGTTGAAGGAGAGAATAAAGATCAGGTATGTAAATTGAACAAAGCTTTATATGGTCTGAAACAAGCACCTAGAGCATGGCATGAAAGATTGCACTCTTATTTAATCAAGATTGGTTTTATAAGGACAAGTGAAAACAACAATATGCACATGAAGACAAATGAAAATGGAATACTGATCTCAGCCATATTTGTTGATCATATTATCTTTTGTGTAAATGATCCTTTATGCAAGAACTTTGGAAATGAAATGAGAAAAGAATTTGAGATGTCATTAATCAGAGAGATAAAGTATTTTATAGGTCTACAAATACTGCAAATGAAAGATGAGATTTTCATTACTCAATGCAAGTAGATAAAGGAAATCTTGAAGAAATTTGGAATGGAGGATTCAAAACCAGTAAGTACTCCTATGACTACCAACTGCAAACTATCAAAGAATGATGAATCTACATCTATTGATGAGACACTTTACCGATCCATGATTGGAAATCTACAATACGTTGTTCACAGCAGGCCAGACATAGCACATGCAGTAGGTATAGTTGCAAGATTTTATGCAGATCCCAAGGAAACACACATGACAACAATCAAGAGAATTTTCAGATACTTGAAAGGTACTGAGGATTATGGCTTAGTATATCAGAAAGGAAATGACTTTGATTTAAAAGTTTATACTGATGCTGATTGGGCAGGCAGCATTGATAACAGAAAAAGCACAAGTGGAGGAGCTTTCTTTTTAGGAGAAAGACTAGTGAGTTGGCTTAGCAAGAAACAAGGATGTGTTTCACAGTCAATAGCACAAGCTGAATATGTTGCTACAACATTGAATTGTACCAATATAGCATAGATCAAACAAATGTTGGAAGGTATAAATGAGAAAGTTACCAAGCCTGTAACTATATTATGTGATAATAATAGTGCCATTAACATTTCAAAGAATCTTGTTATGCACTCTAAGACAAAGCACATCTCTATCAAATATCATTATCTTAGAGAAGAAGTTCAAGAGAAGAAAGTGGTGTTGGAGTATGTTAGCACAAAGGAACAAATATCAGATATCTTCACAAAGCCATTGCCAAGGGACACTTTTGAGTATCTCAGAAGCAAATTAGGGGTCCTACCCTATTTTCTACTTACTGATCGAGTTCGGTGAAAGCATCAATTCGATGACTCTAAAGAATATCTTTTAGGAGTTGATGCTGATTTACACACTTTAGGATGTTTTCTAAAGGTGTACAAGAAACAAATATAGGGAACAAGAATTGAAGACATAATGCTTTGATCGAGACCGAGTTGACACATAATAGCAAGGAATTCACTTCTCAGTGGAAGAAATCATGTTTTAGCTCTTTTACTTTTTGGCATTGTTGTCAAAGGGGGAGAAGACTATTGCATGGGGGAGAAGTTTGATGACAGGGGGAGAGCATTTCAGAATCTCACAACAATCCGAATCAATTAGGTCAAATCAATTGGTTTTGCCATCAATGCCAAAGGGGGAGATTGTTGGCATTTCAATAAGGATATTGAGAAGGTTGTTGATGATTATGGATATAACTGATTAAGGATGTTTACTGTCTTAATATTATTATTTTGTCATTTATGTCAAGAAATTGATTTTCTAATTCAGTATGATGTTGCCATATCTTAAGAAGTATGATTTGATGAGTATAAAGATGTCGGTAAAAGACACAAAAAGAATGTGATGAATAAGGGGAGAAATAAGTTATTCAATGGGCAACTATTACCGAGTTAGACAATGATGAGATAATGATGTTTAGATTATTTTGATATCCTACATATGTTGTTGATTGTAAGGTTAATACTATACTACGTTACCGAGCAAAGAACTTAGCCAGTAAACCCTAAGGAGCCTAGTCGGTAAACCCTAAGGTTATCACTATCGGTTAATGAAGGCGGAATGTGTACCGAGTAAAGTTTAGTATTTACCGAGTTGCAACCGAGCTGTAACATAATGCATTAAATGATTAAAAATGTTATTTAATGAAGGAGGCTAAATAGCTGGAATTGATTAAATGATTAGTATGACGTGCATGAAGTTTATTAAAGAATCTATGGCAATGGAAGATCAACAGAAAGATTTATAGCTCAGATTGAACTGCAATACCTTAGCACAAGTTACAAGGCGAGGTAAAACATTTTCAGATCGAAGGATACATTGTACCTGGTCAAGTTTGAAGATCTGATGGCTATGATTGATCATGGGATATGTGATCAAGGTGATTCAGCGGTTAACAAATTGTTTATAAATAAGGAACTGTTGATAAACAATTTATGCGGGCAAGTGTAAGCACAAGGATGCTACATAGTGATTATCAAGCACAGAAGCTTGAAGACCTGTTTGATTAACAGAGTATAGAGCCCAGTAGAGCGACAAGATAAGTCCTATGACTAGATTGTATTGAGAAAATTGTTAGAGTATTTGGGTATTTACTTGATTAATTAAACAATATTTGTTTAATTATTTAAGTTCCCTTTATCTCTTTTACACTTAAGGGAACTTTAGGTGCATAATAATTATTTCTTTTATTAATTATTATGTGCAAACCTATGTTTTCCCTTTTAGGGTTTCTATTATCCTTTTATAAGGATTGTATTGTACTTTTTCATAAATTGATTCCCTTTCTGAATGATAATTTTCTTCTTCAGAGCATTTATGTTTTTTTTCTTTATGTGCCTCCATTCTTCTCTTGTGACATGTATCTGCATGCAGGTGTTCTTGGGATCTCTGAAGTTGTATTTCCTCAACTTCTTCATGGTATCAGAGCCTACATCTGCTGCTGCTTGTTCCTGATTTTTCAGAAGATATTTTGGACGAAGGTTTCAAGTTTTTTTAGAATTTTTTATTAGATCTGGGGTAGTTGTTTTGTTTCTGATTATTTTGGGCTCAAACGGACCTCACTATTGAGCTCAGAACACCCCAAAACCCCCATTTCCATATAAAATTTGTCAAATTTTGACAAATTTGGGTTCTAAAATTTTTTCTTTGGTTTGCCTTTTTTTGGTACGAATTTTGAGAAATTTGTCTAAAGAATTATTAAAAAAACCAGAGCAGTTTGGGCCAAAACAGACCTCACTGTTGGCTTCCAAAGGGCATTTCCATTCATTTTGATATATAATTCGACCTATTTCGGTGACAAGTGCATCTAGGCCATGATTTTTTCATTGGCATGCTTTACGAGGCACACAAATCCATATGGCTGTACCTGCAAATGCGTCAGAAAATTTTTGTCAAAGAAAAAAAATAAATTATTTTTAAATTTTTTATTTTTTTTAACACTTTTTATGCCCAAAAAGAGGGGTTTTTTTCTTTTGGCCATTTCTTGGACATATGGAGTTGTTTTTTAGAAAACGAATAGGTGTCGGAACGCTGGTTCCGAGTCGGACCTCATCATGTTGGTAATTTTTTCCAATTTTGTTATTTGACTATGTTTTTTTCAGTCAAAGTGGGGTCTCTTTTTTGCACTCTGGGAGCCATAGAATGAGCATCCAAACTTTGTTTTTCAAAAACTTTATATCGTTGGAAAGCTTGTTCTGTGCACTTTCCAGCCATATGAGTTTTATTTCCAGATTCTACTCCATGCATATTTTATTCAGTTTTTTGCTTTTCAGCACTCTGGTGGATATCTTGATTGTTTCAGGTCCTGGGATCTCTTCTTTGGGTAGGATGTCTCTATTTTGGTTCTTGTTTCTATTTTCAGTCCTCTTATCATTGTAGCATTGTAATTCTACAAACGCACTGAGATAAAGTGCCATCATGCATTGTTTACTTGAAATCTTGCACATCTTGTGCCTTGTTGTACATGCACTATTGATAAAGTGCCATGAGGGGTTTGATGTTTGCCTATTGTTTGCCATCTTCCTTTGTCTAATGAGTGTTCCTTCCATAACATTCACCTCATGATATGTGTCAAGTGAGTGTTCCTTCTATGACACCGTGTACTTTTCTCAGCACCTTTGATGTTCCTCGTTCTTCGTCATGCAGTTCTTCTTGGCTGTTCTTTTCAGTGTTCCTGTCCCTCTCCCTCTTCCGCATTATGGGGAGGTTTGTCCTATTGGTTCTAATGCTTCCATGGTTCGATTGATCAGCTCTTCACGCTATGGTGTTTTCATGACATCTGTATCTTCAATTTCAGTTGTTTGCCTTGTTTGCCTTCCGATTCGAGTAGTGTCATTTGAGGGCACTTATACAGATTATAGTCTTATCTACCTAGTCATGTTCTATTTCAATGGAGGTTCTTCATATCAGTAGTTATTCTTTGACAGAGTTTGCAGGTTCTTCATGCTTTAGTGGTGTTCTTTTCCATCTCTTTTTGGAGTAGAGTTTTTTTCCCATGTGGTTTTCTCTATTTCTCCAATTCATAGAGATTTCATTGTATTTGGGTACCTGATCAGGCCTTGTTGTCGGGACCCATCTTTCTTGCTTTCAGTAGTTGTTCTAGGTTTTAGCTTCTCCCTAAGTCTAGCTTAAGGGGGGGTGTTAGAGTATTCAGGTATTTACCTGATTAATTAAACAATATTTGTTTAATTATTTAAGTTCCCTTTATCTCTTTTACACTTAAGCTAACTTTAGGTGCATAATAATTAATTCTTTTATTAATTATTATGTGCAAACCTATGTTTTCCCTTTTAGGGTTTCTATTATCCTTTTATAAGGATTGTATTCAACTTCTTCAAAAATAAGAATCTGCTTTAGCATTTTTTTGATGTGAAGTTGCAGATATATTTTATTACTGTTATTTTGTAAAGTGATAGAAAATCTCTTAACCGAGTGGACTTAACAGTCTTATTTGTAAAACCCTCTAGCAAGGTGACATTTTGATTGAGTGTTTGAAACCCTTTAACAAGGTCACTTCTAACAAGGTGAAGATCCTAACAGATCTAAGGGAAATCCCTTAACTGGGTTACATCTAGTAATGTGTTTGTAATCTTTAACAAGATTTGCTTTTAACCGAGCATACTCTAGAAGAGTATATTTCTTAGTGGGTCTGAAATCCCACAGTGGTTTTTCCCTATTTGGGTTTCCACGTTAAATCTGGTGTTATGAGTGTTGCTATGATTATGTGTTCTTAAGGTTGCATGTTTTATAGTTTTGATTACATATATCTATTTAAGCTACCGAGGTTGAATCTGTTGATTTTATGGAAGATTAAGTGTATATGATTCACCCCCCTCTCGTCTTGTTAGCTTGGCATCTGTACTTATCAATTAGTATCAGAACTATCATATTCTAGGATTATGTGGGTGACTTTTCTTAGGGAGAAGTCTGAAGCCTTTGAGAAATTCAAGATCTTTAAAGAAAAGGTTGAAACAGAAACTGGATTGAAATCAAATGTCTAAGATCAGATCAAGATGGTGAGTTCACTTCTCATGAATATAAATGTTATTGTGAGACAAATGGAAATAGGAAAGAATTATCTGCACCTCAGACTCCTCAATAGAATGGAGTAGTGGAAATAAAGAACAAAACCATTTTGGATGCAACAAGATCTATGATGATGGAAGCTAAATTGCCTCACATCTACTGGAAAGAAACAGTGAGTACAATAGTCTACACATTCAATAGAGTTCACATCAAAGGTGAAACTGGTAAGACCCCTTATAAATTATAGTTTGGACATACACCTATTGTTAAATATTTTAGAATTTTTGCAAGTAAATGCTATATCAAAAGAGATGATTCAATTGGGAAGTTTGATCCTAGATGTGATGGAGGGATATTTTTTGTTTATTCAATTCAAAGAAAAGCATGTAGGATTTATAACAAAAGATTACAAAAAATTGTGGAGAGTGCTAATGTGAAAGTGGATGAGCAGTACAAAAATCAATCTATATCATAAGTAAGGGAACTGACAATACCTCAACTGGTACAAGAAACTGAGACAATTACATCAGCGCAGAAAATTCAACTGTGACTAATGATCAGAGCAGTGAACCTGGAGTTCAGAAGATACCAAGGTATGTAAGGTTAAATCACTCTGAAGATCAAATAATTGGAGATAGGAACAAGGGAGTTATGACAAGAAGAAGACTGGCAAATGAAGAGGTATGTATTATTTCTCAAATTGAACTATCATCTGTTATTGAAGCTTGTAAGGATAAACATTGGTTAAAGGCTATGGAAGATGAATTAGATCAGATAGAGAAGAAAGAAACTAGGACTTTAATTCCCCAACCTAAAAATAAGAATGATATTGGAAGTAAATGGGTTTTCATAAATAAACTGAATGAGGATAGTCAAGTTGTAAGAAACAAGGCTAGATTGGTTTGTAAAGGATATTCTCAAATGGAAGGAATTTATTATGGTGAGACATTTGCACCTATAGCTAGAATTAAAGGTGTTATACCATTTCTTTCCTATGCAGCTTATAAGAACTATAAGGTTTATCAAATTGATGTTAAATGTGCATTTTTTAATGGTGAACTTGAAGAAGAAGTATACATTGAGCAACCTGATAGATTTTCACTGACAGATGATAAAGATATGGTTTGTAGATTGAAGAAAACTTTATATGGATTGAAACAATCTCCTAGAGCTTGGTATGCAAGGTTGGATAAATATGTTTTGAAGCTTGGTTTTACTAAAGGCAGTGCTGATAGTAATTTATATTATAAGATCATTGATGATGATATTCTAATTATTGAAGTATTTGTTGATGATATCATTTTTAGAGGAGAAGACAAATTGTGCATGGAATTTGCTAATAATATGAAGAATGAATTTGAAATGTCCATGATTGGTGAGATGAGATTTTTCTTAGGTTTGCAGATTACTCAAACTGACAAAGGCATTTTTATCTATCAAACTAAGTATCTAAGGGAATTGTTGAAGAATTTTGGTATGGATAATTCCAAACCGATAAGTACTCCTATGGTGACAAGTGAGAAATTATCTATCCAAGATACTTTTACATCAGTAAATCTGACAAGGTATAAGTCTATGATTGGTGGCTTGCTACATTTAACTCAGACTAGATCAAATATTATGAATACAGTAAGTATTGTTTCAAGATATCAAATTAATCCTAAAGAAAATCATGCATGTGCAGTAAAGAGGATATTCCGGTATTTGCAAGGAACAACATGATATGGCTTATGGTATTCTAGAAATGATGATTTCACTTTATGTGCATATACTGACTCAGATTGGGTAGGAGATACTGATGACATGATGAGCACTTTTGGTGGAGCTTTCTTTCTTGGAAAGAAACTGGTTTCATGGATCAACAAAAAACAATCATGCATTTCTTTATCTACTACAGAAGCTGAGTATGTTGCATCAACAACTAATTATACTCAAGTCTTGTGGATGAAGCAAATGCTGAAGGATATCAAGGTAAATTGTAGTGAATCAGTAGTTATCTACTATGATAACTCTACAACTATTGACATGTCTAAAAATCTGGTATTTCACTCTAAGACTAAGCATATATCAATAAAGTATAACTTTTTGAAGGACAAGGTAGAAGCAAAGGAAGTCAAATTGGTTTATGTGAACACTAAAGAATAGACTGCAGATATATTCACTAAACCACTATCTAAGGAATCATTTGAGTATTTGAGAGATAGGTTAGGGGTTTCTACCCCTCTCGCAGAGACTTGATTGATGCAGTTTGTCATTAGTCCAACATGCATTATCAGAGATACTATTCATTCTGACACTGATGAGTGGTGCTACTACTCAGGGGGAGTAGTCAGCTTTGAGATTCAGGGAATTACATTATTGATTTGATATTTTTGTCAGATCTCTGGCATTGATGTCAAAGGGGGAGAGATAGTGATGTGAAAAATAAATTCATAACTTTACAGAGATATAATTCATAGGGGGAGAGTTACTGATATTCAAGAGTTTGTTGGTTGTCTTCCATTGGGGGAGACTTGTTTGACATTTTTTGGTACTTAGATGTTTTTCACACCTAGTGTTGCCATCAATGCCAAAGGGGGAGATTGTTGGCATTATGGATGGATTGATTATGTGTTGCATTGATGTTTTGTTATTGATATCAACACTAGCTGTTATGATTGGTTACCGGCAGATAGGTTTTGGTTACTGGTAGACAAGTTTTGGTTACTTTTCACATGTTTGGATCAATGGAATATGTTTGATTTTATGTGTTACATGTTTCTGGAGCATGTTTTGGTCAGTTGGTATTGTCTTGGTGATCGGATGCTATCATACACTCTTGTAAACCCTTACTGACATTAATTTAAGGTTTAACTAGTAGAGATTTCACTGAGGAATCTTGACAGGATGCGTAAGTGGTGTTGGTGCAGCTTCTAGATGGATTTCAGGATGTATAAGTGGTGTTGGTGCAGCTTCTAGATGGATTTCAGGATGCTAAAGATGTTCTTTGATTGTGCTTCAACTTCTTGAAGACATTGCTTTGGCGTGTTGGACCCAGAATAGGTCCAGTACCTATCTAGGTTATGGACTGGTATCATGTTAATGTGTACTCTACACGTTACTGGGATGTTTTGGGATGTTCTATGGATTGGTTATTGTTGTTTTGGTCTTAAGCCGACATGGCATATCATTGTAATATCTTTTAGGTGGCTGACCTAATTGGTTTACACCTTAGGGTTGGTATAAAATTTTGTAAGATCTCATTGTAGATCATGGCAATGGGGAATAAGTGTCGTGGTCTTGAAATGCAATATCATATGCGAAGGAGATTTGGTCAATCATAGGTGATCGAATTGGGATTAAGGAAGAGGTTAAAGGCCTTTGGTATTGAGCTTAACCAAGACTGTAATCAAGCATGGTAGATGCTATCTCTGGTAGTTCACTACTCTAGATTGTTGTCCATTTATCTTGACATTGTTATAACCTCTCTATAGTCAGTGAGACTCTTTTGTAATGAGCAGTGCGCTCTAGGCAGTGTGACTTCCTGCATGTGTAGGCCCCTTATTGTATCACATAATTTCTAAAGAAGTATCATCTAACTATGGGTAGGCTTCCCACCATGGTTTTTCCCTTTCCAGGTTTTCCACGTACAAATCATGGTGTTATGTGGTATGGTTTCATTGTGTTGATTATCTGTTTCTTTGTTAAGTTTTATTGTTTACTGGTATCTATTCCTACTGACATCTATTTCTGCTTTACCAGTACTTAATCTGGTTAAAGGTTATTAAGTGGATTAAATGATATAATTTATTAACAAATGATTCACCTCCCCCCTCTCATTTGTTCATTGGTTATCCTAATAGATATAATTGTGATATGATGCTTGATGATCAGTTATTTGTGTTGTCATTTATGGCAACCATGTTTGTTTATATTTGGTATATCATCTAAGCTATCTAAGTTTACCTAACCGGTAATGAATTGAGCTGGAAAGCAAAACTGCTAAGTAGCAATGAACCGATAAGCAAGAACAGTGAAGGAGATGATTGTGGTAGAGATTCATGTTGATTTAGGTCTTGTGGTTTGGAATGTATGCTTATGACAGTGTAATGAGTCTATGACTGGAACCACATCATGTTTGGAGAACTGGACGTGATGTTTGTAATTGACTGTTGTATAATTAGCTAGGGTTTGAGAACCGGTATCAAGATCCTTTGACTGGTGATGATTTGTGGTTTGGTGGTAAATATTTTCATGTTCATAAGTCAATGATGATGTGTCAATCCGTGTGAAGAGGTAATATTTTGTTTTGGCGCGTACAAGGATCAAATTTCTTGGGAAGCAACAAAGTGCTTAGCATAATGTGTTAAGGGTTTGATAACTTATCAGATCGATGTGTGGTGATGAGTTATGATCATTCAATGGTTGTAATTGTCTTGTAATTTGTTGTAATGATCTATGATGATCTTTAATAATTTGTAATGATCTAATATGATCTATGATGTAGATTCATTGATGAGTTAGGGTTATGTAACCTACCTAATTGTAAAGTCAATTTAAGTCGAGTTTTAGAAGGTTTATTGTGTTAGTGATCAGAGAAGTGTGTGTGTGTGCCCAACCAAATTGATATGTTTTCATGAGAGAAGTAGATTAGAGTTGACAAGGATCTATAATAACAAACTATGAAGTGTTGAGTGCAGATCATTTATCTGTTGTTTCCTAACAGTTGTAGCATCATTAAAATCCCTTAACTGGGTAGGTCCTAACAGGCCTAATCTTGTAAATCCTTTCATCGGGTGGCTCATTAATTTGGGTTTAAATCCTCCAGCGAGGTTACTCCTAATAGGGTAAAGCTCCTAACAGAGTTAAGTTATAAAATCCCTTGATCGATTCTGATGCAGAGGCCTCCTTAAACATAAGGATAATTCTAAAAGGTTAGGGTCTGACCCTTTAAATGTCAAAAATGACCCAACAAGAAAGGGCTCCACATCTTAAGGTTTAGAAGTACTTTTTCACTACTCAAGCGTAACACCCACTAAAAAGGCTTCAACTTCTCAAACATGCCTTACTAGGGACCCTTGCTCTTAGGGATTTTAAATTTGGCCAAGGCATGACACCTAGGTACTATTCCAAGAATTGGTTTTGGACTTAGGCACCAATTCCTTATACCTCCTTTGGAAACCTACCCCTTAGGCTAGTAGCCCTCCTATACTGGTGTGTTGCCTTAAACTCCAAAATATTCCACATGCTCTAACAAAATACTCACCATTCCACATACCCTTTTGGGAGTTACATTCATCCCCAAAATGGATTGGCAAGATCTGCAAGCTAAAGGTCTGATCCCCTTAGAAGCCTAGAGACCTAATTAGGGCGATTAGGTCTGATTTACAAAGCAACCCCCTTTACCGGTATCCCAAATGAAAAACCAACTTTATGAGTATGTGGGGGATGGTGACTAACTTCTAATTCTAGGGTTGCATGCTTGGAATCCACTTCTATCAGATTTTAGGATGACTACCCTAATTTTGCTTAAGGTAGTCACATGGAGATGCCTACCTAGATTCACTCCAAGAGCCTCACAACCAAGTCTTCCCTGCAAAAACCCATGAAAAACTTAATTTAAATGACCAATCTTGCATTCCACTAAAGGAAAGAGCTTCTAGAGGTAGGAGATGCAAGATATGGCCATTATTTGGGGAAACCCTAGCCAAACCCTAGTTTCCTAGGTTACAGTCAGAAAAATAAGGGTTTCTCACTACACAGAAACAATCAAAGCCTCAGAATTGTCGGCATTATGTGAACTTGTATGTGAAAATAATGATATTGTATGTTGTCATTGATGTCAATATGCTAAAGAAGTGAGCATATGAGAGACCCGGTAGAACACTATGAACTGACATTAGTGCCAAAGTGAAGTGGTGTGCTTGTTCAAGGTGAACCGACATATGGTTATGGGAACAAGCACATGGAAGCATTGTATGACTATCGGTTGGTAGTCTCAACTTCAGGGTTTTCGGTTTAAGTGCGTCAAGCCTATGTGGCTCAACCGGTGACATTGTGTGATGAGTTAGCATTGTAATGAAGCATAGATCATGTTGCCATGTCAGCCTTGTGCACGTGAATGATCTTGCATGAAGGAGATTATTCCTATCTACCTCAAGAATGTGCAAAGTTAGTAAAGCAGTGATAACATGTGATGGGTTATCAGCCGCCATGAAATCGGTGAAAATGGATGATGGAGAATATCTTGAGATTGGATCAAGACTGTTGAAGTTAATGGAGTATTCTCAATGATCAGGATTGAACCATTTGAAGTCCTTAACCTAACAGGTTTAGAGTTTAAGGTTTATGCTACCGACCTATTTGTTTTCCTATAAGGTCGATGTTGTGTCTCTTTCCAAGTTTGTTGGCAAAAGTTGTGTGTGAGTATCCAAGAGAAGGGATACATGATTCTTGCCAGACCAAAAGGAGAGAAGTGATACCTGCAGAGTGTAAGTGTAGAAGTTGAAGAGGAGCTCAAGCAGATTTGCATTAGCATTGAGTGCTGTTACCAGATCATTGCAATACCTGTTGATCTCTAACCACCTCAATAGTTGGAAAATCCCTTAACAGGGTAGCCTTAACCGGCTTGATGCAAATCCTTTAACAGGTTAATTCAAAGCTATTGAGTTCGAAATCCTTTAGCTATTGAGTTCTTGAAATCCTCTAACAAGGTAACCTTTAACAAGGTAACCTTCAACAAGGTTTAACCCTTAACCAGGTATTGTAGCCATCCCTTAACTAGGTGATCTCTAATAGGATCGGTTCCTAGTAGAACCTTTTGTAATGTCTCTAATAGGACAAGGCTCCTAATAGAGCAAACTTCTAAAGAGTTCAAAAATAGCTTGTGGGTATTCATGCCCGCCATGGTTTTTCCCAATTGGGTTTCCACGTGAAAAATATGTGTGTCATGTGTGATGATTTTATCTTGTGATGCTTTGCTATTGTCTGTCAAGCATATAATGGTTCTGTGTTTTATGCCTATCAATTAAACATATTGAACTAGCTGTTATTATGATTTGATGGTAGATTACCTGTTTATGTATAAGGGAGAAATAGTAAGGTAGTCCCGAGTTGAGTGAAAAGCTAAGTGAGTAACTGGTTAATGCTTGTCTCAGTCAGTCTTAGCTTTACCGGTTGCACTCTATTTCAAATGAGTGTCACTGTTTGCCAGTCATTTGAAGTGTTTGCTATTAGACCGGTTTAGGCCTATATTTTTGTCTGTACTGATTCATCCACCCTCTTAGTACCGGGTTAGTACTATCAGTTCATCATTGAGTTATCAATTGGTATCAAAGTGTCCTCCAGGTCCTCTATGTTATAAGCTTAACCGCTTGAGGTAAAGATCCCAGTCTAATGATGAAGAGGGAAGGTCCAAAGTTTAATAGAGAAAATTTTAGTATATGGAAAGACAAAATGAAGATATTCATCAGAATCATGGGTGCTCAACACTAGAGCTATGTTGAGACTATCTATGTTGCTCCTACTGGTACCCTTACTGATGACCAAAAGAGAGAGATGCAGGAGAATGGGCAAGTCATGGAAGCCCTAATTAGTAGTTTATCTAACATTGAGTTCATTGATGTTTAGGATAAAGTAAATCCCATAAAGGTATGGGATACTCTTGAAAATATCTATGGTGGTGATGAACATGTAAAATAGGCTAAGGAAGAAAGGCTTAGAGGGAAGTTTGAAGATATGCGGATGGTTGAAGGTGAGACCATTCAATAGTATGGAATAACAATCAAAACTGTTGTTGGAGATATCAAGAGTGCAGGTGGTAAAGTAGAAGATGCCACTGTGGTAAGCAAAGTCCTGACATCCCTATTGTTGGTCTATGCAATAAGGGTTGCTGCTATTCAAGAGCTAAGATCAATAAACAAGACTAAGGTATCCCTAGACTCCATCATTGCAAAGTTGACAGCCTATGAGCTAAATAATTTTGATGGCAGTGTTCAAAAGACTGAATCAGCTTTTAAAGCTTCTGCAGTACCATCCAGAAAAGGAAAAGAAGCTAGCACTAGTGGTGAACCAAGACATGGCAGAGAAATGGATGATGAGGAGATTCTGATGGCATTTAAAGCTCTCCTTTCTAGGAAACTTCCAAAAGGAACCGGCAAATACATAGGTAAGCTACCTTTGAAATGCTTCTCTTGTAACTGGATAGGACATATTGCTATAAATTGTCCTAATGGCGACAACAACGACAAACTGGAAAGGTTCAAGAAATTCAAAGGAGGAAACTGAAGAAACTATTTTGTGGCAGTTGATGAAGGTGTCATAGATGAAGAATCAGAGGATGAAGAAAATGAAGATATTGTGTTTGTTGTTGTCAAGGAAGATGTGTTAGACAAGAAGGCTCTTCTCTCCCGGTTTGATAATTCTAATGAGTGGATCATTGACAGTGGTTGTTCTCACCATATGACTGGTGACTAGAGCAAGTTTCTATCATTGGAGGAGTATGATGGTGGTGTGGTTTGCTTTGGCAATGATGCACCATGCATGGTCAAAGGCAGAGGGTCCATCTCTCTGAATGGAAAGAGTAGTGCTAACAACGTGTATTGGGTTGATGGTCTCAGACACAACCTTCTGAGTGTTGCCCAGCTAAATGATAGTGGCCTCACTCTGGAATTCAAGAATGGAGTTTGCAGAATCAAAGGAAAGGACGGTGAATTGGTGGCCACCGACATGTAGACCAAAGGTAACCAATTTCATCTGAATGCAAATATAAGTACATGTCTTATGGCTAAATTTGATGGTAGCTGGATATGGCATAGGGGACTCTGCCATGTAAACTTTGATAACATTGTGAAGGCTAGTAAGATCAAGGTAGTTAGAGGGTTGCTGGTGCTAAACAAACCAGATAATACCTTGTGTAGAGAGTGTCAATTGGGGAAAATGTCTTCCTCAACCTTTAAAGGTAAATCTTTCACTACTGACAACTTGCTTGATCTTGTGCATACTGATTTGTGTGGTCCCATGAAAACTAGAAGTGTGCAGGGTGATAGGTACTTCATGATTCTCACTGATGACTGCTCAAGAGTGATGTGGGTCACATTCTTGAAAGACAAGTCTAAAGCCTTTGTAAAGTTCAAAGCTTTCAAAGCTTTAGTGGAGAAGGAAAGCGGTAAAAGGATCAAGTGCCTGAGAACTGATCAAGGAGGGGAATTCACTTTCGGTGAATTCAACAAGTACTGTGAAGAACATGGCATCAAGACGCAATTGTCTAGCCCCCAGACTCCACAATAGAATGGCCTAGCAGAGAGGAATAACCAAACTGTGGTTGAAGCAGCTAGAACCATGTTGATTCAAGGAAAGGTACCTCACACCTTTTGGAGAGAAGCGGTGAGCACTGCAGTCTACACAATGAACCGCGTACTCATCAAGAAAGGTAAGGATAAAACTCCTTATGAGTATTGGACTGATAAGACACCTGTGGTCAGCTACTTTAGAGTGTTTGGTAGCAAATGTTACATCAAGAGGATTGAACACTAGAGCAAATTTGATGCGAAATATGATGAGGGAATATTCTTAGGATATTCCACCAAGAGCAAATATCTCAAGTGTTTCAACAATAGGACTCAGAGAATTATGGAAAGCATCAATGTAAGAGTTGATGAAACCTTTGAGAAAATTGAGGAAACTGACAGTGAGCAAGCGGTAAACGAACCAGTCGCAACCTTCTGGGAACCAGTTGTCAGTCAACCAAGTACCAGTAAGAGTGTTCCTACACTGGGAAATGTAGATGCTGATACTGATGGAGATAAGGATGCAGGAATCCTTACAAGAATAAAGGTCAGAGAAAACTCATGTATGATCTCTGAATTTGAGCCTAAAACATTCAAAGAGGCACATAAAGATGAAGACTGGATCAAGGCAATGGAAGAGGAACTTGACCAGATAGAGAAAAATGGTACATGGTCTTTGGTACCCAGACCGGAGCATAAAAATGTCATTGGTACCAAATGGGTCTTCAGAAATAAGCTAAATGAGGATGGCATAGTGATAAGAAACAAAGCCAGATTGGTATGCAAAGGATATGCTCAAGAAGAAGGAGAAGACTATGGAGAAACCTTTGCTCCTCTAGCCAGATTGGAAGGAGTTCGTATGCTTCTTGCATATGTAGCTTTTAAAGGATTCAAAGTATATCAAATGGATGTAAAATATGCATTCCTAAATGGTGTACTTGAAGAGGAGGTGTATATAGAGAAACTGGATGGGTTTTCCCTATCTGAAGATAGTGACATGGTGTGTAGGCTACATAAAGCCTTATATGGTCTAAAGCAAGCACCTAGAGCATGATATGAATGCTTGCATTCCCACCTTGTGAAGATTGGATTTGAGAGAACAAGTGAAGATAGCAATATCTACTTGAAGTCTGAAGGAGATCAGATCCTTATTTGTGAGTGTAACGTCATAAATTGTACGCACTTGCTAAAGCAGTACAATTTAACACCTAGTTTAGCACCCGCCTTGGCGCAGTTGCACTTTGCATGGCATTTCCCCTTTAGCACTTAATTAATCAAATTAATTAGGTCTAAAGGTTCTATTTCACCATTTTCCACATCACAAAGTTGGGCCCTTTCATTAAAGCGTGCCCCTTTCATTTTATTCCTCCAATACATCACTTAATCAAAAACCCTAATTAGGCCCTATTCTGAGCTTGGGGGCTTGATTTCGGGGGTCAAAACATCTCGAAATCACCTGTAACTTTGGGATTTTCTCTAAAATCATCATATCTGACGGCCCTGAAAATTTGGTGAAAAGTTGTCAGGACCGTGGCGCCCGGAGTGCACACGGTCTCGGACATTTTTCCTGAAATTTTAGGAGCGCGATCCAATCATAAAATAAAGCTTAACCCCAAGAAATTGGTGGGATATTCAATCTCTAGGTCGGCCAAAAGATGAAATTGTGACCTAGGGTTTCATACATAAGAGCTCTCTTTCTTCATTTGAAGGGATCGGATTTTTTGTTTTCAGGACCTTATATGCAGCGAAAGAGCAGATCTTTGAAGACTTCAACATCTTACAACATCCCTCTGTCAAGCATTGATCAATTCCATTCATCCATTTAGGGCTTGGAAGACATTGAAGAACAATAGGAGATTACCGACTGAAGATTGGCTTGTACTCCTCCCTTGAGGGTTGGGTATGATTTCATGTTGTTTTCATGTCTTTGCATAAGCTTCAATACATCATTTATTCATGCTTTAGATCACTTTGCATCTTGATTTAGAGCATTTACGTTATCATTTACAAGCAATTAGGGTTTACTTTCTAGGTTGCTCTAGTTTGCTTTCTTGCATTTTAGGACCTTGCACACACACTAGGTCTGCACACACAATACATTTTACAAAACAACTTGGCTATTCGTGGAGGTGGAAATCATCGAAGTGGGGGTTTGACTAAGGTAAAACCCTATATAGCCACCCATACACCCTTTTTCAGATATCATTGTAGGTTTCGGGATTCAGACGACGCCGCGGGATACAGATCCAGAGAGAGAAGGTCGAGACAACACTCTGTATCAAATTGCAGAGCAGAAGACTGGGACAGGGGCGCTGGGCGCCCTGGTCCCTAGGACAGAGGTGCTAGGCGCCCTGGTCCTCCGGACAGACAGCTTTCAGATAGCTTTCTGACAGTGTTCCAGAGTGCAGAACAGCAGTTTCCGGTGCAGTTTTCAGGACAGTGGCACCCGCGCCCCCGTCCCACACATTTTCAGTCCAATTTTGACTTCGGGTACACATCTGCATTCTTATTTTATCCTTGTATTTACAGTTGTTCATTGTTTAATCTCAATTCTGCAATCTTGTTATTAGTTCATACTTGCATTTTGGGATTAGGGTTTGAACTTGCATTACTTGATCTTACAATTTCAACAAGGGAATAGAAATCCTAATAGATATCCCGTGGCTCTCTCTTTCACCAAAAGAAGTAGCCAATTGTGCGATATCTCTAGGCTCTTTGGTATTCCGTAATGTGTGTCAAAAGGTAGGATTAGGGCATGATTAACCTAGTCTCGCTTTTTCCCCCCCACATTTTGGTGAACCCGACGTGAATCTATCATTGCTTCCTCTTGCATTGCATTTGTTAGATCTAGATCTAGATTTAGTGTGTTTTCATTTCATTTTCATTAAAAAGAAAGAGAAAAAGAAAAAGTGTGTTTCTTTGCATTGGGTGTTTAAGTTTTGTGTAATCTTTTCAAAATGTCAGATTTTTATTTGCAAAATGTTCATGGTTTCGATGATTATTATGAATATAACCAAGATGAATTAGATGAAGCTTTAGATGAGTTTTTAAACCCTAAGGATGCCAAACCTTCATTTTACCAAAAACTCATAAACCTTGTTACTATGCCATTTAGGTGTGATGAGAAAGATAAGTCGAATGATTCCTCTCAAGGATACATTCCTATCCACTCTTCCACTAAATCTAGTAACATGGTTGTTTTCAATAATCCCCTCTATGAGGAGATGTCTCCTTTTGAATCAAAAGACAAACCTTTTAACCGATATGATCATGCTTTGTTGGATGATGCTCTTGATGACTTTGTGGCTTTATCGAAATCTTTAAACAAGAACAAAACTTCTAAATTAGTTAACATGATAAACTTGAATGAGCATAAAAAGCCTCTCTTTGAAGTCCAAGGAGCTTATCCTTCTCCCACCTTTCAAGTTTCTAAGTCACCTCTCCTTACTGTCCAAGGAGGGTATGATCATGATTCCTTTCATACTCCAAATAAACCAATCATCACTGTGCAAGGAAGAAAACCTATAAGTCCTTATAATTATGCCAAGCAAATAACTAGAGAGAGTTATCATGCGATTGCCCATACTTATCATACCAGAAATAATAGGGAGCCTAGTCCTCCTCCTGTTATCCCTATTTCCCTTCCGAATCCTCAACCGGTTCTTCCACAAGCTCCACGTATTTCACAAGTTCTTGGAAAGGAATATGATCTCATAGAACAACTTAAAGCTACCCCTGCTAAGATATCCCTCTGGGATTTGATTCAAACTTCTTCCGTTCATCATGGAATGTTACAAGATGCCTTGAAAGATTTGAATGTTCCTCCACCGAATACATCTAGTAATATAGCATCTTTGGTTAACTCTGTGATGAATCCTAAAGCTCAAATTGTGTTTTCCAAAGATGAGTTGCCTACTAGTGAAATCCAACATCAATATGATCCCTTGATGATTGTGGTTATCATGAAAGACACTGCTATAAGGCGAACACTAGTAGATAATGGCTCTGGTCTTAATGTGTGTAGCATTAATCTTTTGCATAAGATGAATGTGGATACATCCTTAATTGAACCGGACTCTCATCCTATTCGAGGCTTTGATAATGTGGCTAAAACTTCATTAGGTACTATCACCTTACCCATCACAGTGGGGCCTGTTACTTTGCCTACACCTATCCATGTTATGTCGGGAAATCTAACATACAACTTGCTACTGGGGAGACCTTGGATTCACAGTATGCAAGTTGTCCCTTCTACATTGCATAGACAAGTTAAATTTATTTATAACAATAAGACATATACCTTGATAGGTGATACTAATTTTCAAGCTTGTTTGCAAACATCCACTTCTAAGGGGGGTTCTTCTAAGCCGTCCTCATCTAGTGATGAATCTTTAAATAAGATACCTATCGGTGAATCCTCGCTTTCCGATGATCAAAATTCTTTGGATGAGTCTAGAGCTCTTGGAGAAGATTCTTCTCGACTTGAAACTACACATAAGAAGGATTTTGATCCTGGGAAGATCCTCGAAGACGACGATTGGGGATCCCTTGATTTTAATCCTACCTTTGTGGGTGAATATAAGGTTCCTTCTAGAGAAATTAAAGTTGAAAAGAAAGAAGAAACTAAAAATCAATCAACCTTACCTGAATCTATGAGTAATAATTTTGTGGCCGCCTCTCAAACTTCTTCTCCTCACATCTCTAATTATGAAGAGTTTGATTCTTTGTCTTATGAAAAACCACCTTCTCTTCCTGAAATGGCTGATCGTTATGGTCGTGGTTTTTGCATTTTTGCTAAGCATGGGTATCATGGAAAAGGTTGTGGTGCTCATGAACAAGGGATAAGAGTTCCTCTAGAGACTAATTTTCACAATTATGCCTTTGGACTTGGCTTTAATCCCTGCAAACGTACTAAAGCTTCTAAAAGACCATGCATTAGTGTTAATGCTATCTCTACGTCTTTATCAATACAACATCCTGAGTATATTGATGGGGATCCTTCGTGTGCCTGTGCTTTGGATGTCTTCCCTACCGACGATGCTTTAGCTGAGTTCTTGGGAGCCTATGACACTCTTGCTCGTTATCATCACAATAGGGGACTCCCTTATTGTTTGAACACTGAAGCCTATTTTGGAAAAGAGATTGATAATGACAAGATTGTGAAAGAATTCCCTCAGTTAAAGGATACTCCTCAACAAAGTAATCTTCTCATAAGTGACACCACTGATGTTAAGATGGATCCTTGCAATAAAGAGAAAGTCATTAAAATTGGGAAATGTTTGGATAAAGAGGAACAGAAACAATATGAAGAACTATTGCATGAATTCCCTGAGATCTTTGCTTGGGCGTATTCTGACATGCCTGGTATAGATCCTAAGATCGTTACTCATAATATTGTCTTAGTTCCTGATGCTAAGCCCGTGAAACAAAAGATTCAAAAAATGAATCCTAAGGTGGCTCTGCTTGTTAAGGCTGAGATTGAAAAATTATTGGAGGCTGGATTTATCCGCCCTATTGACTATTCCCCATGGATTTCAAATATTGTCGATGTGGCTAAACCAGATAACAAAATAAGAATGTGTACTGACTTTCAGGATCTAAATAAGGCTTCTTTAAAAGATGATTTCCCTCTTCCAAACATTGACATGATAGTTGATTCTACGGCAGGACATGCCTTGTTATCCTTCATGGATGGTTTTTCAGGCTACAATCAAATTTTTATTAACCCTCAAGATCAATTCAAAACTGCTTTCACCACTCCTTGGGGTACGTTTTGTTGGATAATGATGCCTTTTGGACTTAAAAACACCGGTGCAACTTATCAATGAGCAATGACCCTTATCTTTCATGATTATATGCATAAGATTTTAGAGGATTATGTTGATGATATTTTGGCCAAATCCTTTCTTCACATGGATCATGTTAAAATCCTTCGTCAAATCTTTGAAAGAATTCATAAATATCACATGCGCTTGAATCCCCGAAAATGTGTTTTTGGTGTGGATAGTGGAAAACTATTAGGGTTCATAGTTTCGCATCGTGGGATTGAGGTGGATACTAAGAAAATAGATGCTATTGTCAACATGCCACCTCCTAGAAATGTGTCTCAACTTAAAAACTTACAAGGAAAGATTCAAGCTATTCGTAGGTTTGTGTCTCAGCTTGCGGATCGTACCTTTCCTTTTACTCAACTTCTTAAAAAGGATATCACTTTTCAATGGAATGAGGATTGTCAGCAAGCATTTGAAGATTTAAAAGTGTATTTGGCTAGTCCTCCTATTCTTCAACCTGCCGAACCTTCTAAACCCTTCCTTCTGTATACAGCTGCTTCCTCTCATGCTCTTGCAGCATTGTTGGCACAACATGATAAAGATGGTAAGGAATGTCCGGTTTATTACATAAGTCGTACCTTACTCGATTATGAGACCCGATATTCTGCGATAGAAAGACAATGCTTGGCCTTGGTATTTGCGACTCAGAAATTGAGACATTATCTTTTAAATTCAGAAGTCCATGTCATGGTAAAGTTTGATCCTTTGAAGCATCTTTTCTCTAAAACTGATTTATCAGGACGTCTAGCTAAGTGGGTTATGATGTTAACTGAATTTGACCTTAAATTTGTTTCACAAAGAGCAATAAAAGGACAAGCGTTGACCGATCACTTAGTTGAGGCCCCTTCACCTTTCTCCTTCCCTAACCCTGAGTCCTTTCCTGATGACTTCATTCTTTCTATAGAGAAAGATGAAACTTGGGAGTTATACTTTGATGGCTCTAAGTGTCGTACGAGATCGGGGGCAGGTGTTGTTCTGATTTCTCCTACAAAGAAACCTATTCCCTTATCCTATCGTCTAAATTTCCTATGTACCAATAATATTGCTGAGTATGAGGCTCTTATAGTGGGAATAAAAGCAGCCTTAGCTCTGAACATAAAACACATACATATCTATGGAGATTCGCAATTGATTATAAGACAAGTAACAGGAATATATCAAGCAAAACAAGACAAATTATCACAATATAAAGATCTTGCCATCTCTTTATTACAGAAATTTGATTCTTATACCATGGAACCTGTTCCTCGAAAAGATAATCAACATGCGGATGCGATGGCATGTGTGGCTTCTCTTGTATCTTTAGAGGACCCTATGGTTGATCTTAAATTTGTTATTCACAACCTTATTTCTCCAGCTATTGTAGAAAATTCTAGCTTGGTAACATGTTGTGATTTTATAGACTCAGATGAATGGTACTCGCATATCGTAAGATATTTGACCGATGGTACCTTTCCTGATTCCGCTAATAGGAACACTAGGGCTAGAATCCGCAAGCTGTTTGCTAGGTATATCATTCTTTCTAATGTCCTTTACCGAAGGGGTTATGATGGTCTTCTCCTTCATTGTCTTAACAAGTCGGAAATCCCTGTTGCTCTTGAAGAGGCACATTCAGGTGCCTGTGGGGGGCATTTTGGGGGCAAATCCTTGGTTCATAGATTGCTTCGTATGGGATACTATTAGCAAACTATGCAGAAGGATTCCTTTTCATTTGTTAAAAAATGTCATCAATGTCAACAACACAATAATCTGATTCATGCTCCTGCCCAAGAACTCCGTTCTCAAGTAGCTTCTTGGCCCTTTTCCACATGGGGTTTGGATCTTATTGGTAAAATCTCTCCTCCTTCATCTCAAGGACACACCTTCATTATAACCGCAACAGATTACTTTATGAAGTGGGTAGAAGCTATTCCCCTTCGCTCTACCACTGCTGAAGTGATTTGTCAATTTCTTCTAGAAAACATCATTTCTCGATTCGGGATACCTTCTACTATAATCTCAGATAATGGGACATCATTTAAGAACAAGGACGTGAAGAAATTCCTCAAAAAGTATCATATCAAACATCGATTTTCTACACCATACTATCCTCAGTCAAATGGTCAAGCCGAATCATCCAATAAGATAATTGAACAAATTCTTCGCAAAACCGTGAATAAGCATGGTAAGGATTGGAGTAACCAGCTAATCTATGCTCTTTGGGCTTACCGAACGAGTGTACGAATTGCCACAGGAACTACTCCTTATAATCTTGTTTATGGTGCTGACGCTATTATGCCTTTAGAGCTAGAGATTCCATCACTTAGGGTTTCTCTCAAAGGTATAGTAGATGATGACTCTTATAGAGAACAACGACTTCAACAGCTTGAGATGCTTGATGAATAGTGTATAAACGCTCTTGAGTATATTCAAGCGTATCACAAAACTCTACAACGAAGCTATAATGATAAGGTTATTCAATGTTCCTTCTCAGTAGGTGACTTAGTCCTCTATGAGAATCAGTGCAATGTGAATGCTTTACCTGCAGAAAAGGGAAAATTCAGTCCTAATTGGCTTGGACCATATATCGTTATTGAGGATTATGGATCAGGTGCTTACAAAATAGCAGATGTAGATGGTACGCCTCTTAAAGAACCTATCAATGCTATGCACTTGCATAGATATTATGCTTAATTCTTCATCTATCTTCTTTTCAATTCTTCAACATTGGATAATATGTTAGTGTCTCTTAATTAAAGCAAAATAGAATTAAATGTTATGTTGTTTAATCTATATTGCTTCGTTCCTGAATAGCGTGTCTTCTTACTTTATGGTTTGTTTTGAAATCATTTATGTAAATTGTGAAAGATCTACATTTCCATTATGCTAGCATATTATACAGTGTCTTTATGTGTTAAGTAGAATCATATCATGTTGTGTTTAAGTTCAGAATTAAATCACATTAGTTATATGATTCTTAGACTTAATGCATATGTCTTCCTTATCATCAATGTAGTACTTGATTAAATATTTAATTAAGTCACACATGTATCAATTTAATCATGGAGCATTGAGAAATCAATCACATGGAAATTAAATTCTGAACATACATGTACATTCACCAGATGTATTAGATTTAATCAAAACAAAATATACATTGTTTTAAGCATTAAAGATAACACATTTGAGACAAAAGAGAAGCATGTATATATACATATATATATGTGTGGATCGTATACAAATATAGGTCACTGTACATCCAAAATGTGACCTCTTTTTTACATCATAAAATCATCTCCTATCCCTAGGGCTAGTGGCTGGAGAGTGTCGAATGGATGCTCCCTCTTGATCTGGCCGTGAAGGTAGACCCATGGGTGTGCAGCATGATACAGACCGTGAGTGACTCCGAGAGGAACTCCTACGATCCCTATCCATAAGGATCGCGCGATAGGTGGTAGCCTTGGCCTGAGCCGCTGCTAGATCTTGTCGCGCCTGCTGGAGGTCCTCTGATAGGACTCTCTCTCTTTGCCGCGCCTGCTGGAGGTCCTCTGATAGGACTCTCTCTCCCTCCCTCCATATATCTACCTGTACTCGGAATGGGAAAAACAAATCCTCATGCTGACCTGCGTTCCCCTGAGGCCTATAGGCAATCTGTGAGGAACTGGGGATATGTGCTATCATGGAAATGTCTGTCATTGCCTGCTGAATCAGGGAACACCATTCCTGCACATTAGCTGTGGTAGTAGAACAGATTTTTGTTAGTACCATTCTATATCATCAAAACATTAATCAATCAATGTAAACCTACTATACCTGGATCTCCCTCGCGCCAGTAGGGATCATGATATGGTAGCATCTATGCCTGGGAACCGCTAGGCTCCCCTCGCTCGAATAATCTGTCCATGATGGGTGTAGGCTGGACGGTACTAGGGACAGGTCTTTGTATCACCTCATGTTCCCCCTGTTGGGGAATAAGAGGTGGATCCAGAGCTATGGTATCGTCTCCTGAATGGTGGGGAGCTGCATCTGACTCCTTCTCGTCATCTCTATCCTCCTCCTCATTGTCCTCCTCATCATCCTCATCCTCGTCCTCATCCGCATCATCACCTGCGTCTCCCTTGTCCTCCTCTCTATCTGTATCCTCCTCCTCCTCGGCACTAGGCTGATCACCTGTAGGTGGATCAGGATCTCCCGCCTCCTCATGACCCTCTCCCTCCTCTAGCTCCTCTGACCTGGATCCCTGGTCCTCGTCTAGGTCTCCATGTCTCCATGGGCCTGGATAGCCTGTTGGATGATCTGGTGGAAAGATAGGACCTGGATATGATCTCGTAAACCATGAGATGTACCTCCGCTATGCTCCAGGCTCTGCAGAATAATCAGTGACTACATCCTGATCAGATCCCTCTAAGTCTATAGTCTCGATGTCATCTATCGTCGGTCTCGCTACTGCTCTAGGTCTGGGAAGGACCCGCGAGTGTCGAGTATAGATGGGCACATCGGCTGGAACACACTGCTCTAGTCCGAACTGTCTCCGTACTCGGTCAAAGTAGAAAGGGACTATGATGTGTGCATATCGTCCCCGCAGTAGGTGGTTCCTCTGTAGGCATGCTAACTGTCTCTCCATCCCATCCCATCTGTGCATCCGTAGGTAAGGTCTCCACACTGTCACCTCGGCTGTTAGTCTGTCAAAAATCACTCTCCAATATAATAAATCTCCAAATCTCCACTCGCTGGTAAGTGGATAAGCGAACACCCTAGGTCGCTTGCTCGCTGTACTCAGTGGAAAGCCGACGGGCCTGGTGCATGTGAAGTGCTCTAAAATCCACACCTGCAGAAGTGTGCATGTCATCAAACTGCAACCCTGTCCGAATACATACTCCTCAAGGTCGTGATAGAGATGTGCAAGCATACTCCGACCCCAAGCATACACTCTCCTGTGTCTCTCCATCGCTCTGATACACCATGTGAGACCCCCATGCATGTGCGTCCCTCGCCCATTAGGGCAGACGGCTAGTGCTATGATGGCTATCATAAGGCATCTCAGAAGGGGTACCTCCCCTGTAGGATGTAAGAGCCAGCTGACCATGATGCGACCTCTCATCTCGCTCGGCATTACTCTCCCTATGCAATACACCTGCTCCCTCTGATGATCCTCCAAAGACTGATCGGTCACGTATGTAACAGTCACTCCACTGATAGGAAGACAAAGTATATGGTACACATCCTTGAGTGTGACCGTGAACTCCCCTACTGGAAGATGAAATGTGCATGTGTAAGGATCCCATCGCTCCATCAATGCCATCAGCATCGCAGGATGGAACCGAATGGCTGGCATGAGGATCACATACCATAATCCTACAATCGATAGTGTGTCTCTCTCTGACTGAGTAAGCCGCGGAATCTGATCTCGTAAACTGCAAAGAATATGTCCTGCTGTATGCTCTCTCATGTACGGAAGGCCCTATAACACAAAAACATAACCGTAATCAGTACTCAATCATCAAAATCGCTAATACAAACTGTCGAACATCATGTGCTAGTCCTGAAACCCCTCGCCAAGCCCTGATTGGGGACCATAGCACCCTGTCAGGGACCATGGCACCCTAAGGGGACCATGGTGCCCTGAAGGGACCATGGCACCCTTGTCAGGGACCATGGTGCCCTGGGGGGACCAGGGCACCCCACAGGGACCATGGTGCCCTGGGTGGGCCTCGGGTCAGCCTTCAGGGCCCGCATACGATCACAAAAAAGTCAAAATGCAGAAAATCAAAAGTCAAAGTTCACTCAACTCACCTCGTCTAGTGGCTCGTCGTCAATCACGGCCTGGCGCAGGATCTCAACCCTCGTGGGATGCTCCGGTCGTCGTGAAGGCATGATGATAGCTATGTGGGCTCCGCTGCAATGAACAGTACTCAGAATCAACAAAGTGACAAATGCAAGTGTCTCTTTCAAGGTATATACGTTCATTCTTGTACCTTTATTTTCAAAACCCTAATTTTCCTCTACCATTCATTTTATCATAACTTGGGTTTGGGAGATGCGATTTTTGAGCCATTTGTTGCGTTGGAATCGTATTTTCCTTCCCCTACTCTCGAGATGTTCCGAAAAGTGCTCTGATGAAGCCTATTTAGTGAACACCCCTCATCAATACTACCTTACACAATTTGTTGCAAGTAAACATGCTACCCTGTTTCACCTCCCTAATAAGCAAGTCGAAACAGGGGGGGGCATATAGCTACTCACATATTTCATCACTTTCCCTAGTAAGCATTAGGTGATTTTGTGATCTAACGTGTGTTTTGTAGGGTGCGGTTCCTAACTGTGTACTGCAGATACCGCTGGGGGCTTCGTCCGACAACTTATGGATATATCCTTTTTCAAATAATGTTTACTTTCTGTACTTTAGCTTGCATATGCACGTAGTACTCATATGACCACTAAAGTGGGGGCTAAATGTAATGTCATAAATTGTATGCACTTGCTAAAGCAGTACAATTTAACACCTAGTTTAGCACCCGCCTTGGCGCAGTTGCACTTTGCATGGCATTTCCCCTTTAGCACTTAATTAATCAAATTAATTAGGTCTAAAGGTTCTATTTCACCATTTTCCACATCACAAAGTTGGGCCCTTTCATTAAAGCGTGCCCCTTTCATTTTATTCCTCCAATACATCACTTAATCAAAAACCCTAATTAGGCCCTATTCTGAGCTTGGGGGCTTGATTTCGGGGGTCAAAACATCTCGAAATCACCTGTAACTTTGGGATTTTCTCTAAAATCATCATATCTGACGGCCCTGAAAATTTGGTGAAAAGTTGTCAGGACCGTGGCGCCCGGAGTGCACACGGTCTCGGACATTTTTCCTGAAATTTTAGGAGCGCGATCCAATCATAAAATAAAGCTTAACCCCAAGAAATTGGTGGGATATTCAATCTCTAGGTCGGCCAAAAGATGAAATTGTGACCTAGGGTTTCATACATAAGAGCTCTCTTTCTTCATTTGAAGGGATCGGATTTTTTGTTTTCAGGACCTTATATGCAGCGAAAGAGCAGATCTTTGAAGACTTCAACATCTTACAACATCCCTCTGTCAAGCATTGATCAATTCCATTCATCCATTTAGGGCTTGGAAGACATTGAAGAACAATAGGAGATTACCGACTGAAGATTGGCTTGTACTCCTCCCTTGAGGGTTGGGTATGATTTCATGTTGTTTTCATGTCTTTGCATAAGCTTCAATACATCATTTATTCATGCTTTAGATCACTTTGCATCTTGATTTAGAGCATTTACGTTATCATTTACAAGCAATTAGGGTTTACTTTCTAGGTTGCTCTAGTTTGCTTTCTTGCATTTTAGGACCTTGCACACACACTAGGTCTGCACACACAATACATTTTACAAAACAACTTGGCTATTCATGGAGGTGGAAATCACCGAAGCAGGGGTTTGACTAAGGCAAAACCCTATATAGCCGCCCATACACCCTTTTTCAGATATCATTGCAGGTTTCGGGATTCAGACGACGCCGCGGGATATAGATCCGGAGAGAGAAGGTCAAGACAGCACTCTGTATCAAATTTCAGAGCAGAAGACTGGGACAGGGGCGCTGGGCACCGTGGTCCTACCAGGACAGGGGCGCTGGGTGCCCTGGTCCCTGGGACAGAGGTGCTGGGCGCCCTGGTCCTCCGAACAGACATCTTTCAGACAGCTTTCCGACAGTGTTCCAGAGTGCAGAACAACAGTTTCCGGTGCAGTTTTCAGGACAGTGGCGCCTGCGCCCCCGTCCCGCACATTTTCAGTCCGATTTTGACTCCGGGTACACATCTGCATTCTTATTTCATCCTTGTATTTACAGCTGTTCATTGTTTAATCTCAATTCTGCAATCTGATTATTAGTTCATACTTGCATTTTTGGATTAGGGTTTGAACTTGCATTACTTGATCTTACAATTTCAACAAGGGAATAGAAATCCTAATAGATATCCCGTGGCTCTCTCTTTCACCAAAAGTAGCCAATTGTGCGATATCTCTAGGCTCTTTCATATTCCGTAATGTGTGTCAAAAGGTAGGATTAGGGCATGATTAACCTAGTCTCGCTTTTTCCCCCCCACAGTGAGGTATTTGTTGATGACATTATCTTTGGTGGAGATGACAAGATGAGTCATGAGTTTGTAGATGAGATGAAGAAAGAGTTTGAAATGTCACTCATAGGGGAGATTAAATTCTTCATTGGACTGCAGATCCAATAGGTGAAGGATGGAATCTTTATCACTCAGTCTAAGTATGTCAAAGAGGTGTTGAAGACCTTTGGCATGGAAGATAGCAAACCGGTTGGTACACTGATGGTGACCGGTTGTAAACTATCCAAAGAAGATGATTCAGCATTGGTTGATGAGAAGGAATACCTATCAATGATTGGTAAATTGCATTATGTAGTGCATAGTAGAATGGATATTGCACATGCAGTTGGCATTACTGTAAGGTTCCAGAAAAGTCCAAGAGAATCCCACTTGGTTGCAGTCAAGCAGATTCTTAGGTATCTGAAGGGAACTGTTGACTATGGATTGTGGTATCCTTATAGCAAGGATTTCAACTTGAAAGTATACACAGATGCTAATTGGGTAGGCAATATAGATGACTGGAAAAGCATAACCGATGGTGGATTCTTTCTTGGTGGTAGATTGGTCTCATGGCTGAGTAAGAAGCAGAGTTGTATCTCTTAGTCTACAGCGGAAGCAGAGTATGTTGCAGCTTTCATGAACTACACTCAGACAATTTGGATGAAGCATGTACTAAATGGCTTTAAAGTTCTTGTATCTAAACCGGTAAGTATATTTTGTGACAATACTAGTGCAATTAATATCTCCAAGAATCCGGTTTTACATTCTAGAACCAAGCACTTTGAGCTTAAGTATCATTTCTTAAGGGAAAAGGTTCAAAACAAAGAGATTGCATTGGAACATGTTTCCAGTAAGCAACAGTTAGCAGACATATTCAACAAGCCTCTCCCAAAGACTACATTTATGCACTTAAGAGGTGAATTAGGGTTGTTGCCCCTTTAGGAGGTAAACTAAATGTTGGCATTATAATAGACAAGAAGAAGGTTGGCATTCCAATTACAATGAGAGATTGTTGGCATTTCAATAAGGATATTGAGAAGGTTGTTGATGACTATGGATATAATTGATTAAGGATGATTACTATCTTAATATTATTATTTTGTCATTGATGTCAAGAAATTGATTTTCTAATTCAGTATGATGTTGCCATATCTTAAGAAGTATGATTTGATGAGTATAAAAATGTTGGTAAAAGACACAGAAAGAATATGATGAATAAGGGGATAAGTTATTCAATGGGAACTATTATTGAGTCAGACAACGATGAGATCATGATGTTTAGATTGTTTTGATATCCTACATATGCTATTGTTTGAAAGGTTAATACTATACTATGTTACCGAGCAAAGAACCTAGTCGGTAAACCCTAAGGAACCTAGTCGGTAAACCCTAAGGTTATCACTATCAGTTAATGAAGGAAGAATGTCTACCGAGTGAAGTTTAGTATTTACCAAGTTACAACCGAGCTATAACAAAATGCATTAAATATTTACATGTAATATTTAATGAAGGAAGCTGATGAGCTGAAGTGAATTAAATGATTGGTAAGCCGTGTATGAAGATTGTTAAAGAATCTATGGTAAAGAAAGATTGGCAGGAAGATCTACAGCTCAGATTGAATCACAATACCCTAACACAAGTTCCAAGGTGGGGTAAAATGTTTTCAGATCGAAGGATACATTGAACCTGGACAAGATTGAAGATCTGATGGCTATGATTGATCATGGGAAATGTGATCAAGGAGATTAAGCAGTTAGTAGATTGTTCATAAATAGGAAACTGTTGACAAACAATGAATGCAGGCAAGTGTATGCACAAGGATGCTACATAGTGATTACCGAGCACAAAAGCTTGAAGACCTGTTTTGATAATAGAGTATAGAGCCCAGCAGAGGGACAAGATAAGTCCTATGAATTGATTGTATTGAGCAAATAAGAATCTGCTTTAGCATTTTTAGATGTGAAGTTGCAAACATATTTTTTATTACTATTATTTTGAGAAGTAGCAAAAAATATCTTAACCAAGTGGACTTAATAGTCTTATTTGTAAAATTAGCTAGCAATGTGACATTCTTATTGAGTGTTTGAAATCCTTTAACAAGGTCACTTCTAACAAAGTGAAGATCCTAACAGATCTGAGGGAAATCCCTTAACCGGGTCACATCTAGCAATGTGTTTGTAATCTTTAACAGGATTTGCTTTTAACCAAGCATACTCTAGAAGAGTATATTTCTTAGTGGGTCCGAAATCCCACAGTGGTTTTTCCCTATTTGGGTTTCCACATTAAATTTGGTGTTATCAGGTTTATATTGTTCATATGCTTTTAAGTTTGCATGTTTGACAGTTTTGGTTATATGACTGATATATATGTTACCGAGGTTGAATCTGATGTTTTTATGGATGATTAAGTTTGTATGATTCACCCCCCCCCTCTCATCTTGTTGGCTATTGGATCTGTACTTACATTAAGTATCAGAACTATCACTAAAAGTATATTCTCCACATCAGTCAGGTAGTGCATAGTCAAATTTATTTTGGATTGATGTGTTGAAGAATGCTACTCCTTAGGGGGAGTAGCATAATGGAACACGGAAGCTTGTGCCTCCACTTTGGCATTGTTGTCAAAGGGGGAGAAGATGTGAAGTGGAGAAGATATCTGCAGAAAATGGGGAGAAGATGTGAAGCGGAGAAGATATCTTTGTTTATTGCCATCAATGCTAAAGGGGGAGATTGTTGGCATTATGTGAACTGGTATGTGGACATAATGATATTGTATGTTGTCATTGATGTCAATATGCTGAAGAAGTGAGAACCGGCATATGAGAGAACTGGTAGAACACTGTGAATCAACATTAGTGCCAAAGTGAAGCAGTGTGCTTGTTCAAGGTGAACCGACATATGGTTATGGGAACTTGCACATGGAAGCGTTGTATGACTACTAGTTGGTAGTCTCAACTTTAGGGTTTCCGGTTTAAGTGCTTCAAGCCTCTATGGCTCAACTAGTGACATTGTGTGATGAGTTAGCATTGTAATGAAGAATAGATCATGTTGCCACATCAGCCTTGCGTGAAGGATCTTGCATGAAGGAGATTGTTCCTATCTACCTCGGGAATGTGCGAAGTCTGTAAAATGGTGATAATGTGTCATGGGTTATCAACCGCCATGAAATCGGTGAAAATGGATGATGGAGAATATCTTAAGATTGGATCAAGACTGTTGCAATTAATATATGTGTCATGTGTGATTCTTTCTATTGTTTGTCAATCATATAATGGTTCTGTGTTTTATGCCTGTCAATAAAACATGTTGAACTAGTTGTTATTATGATCTAATGGTAGATTGCCTATTTATGCATAAGGCAGAAATGGTAAGGTAGTCTTGAATTGAGTGAAAAGCTAAGTGAGTAACCGGTTAATGCTTGTCTCAGTCAGTCTTAGCTTTACCAGTTGCACTCTGTTTCAAACCAGTGTCACTGTTTGCCAGTCATTTGAAGTGTCTGCTGTCAGACCGGTTTAGGACTGTATTTTTGTCTGTACTGATTCACCCCCCCTCTTAGTATCAGGTTAGTACTATTAGTTCATCATTGAGTTATCAAGAACATCACCAAATAAAAGCTAGTTCATTTCTCCATCTACTCCATGAATGATGTTGTCAGATTCAAGTTGGTCAAGGGTGGACAATCTCTACAAACTCAAAATTTCTAGGAAAACTTCAGTATTTCAATGTTTTATTGCTTTATCACTTCAAACCACAACAAAAACAACCTTGGGAATTGTGTCCACAAGGTTTATAAAAATCTCCAATGGTTTCCAAATGAATTTGGAGGTTGGAGCCATTGAAAGGTTTCCCCCAACTGCATTTTGAAAAGTTGCACTTTTGTACTCAAAAGTTGCATTTTCAAAAGTTGCAATTTTGCACAAAATGTTGTCAAACTCTCTAAGGTTGGGATCCACACACTTGGATCAACCAAACACTCCTAAAATATCCTAAAACCCTATCAAACACAAAAACAAACATCCTACTACCCCTGTTGACCACATTATCCTAATTGGCTTATGAAATTGCCTAATTAGGGACATTGGTTTACATGGTGGGGTTTATTCAATACATGAAACAAACATGCATAAACATAAGACACACTAAGACACTATAATGATCCTAGTCTTCATCCTTAGAGCCATGATTGGAATGTTGATGAGATGTCCCTGCGCCATACTCCCTGAGAGAAGAGATCTCAAGCCCACTTGAGATCAGAGTTTGTAAATCTGCACCATGGTTGCAAATTTGTTCATCTGTCATCCAAACTGCTTGAGAGTTTGGTTTGTCCTGCCAAGCCACCAAGTACTCAATGTACTCCTTGTTTCTTGTCTTCTTTGTGACTCTAGTGTCTAACCCTTTACTCAACTTAGGTGATTCATGCCTTGGAATTTCATTGTCTAATGCAACTTGGATTGGTTCCTCCCTTTCATTATCACTACCTTTGAAAAGTGTAAGATCACACAAATTAAAAATGGGTGATATTCCAAGATCAAGAGGAATTTGGATTTCATAAGAATTATGTCCACATTTCTTCAAATTCTGACATGGTTCAATCTTCCTCTGCATGAGCTTGGTGTATTTGCCTTTTGGGAGGCCCTCCTTCAAATGTACCCATACTAAATCCCCAATATCAAACTGTACATCTCTCTTTTTCTTATCAACGTGAACCTTGTACTTTTCTGTAGATTGTTGCAGATGAGACCTTACTTGATCATGTACCTCCTTTATGGCTGATGTAAAAACTTCACCATCTACACTTATAGGCTCTTACTTAGGTAACTCCCTCAACTCCAATACACCTCTTGGGTGGATGCCATACACAATCTAGAAAGGAGACTTCCTGGTACTCCTATTTATGGTGTCATTGTATGAGAATTCTTCTTGTGATAAAATGTTGTCTCATTTCTCTCCATGTTGTCTTGTGAAACATATTAATAGGTTCTCCAAGGACCTACTGACAACTTCAGTTTGACCATCCATTCGAGGATGGTAGGCTTATGAGAAAGCTAGGTTAGTTTCTAGCTTCTTCCAAAGAGTCCTCCAAAAGTGACCTATGAACTTCACATCTTTGTCTAAAACTATGTTTAGTGACAATCGATGTATCCAGACTATTTCTTTGAAGAACAAGTCTGCAACATATGAAGCATCACAAGAGGTTTTACATGGCAAGAAATGAGCCATTTTGCTAAATCTGTCCACCACTACAAAAACATTGTTAAAACCTCTCCTTGTCCTAGGTAGATCCAATACAAAATCCATGCTTATGCTCTCCCATGGCCTAGAAGGAATGGGTAAGGGTTGGTACAAACTTGATTTGTGGATTTCCCTTTGGCTTTTTGACAGATTACACATGTCTCCACAAACTTCCTTACATCTTCCTGCAACTTAAGCTAGTAGTAATGTCTTTTCACAAGGTCAAGGGTCTTGTCAAGACCAAAATGACCTGCCATTGCTCCACAATATTTCTCCCTAATGATATTCAGTCTCATTGAACACTTAGGTACACATAATTGTCCACCTTTGAATAGAAATCTATCTTGTGTTAGAAATTCAGAAAATTCAACATGATATCGATTAGCACAAGTTTCACATACCTTGTAGATCTCTCCAAAGTCTTCATCAACATCATACATGTTCTTCAAGGAGTCAATGCCAACACTTTCCATCTTGATTTGGTTGACAGTTAAGACCCTCCTCCTCAAAGCATCTGCAACTTTGTTCTTCACCCCCTTCTTGTGTTTGAGGGTGAAGGTGAAGGCTTGTAGCATCTCTACCCACTTCATGTGCCGGTTGTTTGGCTTCTCTTGGCTATTTATGAAACTAAGTGCCTGATTATCAGTAAAAACTATAAACTCTTTAGGCAATAAATAGTGCCTCCACTTCTTCAAATACTGAACCAAATCATACATCTCCAAGTCATAAGATGAGTATCTCTTCTTGGCATCATTTATCTTTTCACTCAAAAAAGCAATAGGCCTTCCTTCATGACTGAGCATTGGCTTAATAGCCATGTAGCTTGCATCACACTCCAGTTGAAATATTTGAAGTCTGGTAGGGCAAGGACTGGTTGTTCTGCAACTTTCTTCTTCAAAGTTTCAAATGAGTCATCTACCTCCTTGGTCCAACTGAACCTGCACTTTTGTCCTCCCTTTATGGTGTCAAGCATAGGTGCACAAACATGACTAAATCCTGTTATGAACTTCCCATAAAAAGTTTCTAAGCCATGGAAACTCCAGACATCATTCATAGTTTTAGGTGTAGGCCAAGACAATATGGCACTTACCTTCTCCTAGTCCATTTTCAACTCACCTTGTGAGATTACAAATCCCAAGAAGATGATCTCCTCCTTCATGAACAAACACTTATCCAAATTTATCATTAGCTGCTCTTCATGTAACCTTTTGAGAACCACATCTATGTGGTTGAGGTTATCTTCCCTTGAATGGCTAAAGATCAAGATATCATCTAGGTATACTATGACAAACTTTCATATGAACTCCACCAAGACCTCATTCATCAACCACATAAAGGTACTAGGGGCATCGGACAACCCAAATGGCATGAGTTTCCATTCATACAAGCCTTCATTGGTTTTAAAAATTGTTTTCCATTCATCCCCCGACCTTATTCTAATCTGATGGTATCCACTTTTTAGATCCATTTTTGTGAAATATTTAGCACTCCCCAAGCAATCAAGTAAATCCTATATCCTAGGGATTGGGAACCTATACCTTATAGTTATCTTGTTGATGGCCCTTGAGTTTGTACATAACCTCCAAGTGCCTTCTTTCTTGGGTGCAAGGACTATCGGTATTGCACATAGGCTTAGAATTTTGCCAATTAGTATTGATTCTAGCAACTCCTCAATTTGTCTTTCCATCTCTGTATTCTGATCTGGAGTAAGCTTGTATGCTTCTTTATTTGGTAAGATAGATGTAGGGATAAAATCTATGCAATGACTTATGTCTGTTACTGGTGGTAGGGATCTTGGCATTCCATCTGAGATGATGCCTTTGTACTTGTCAAGTAACTATCCGACTGCATAGTCTATGTGCTTTTGTCCTTCTTTCTCTTCTGCAAATTGCTACTTCTTTGTCATCTTGGACTTAGGAATGAGGGCATAGCAAATTGCATCCTTCTCTGCAATCTCCTTCATGAACTGCAATCTCTATCACCTTACCATCCTTAGTGATTGAATAGGTGTTTCTAACCCCATCATGGTAAGCCTTCAAATCAAACTGCCATGGTCTCCCAAATAAGAGATGACATGCATCCATCCTGGCTATATCAAATAGCAACCTATCCTTGTATGATCTAATCTAAAACTCTACCCGTGCCTACTCTTCTACCACTACTTGCTGACCTTGGGTGAGCCATGAGACCTTATAGGGATAAGGATGTGGCAACCTTTTCAATTTTAGCTTCTTTACCATTTCAAGAGACACAAAATTTTCAGTAGAGCTGAAGTCTATCAAGACCTTGCATATCTTTCCTCTGGCCTTGCAGGTAGTTTTGAAAAGAGACTTCCTTTGTGGGAGCTCCTTGTCAAGTACCTTCATGGTGGTTACTGCTGTCCTCAACATCAAAGACTCTCCTCTTTCAGGGTAACCAAAGTGTTAGGATTCCCAAATATACTAAGGGGGGGGGGGTGTGAATCAGTATCTGACTGGTTAGATAATTTTCTTGACATATAACATGAAAAACATATTAAAACTGTGTACCAGTAAACCAAAAATAATGCAGCAAATAAGAACAACAACCACAACATGAAAAGCACACCATAACACAATATTTTAATGAGGAAACCTAGTGTGGGAAAAACCTCAGTGGGATTTGTGACCCATAATATTCACTTACTGGCCAATAAGGGAATATTACTGTTTACAATAGGGGTCTTCACATGCAAGAAGGCCAAGTTCCTAGAGCTCACTGCTCAATTACAAAAGAAGTCACGCTAACTTACAAAATGGATTATACTAATCCAATGTCTTGTACTACTTCAGATCAACATCTACTATGCCAGATTCAGTACCGGTTTAAGCTCTATAATATACAAAAACCCTTATCCAATAATTCACATATTAGTTCTGCTATATTCCTTTCATACTTCGCATTCTTACACACCTTCTAAATGATCTACAATGATCTCATACATATATGAGTCATATTACAATCTGCCATGTCGGCTTACAAAATATTTTACAATTAATTACAAAATACATTTATACAAAATTCCTATCGGCTAGGGAGCTGGTGATCAATCTTTTTGGTGCCAATTAATTGTATGCCGGTGTAGAGTCTGTCGGTGTCGGTGCCTATGTCAGCCTACCGGTATGACATGATTGTAAGGTTTCCAACAATGATAATACCTTCAATCACCTACAATTTCTCACTGGAGTCTGCATCTGCCAACAATCTCCCCCTTTGGCATTGATGACAACACTCATGAGAAAAATCAAAAAGTGTCCAAAAAGATGTCCAAAAAGAATCTGCCAAAATTGTCTTACCAAAACTGTGTGCCCAAAAATGTATGCTCCCCCTGAGCTGATGATGTCCTATTCTGATCATTTTTCTCATCGCACTACTCCCCCTTTGACATCAATGACAAAGGTTGTCATTCACTGTTAGTGGAGTGTGGTTCCTGCCTAGATTTTTGTAACCAGTGGGTTACAATATAGAAAATATCTGCCAAAACCAAATTTAACCTGTCGAAATCGTTCTGCAGGTGAATGTCGACGAAAGCATCGTCTTAGAGCTCAAACTTTGCAATCCCCAAAAACACCTTCAGCCAATATTATTCCATTTTCTCCACAGCCAACGATTGAGCCGAAATCTCCTAAACATAAGATGCATGATGGTTTTGATTCTGTGCAAGTTAAAGATCCTATTTTTATAAATCTTGATGATGATATAGATGAAAATGTTATTCATGATGAAAATGTTACTCCTGTTCATTCTGATAGTGAATATGAATATGTTGATGTTGATAACCATTTATCTAACGAATTTTCGAAAGCACTTATCCTAGCTCCTAGACAAGAACACCGTGGCTTGGGATATGAACATAGCCCTTGTTTGGATCTTGTGATAGCTCCATCTGCTTTGTTGAATGTCCCTCCTCTAGTGTGTTTCCTACCTTCCCGAAACATTGATCAACAAGATCGGGGGGTAGATGACGTGCTAGACTAGTTCATTAGCATAGCAGACTCTCTCCTCCTCTCTTTTTACTTCTTCTATGTGTTATTCTCATTCTTCTATTTGTTGTCCTTAGTGTTTTCTACTTGAGGACGATGCAAAACATTGAGATCTCTTTTGGTCTCTCTCATGTTGACTCAAAAGACACATGTGTTCCCTTCTTCTAGGTGACCTTCCTTGATTGGAGAATGAAGAACAATTCAAACATTCAAGCATTCAAACATTCAAACATTCAAGCATTCAAGCATTCAAGCATTCAAGCATTCCTTCAAGCAATTGAGCATTCTAAGTCTCCATTCAAGGCTAGGTGTTGCATTCAAGACAAGGATTCAACCATTGAAGAGGAGATCACATACAACATACAACATACTACATACATTACACCTTCGCATGTAAGAATACAAACATTCTTACAACAAGGTATCAGTACTTGTTTACATTACAAACATTTACATTTACAGCATTCTCATTTCTTGGTTAATTCCAAAACCGGGGTTTGACCTAAAGGCAAACCCCTCATCCCTAACCCCCCAATCGTCCTCTCTTTTCTGTGTGTAGGTTGTAGGTACGCGGCTGTAATTGAAGATCTGGAATCCTTGTGCAGAGACGAACAGATCCACCTTCATTTCGCGGATTTTTCAGAGGACCGTGTGCACGTCGGGCGCCATCATCCCGTCAACTTTTGCTCAAATTTGCAGAATAGCACCGTCTCAACATTTTATTGCTAATTCCAGGTCCGCAGCTTCATCCCATATCCCTATCTCTATTTATAAGCGAATCTTTCCTACTTTACTTGCATTCCTAGTTCAATCTTTCTATCTACATTCTTTACAAAAGAGGGTATCCTTGATGTCACAACCCTTGAAACTCATTTAGAATCCAATCTTGCATTGCATGGGATTGGATCTTGTGGGTTTCAACCCCTCTTTTGAATGTAAAGTCTCCCCTAAGTGAAAACCATCAACCCTAGTGACTCTCCCTTCTCTCTCCTTGGAGTTGGGGAGGGGAGAACGACTAGGGTTCGATTTTTCCGCTTTACACTAATTAAATAAATATTTTATTTATTTAATTATCTAAGCTTAATTCTTCTATTAATTAAATAAATCTTTATTTATTTAATTAATTCATTTATCCTCTTCTAGCCTTATTTCTCATTTAAATAAATACATTTATTTATTTAAATTATCATTTTCCTAAATTAAATAAATATTTTTATTTATTTAATTATCCCACTTCTTCTATTGATTAAATAAATCTTTATTTATTTAATTAATTCATTAGCCTTTTCTACCCATGACACATGTCATTCATCTCTTAATTCATACACTACCTATCCCTTTCATTATTTTATTATTTCTTTTACCTACCCTCTAATCATAGCCGACCTCCTTTTACACCTCTCAATCTTATCCCTCCATTTCATATAGTGTCTTCTATATAAGGAGATGCTTCCTTCATTATCAAACCGTAATCATTCTATGCATTCTAATCAATCATCCTAATCAATCATCCTAATGATTCATGCTAATCATCTTTTATGCAATTGACTACACTACGATCCTACTTGCAACCACATTCCGTTCTTTGTTGAGCTCTTGTGCACATAAAATCTGAAAGCAAATATATCAAGCAAGATCAATGGAGATAGGAAGAATGGAGATCAAAACCCTATTGGACATGTGATGGTATAATCTTTGTGATTTCATTTGATTTGCATTGTCTTAGGTAATCTTCATATGTTATGGTGGATCTTTGTTGATTGTTAGGCTAGGGTTTTGTGGTTGAATCTATTTAGCCTTTCAATATCGTTATTATTGTTATCCATTTTCACCACATACAAGTATAAATGTAAGATCTTATTTGTATGATCGAATGTGTGAATGCAAAAAAGAACTAAGTGAAGGTATATGTGAGATTAAGTAGAACTATACACGAAGACATCATTTGAAGGAGAAGCTAGGTTTTTGTGGAAGCATATCAGCATTACACCAGTACTGAATCCAACATATGAAGATGCTATTTTGTGTAGTACATTCTTATTGGATTTAACCATCCAACTGTAGTCAGTGTGACTCTCATTTTGTGATTGAGCAGTGAGCTCTAGGCTGTTGGCCTTTCTGCATGTGCAGACCCCATTTATGTATACATACTATCTATAGTAGTATCATCTAATTGTGGGTAAGGTTTCCCACCATGTTTTTTCCCCTTACAGAGTATCCACGTACAAATATTGGTGTTATGTGTTGTGGATGACTTTGTGTTTATGTTTCATGCATTAATCTTTATTGGTATAGCAATTAACTGTTAACACTATCTACTGGCATATTTAACTGGTTTATCGATATTATGCATTAAGTTGGTTGAGTTGTTTTTGGTTTGAATTTATTGGACAATTGATTCACCCCCCCCCCCCTCTCAGTTGTCTCCAGGACCTAACAGTACATTATTAAGCAAGTACCCAGGATTGGTAGAAAATATTTTGGCTTTGATATACTGGTAGGAAAGCAACTATTGGATCTATTAAACAAAATGGGAGAAAACAGAGAGAAAAATATAAATGAACATTTTCAAGCATTGAAGGCTCGAATGAAGACAAGAATAAGACTGTCACAGGCAATTGTAGATAAATATCATAAGGAAATGTGCTTTGTAATTAAAAAGGATGAAATCTAGATGGAGGCAGTTGTCCCTAGGACAATCTGGGTAACTGAAATGGGATATGAAACAGATGATAACATTATTGAAACTTATGCAAAAGCCCTCCTTGAAGCACCAAAAGAACCATCTGAGAAAGTCTTTGGCAGTGCTGAAATAATAGAAAGTGGTATTCATTCTAGGAAAAGAGTCAAGAAAGTTGAACAAACAGTAAGGAAAGGCACCAGACAAGCAAAAGCACTTAAGGAAGATGTATTGAAGAAAATTGGTATCAAAGAAAGTGAGTTGGAAGAACTTCAACCGAAAACTCATCTTTCACCGGTTGCAACTTCTTCTGAGATTGATATGCTAGTAGTATTCAAAAGGGTAGAAAGGAAAAGAAAACCCTCACTGGTACCCTCACCCACTCCTAGAAAAACAAGACAAAAGCAACAGGTAGTGAGGCCTCCAGTTAAGAAGTTAACTTCTAAGAAGAAGAAGAAGGTAAAACAAAATATTGCTCCACTAGATAAACTCCTTAGTGAAATAATAGAAGATGGAAAGTTGAAAAACATTAGCAAACTATACAACACACTTTCCGTTGATGACAAAGAAAGCATAGAAAATAGTGTAATTTTACACTTGGATATATACAAGAAATTTTTGATGGAAATTGTTGATGAAATACCCAATGATTTGTATAGAATACTAGAAGCTAGAAGGGTAGCCATTGTTGAGCTAGACGAGAATATAAAAATTGAAAAATTACTTGCAGTGCATCCAGTAAACTCACCTGATGAGATAGACAAATTAATCAGTGAGGCTAACTGGACAATATTTTCAACTACTCACCAGCATGAAGCATTGATGGCGAGAAGAGTGAATGAGATAATAGAAGAAATTGTAGACCAATGGGACATATTCTTTGTTGAAAAAGACAAACAAGAAGAGCTAATAAGACCTAAAACCATCAGGGTATATCAAAAGGACAAGGATAAGGGGAAAGGTAAGGTAGGTGGACCTCCAAGCCTAAATATAATTGATAACTTACTCCCACCTCCTTTGGATACTCCACTTGTAGAAACTATAGACAATCAACTGGCTAGTGATATTATGGAGACTCCTCAAGAAGATACAAATCCTGAGTCCGAAATTTTGTACACTATGAATATAGACACACAAGAAGTAAATGTTGTGGTTAATAAAGAAACAACTGAGGATAAAAGGAAAGATGTGGCTACTAAGCCACCGACTGCAAATGCTGAGGTTGAGGTCAATGATACTATAAATATAAGCACAGAAAAACCTACTCAAATAGAGCAACTGGCAGAACACACCACTGATAAAACATTAGAAGAACCGGTAGATAAAACTGAAAAACAATCAGGAGAAGCAAAAATGGACAGTGCAAAGGTACAAACTGAGAAACCAGAAGTGCATACCGAGATTACATCTGAGAAACTAGCAGTTGAGAGCTCAGAGAAACCTTCTGAGACACAGATGGAAAAAATGGAATAGAAATAGGTTGAGACACAGGTTCAGACTGAGACAATGACATTGACTAAAATTGAAAAGCCTAAACTTTTTCTAATAGAAATGCAAACACAAACTGACCTACTAGAGATTGAAACAAGCAAGGTTATCACTACAACTAGTAGCATGGATATTGTGAAAAGAGTTGGGCAGATGTAGTGATAACCTTGCTTGTTTCAATCTCTAGTAGGTCAGTTTGTGTTTGCATTTCTATTAGAAAAAGTTTAGGCTTTTCAATTTTAGTCAATGTCATTGTCTCAGTCTGAACCTGTGTCTCAACCTATTTCTATTCCATTTTTTCCATCTGTGTCTCAGAAGGTTTCTCTGAGCTCTCAACTGCTAGTTTCTCAGATGTAATCTCGGTATGCACTTCTGGTTTCTCAGTTTGTACCTTTGCACTGTCCATTTTTGCTTCTCCTGATTGTTTTTCAGTTTTATCTACCGGTTCTTCTAATGTTTTATCAGTGGTGTGTTCTGCCAGTTGCTCTATTTGAGTAGGTTTTTCTGTGCTTATATTTATAGTATCATTGACCTCAACCTCAGCATTTGCAGTCGGTGGCTTAGTAGCCACATCTTTCCTTTTATCCTCAGTTGTTTCTTTATTAACCACAACATTTACTTCTTGTGTGTCTATATTCATAGTGTACAAAATTTCGGACTCAGGATTTGTATCTTCTTGAGGAGTCTCCATAATATCACTAGCCAGTTGATTGTCTATAGTTTCTACAAGTGGAGTATCCAAAGGAGGTGGGAGTAAGTTATCAATTATATTTAGGCTTGGAGGTCCACCTACCTTACCTTTCCCCTTATCCTTGTCCTTTTGATATACCCTGATGGTTTTAGGTCTTATTAGCTCTTCTTGTTTGTCTTTTTCAACAAAGAATATGTCCCATTGGTCTACAATTTCTTCTATTATCTCATTCACTCTTCTCGCCATCAATGCTTCATGCTGGTGAGTAGTTGAAAATATTGTCCAGTTAGCCTCACTGATTAATTTGTCTATCTCATCAGGTGAGTTTACTGGATGCACTGCAAGTAATTTTTCAATTTTTATATTCTCGTCTAGCTCAACAATGGCTACCCTTCTAGCTTCTAGTATTCTATACAAATCATTGGGTATTTCATCAACAATTTCCATCAAAAATTTCTTGTATATATCCAAGTGTAAAATTACACTATTTTCTATGCTTTCTTTGTCATCAACGGAAAGTGTGTTGTATAGTTTGCTAATGTTTTTCAACTTTCCATCTTCTATTATTTCACTAAGGAGTTTATCTAGTGGAGCAATATTTTGTTTTACCTTCTTCTTCTTCTTAGAAGTTAACTTCTTAACTGGAGGCCTCACTACCTGTTGCTTTTGTCTTGTTTTTCTAGGAGTGGGTGAGGGTACCAGTGAGGGTTTTCTTTTCCTTTCTACCCTTTTGAATACTACTAGCATATCAATCTCAGAAGAAGTTGCAACCGGTGAAAGATGAGTTTTCGGTTGAAGTTCTTCCAACTCACTTTCTTTGATACCAATTTTCTTCAATACATCTTCCTTAAGTGCTTTTGCTTGTCTGGTGCCTTTCCTTACTGTTTGTTCAACTTTCTTGACTCTTTTCCTAGAATGAATACCACTTTCTATTATTTCAGCACTGCCAAAGACTTTCTCAGATGGTTCTTTTGGTGCTTCAAGGAGGGCTTTTGCATAAGTTTCAATAATGTTATCATCTGTTTCATATCCCATTTCAGTTACCCAGATTGTCCTAGGGACAACTGCCTCCATCTAGATTTCATCCTTTTTAATTACAAAGCACATTTCCTTATGATATTTATCTACAATTGCCTGTGACAGTCTTATTCTTGTCTTCATTCGAGCCTTCAATGCTTGAAAATGTTCATTTATATTTTTCTCTCTGTTTTCTCCCATTTTGTTTAATAGATCCAATAGTTGCTTTCCTACCAGTATATCAAAGCCAAAATATTTTCTACCAATCCTGGGTACTTGCTTAATAATGTACTGTTAGGTCCTGGAGACAACTGAGAGGGGGGGGGGGGTGAATCAATTGTCCAATAAATTCAAACCAAAAACAACTCAACCAACTTAATGCATAATATCGATAAACCAGTTAAATATGCCAGTAGATAGTGTTAACAGTTAATTGCTATACCAATAAAGATTAATGCATGAAACATAAACACAAAGTCATCCACAACACATAACACCAATATTTGTACGTGGATACTCTGTAAGGGGAAAAAACATGGTGGGAAACCTTACCCACAATTAGATGATACTACTATAGATAGTATGTATACATAAATGGGGTCTGCACATGCAGAAAGGCCAACAGCCTAGAGCTCACTGCTCAATCACAAAATGAGAGTCACACTGACTACAGTTGGATGGTTAAATCCAATAAGAATGTACTACACAAAATAGCATCTTCATATGTTGGATTCAGTACTGGTGTAATGCTGATATGCTTCCACAAAAACCTAGCTTCTCCTTCAAATGATGTCTTCGTGTATAATTCTACTTAATCTCACATATACCTTCACTTAGTTCTTTTTTGCATTCACACATTCGATCATACAAATAAGATCTTACATTTATACTTGTATGTGGTGAAAATGGATAACAATAATAACGATATTGAAAGGCTAAATAGATTCAACCACAAAACCCTAGCCTAACAATCAACAAAGATCCACCATAACATATGAAGATTACCTAAGACAATGCAAATCAAATGAAATCACAAAGATTATACCATCACATGTCCAATAGGGTTTTGATCTCCATTCTTCCTATCTCCATTGATCTTGCTTGATATATTTGCTTTCAGATTTTATGTGCACAAGAGCTCAACAAAGAACGGAATGTGGTTGCAAGTAGGATCGTAGTGTAGTCAATTGCATAAAAGATGATTAGCATGAATCATTAGGATGATTGATTAGGATGATTGATTAGAATGCATAGAATGATTACGGTTTGATAATGAAGGAAGCATCTCCTTATATAGAAGACACTATATGAAATGGAGGGATAAGATTGAGAGGTGTAAAAGGAGGTCGGCTATGATTAGAGGGTAGGTAAAAGAAATAATAAAATAATGAAAGGGATAGGTAGTGTATGAATTAAGAGATGAATGACATGTGTCATGGGTAGAAAAGGCTAATGAATTAATTAAATAAATAAAGATTTATTTAATCAATAGAAGAAGTGGGATAATTAAATAAATAAAAATATTTATTTAATTTAGGAAAATGATAATTTAAATAAATAAATGTATTTATTTAAATGAGAAATAAGGCTAGAAGAGGATAAATGAATTAATTAAATAAATAAAGATTTATTTAATTAATAGAAGAATTAAGCTTAGATAATTAAATAAATAAAATATTTATTTAATTAGTGTAAAGCGGAAAAATCGAACCCTAGTCGTTCTCCCCTCCCCAACTCCAAGGAGAGAGAAGGGAGAGTCACTAGGGTTGATGGTTTTCACTTAGGGGAGACTTTACATTCAAAAGAGGGGTTGAAACCCACAAGATCCAATCCCATGCAATGCAAGATTGGATTCTAAATGAGTTTCAAGGGTTGTGACATCAAGGATACCCTCTTTTGTAAAGAATGTAGATAGAAAGATTGAACTAGGAATGCAAGTAAAGTAGGAAAGATTCGCTTATAAATAGAGATAGGGATATGGGATGAAGCTGCGGACCTGGAATTAGCAATAAAATGTTGAGACGGTGCTATTCTGCAAATTTGAGCAAAAGTTGACGGGATGATGGCGCCCGACGTGCACACGGTCCTCTGAAAAATCCGCGAAATGAAGGTGGATCTGTTCGTCTCTGCACAAGGATTCCAGATCTTCAATTACAGCCGCGTACCTACAACCTACACACAGAAAAGAGAGGACGATTGGGGGGTTAGGGATGAGGGGTTTGCCTTTAGGTCAAACCCCGGTTTTGGAATTAACCAAGAAATGAGAATGCTGTAAATGTAAATGTTTGTAATGTAAACAAGTACTGATACCTTGTTGTAAGAATGTTTGTATTCTTACATGCGAAGGTGTAATGTATGTAGTATGTTGTATGTTGTATGTGATCTCCTCTTCAATGGTTGAATCCTTGTCTTGAATGCAACACCTAGCCTTGAATGGAGACTTAGAATGCTCAATTGCTTGAAGGAATGCTTGAATGCTTGAATGCTTGAATGCTTGAATGTTTGAATGTTTGAATGCTTGAATGTTTGAATTGTTCTTCATTCTCCAATCAAGGAAGGTCACCTAGAAGAAGGGAACACATGTGTCTTTTGAGTCAACATGAGAGAGACCAAAAGAGATCTCAATGTTTTGCATCGTCCTCAAGTAGAAAACACTAAGGACAACAAATAGAAGAATGAGAATAACACATAGAAGAAGTAAAAAGAGAGGAGGAGAGAGTCTGCTATGCTAATGAACTAGTCTAGCACGTCATCTACCCCCCGATCTTGTTGATCAATGTTTCGGGAAGGTAGGAAACACACTAGAGGAGGGACATTCAACAAAGCAGATGGAGCTATCACAAGATCCAAACAAGGGCTATGTTCATATCCCAAGCCACGGTGTTCTTGTCTAGGAGCTAGGATAAGTGCTTTCGAAAATTCGTTAGATAAATGGTTATCAACATCAACATATTCATATTCACTATCAGAATGAACAGGAGTAACATTTTCATCATGAATAACATTTTCATCTATATCATCATCAAGATTTATAAAAATAGGATCTTTAACTTGCACAGAATCAAAACCATCATGCATCTTATGTTTAGGAGATTTCGGCTCAATCGTTGGCTGTGGAGAAAATGGAATAATATTGGCTGAAGGTGTTTTTGGGGATTGCAAAGTTTGAGCTCTAAGACGATGCTTTCGTCGACATTCACCTGCAGAACGATTTCGTCTAGTCTTAGTAGGGAGTTGCGAAGATTGAGGAGGAGGAATGTTCTCATCCTTATCACTTGGGTGTTTAGGTTGTGGTCTCTTAGGTTGAACAATAGGAGAAGAGGAAGGTCTCTTCTCTCCATAAGAGGAAGGAAGAGGAACTGCTCCATATAAGGGAGGAATATTTGGTTTAGGAAGGAGACCAAGCCCCTCATGACGAGGAGGTATAGGTCTACTTTTAGGAAGTTTATTAGTCATAGGCATAGTCACATCCATAGGAATGGGTTGGGAATCTTCTTGAGGAAAGACATTAGTTTTATCTTTCAAAGGAAGAACTTCCTTCTCAAGAACGATAGGAATGTCAAGTTTGGGTGTTCTAGGTTCCCTTAGAGATAGGATCATATCTTTCTTCCACTTTTGATAAGATTTAAAAAGATGATCACTTCACGGAGGAAGAGATTGGAATTGTTTAGGCCAAAAGTAATCAATAGGAACGCTCGAAGTTCTTTCAGCTAGTTTAAAGAGACTATGATTGACAGTAACAACTTCACCATTACGGGGAAATTTCAAACACTTGTGAATAGGAGAAGCAATAGCTTTCATGGAAGATAGCCAAGGATAGCCTAGCTTCACACGAAATTGTTCGGATGATGGAATAATAGCAAAGTCCACATCAAGGGATTTGTTATGGACCTCAATAGGTAATGTAATAGAACCAATTGTAGGAGAAGAAAATGCATCAAATAGTTTCACAACCACATTTGTTTCATCATAGGTCACTTGATTCAATTGCAAAGTAAAAAGAAATTCTTTAGTAATGATATTAACCATACAAGAAGGATCAATAAGCACTCCACGGCAAGGTGTATTCTTGACTTTTGCAAATATATATAAAGGACCATCAGGTGCCCTGATAGTTTCACTAGAATCAAAGGTGATGGAAAGTTCTTTAGGGATTTTCTGCTGCTCTACAAAGTTAATCACATTCGGAGTCATGGACACAAGATCATTAGGTGAGACAGAGGAATCATTAGTATCAATCGCATTAGAGGTGTGAGAAGGCAATGGATCAGTAAAAATCTTAAGATTTTGGTTAGGAGGAGCTAAAAAATTTGTTGCCTTTATCATTCACACCAGAAATAGAGATAGTATTATTATCAATCAAATCTTGAATTTTACCCTTTAAAGCAAAGCATTTTTCAGTATCATGCCCAGGATGACGATGAAATTGACAAAAAGATTTGTTATCAAAATAGGGTGAATTAATCTTTGCAGGATCTATTTGCCTTATAGGAGGAAGAGTAAGCACATTTTGTTCCAATAACTTATTCATAATACTATGCAATGATTCATTCAAAGGAGTAAACTTTCTTTCTTTCTTGAAAAACTTAGAAATAGGAGGCACACCTGATGTTGCATTCACATTGTTGTTGATGATGTTTTCATTGAATTTAATGGACTCTCTGTTCGGTTTAAACTTCCCAAATGGTTGTTGACTACTATCACCCTTATCACTTGGAGCCATAGTATTTGCTTGTTCCATTTGACTCACAGTCCAATGGCAAGAAATGAGTCTGCCTCCTCAAAAGCCCCCATTTTTCATGGATCTAACTATTCCTTTTGGAGAAGAAGAATGGATACCTATATTTCCTCTCTTGGTTTTGATGTGTGGATGTATGTCAAGAATGGGTATAATATCCCTAGTGTGCCTCCCACTGATCTGGATGCTAAGAAGGAGTATGAGAATAATGCAAAGGCTAAACATGTTATCTTAAGCGGGTTGTCTGATAATGAATTTGTCAAGGTCATGCAATGTGCATCCGCCAAGGAGACTTGGGATAAATTGAAGAGTTTATTTGAAGGAGATGCCAAAGTTAAAGAGGCCAAGCTGCAATATCTAAGAGGTCAACTTGAAGGCATCAAGATGAAAGATAAAAAAAATATTGCAGACTACCTTCATAGAGTAGATGAAACTATAAACACCATCAGAGGACTTGGAGAAGAAATTGCTAATGATATTACTATCAAGAAGGTACTTAGATCTCTGACATCTAAGTATGATACCAAGGTTCCTTCCATTGAGGAAGCAAAGGATATGAAGACCTTCACAATGGATGAGCTATTTGGCTCTCTAACAACCTATGAAATGAGAACAACCGATGAAGCATCCTCAAGGAAAGAGGCAGCATTCAACTCCACCAAAAAGGGCAAGGAAGAGGTTGCTCATAAAGGATCCAGTGAAGACTTTGATGCATAAGTAGAAAAATTTGTCAGAAAGCTCAAGAGAGGATCTGACAAGTATAAAGGGAAGTTACCACTCAAATGTTTCAACTGTGATAAAGCTGGACACCTTTGTGCAAAATGTCCGTATAATGAAACCGATGTAGATGAGCAAAGAAGTTTTGGCAAATCTGTCAGTAAAGACAAAGAAAGGATTATCTACTAGCAAGGAAGAAGAGGCTACTGGAAGCAAAACAACCTATATAATTTTGAGGATGATGCCACAGATGAAGAAAGTGCATCAGAAGATGACTACCATGAGAATGAAAGAGAAGTTAATCTCTTTATGGCACTTGACAAACCGGTTTGTGAAGATGAGGAAGAAGAAGACATTGAAGCCAAAGTGGATCTAGAAGATGAGCTCATAAGTGCTCTTGAGGAGTTAAGTAAGACAAGAAGAGAACTCAAGAAGGTCAAGCTTTCTACAACAGAAGAACAAGATCACTTGAAGCAATCACTGGATGAGTCCAATCAAGTCATCTCTGATTTGAAACTCTAGTTGGAAGAAGCCAAGAGGAAATGTGAAGTTACATCCTCTAATATGATGAAGAAGGAAAAGGAGCATCAAGATCTGGAAGTAGAAATAGTGAAGCTCAGAAAGGAGCTTGAAAAGAGTAAGGATGAACTAAAAGTGAGAATCAAATATGAGGGTAGTATCGAAGCCTTAGACAAGATGTTGAGTAAACAGAAGCAATATAAAGATATCGGTGGCTTAGGATTTGAAGAAGGACAAAGTTCAAATATAAAAGACACATCCAGTAAGGAGATACAGTTCACTTCTTCAAGTGAAGGTGAAGAGAAGAAGACATTCATGGTAAGAAAGGATACCGGTAAGAAGACTTATGCAAAAGTCATTAGAAACTGCCACACAAACCAGTATACACAATCAAAGAACCAAAGGCCACACTCAATGTACCGACATGTAGATCCTAGGAGAAATGCAAGAGTTGATCATGAAGGATGTACCAGAGTCAACAACATGAAAGGAAGACCCCTGGTGAGGCAGACGTTTGTAGTACCAAGGCAACCTAACCGATATGTTCCAAACTTTCATGGTTATTGTTACCGGTGTAAAAAATTTGGACATAAGTTAGCTAGCTGTAGATTAACCAATAAGCCCACTATGAGTTATGAAAGTAGAAATCCATTTAATGCACTTTGGGATATGAATGTTGTCTATTATCATGCAATGGATTTGGTCAAAGGAGGTTTGAATGTAGGAAGATTAAACAAGTGTCCTACAATAGTTTTAAAGATTCATCCTTCAATGAAAATATAAAATGCTATAACTGTCAAGAGTTTGGACATATAGAAAAGTTTTATAAGTACAAGAAAACCAAGCAAAAGAGGACAGACCCTGATCAGGAACAGTTTGTTAAATTGGAGCATAAAATTGTAGCTCATAAGTAGGAAACTAAACCAGTATGGGTTGAGAAAGAAAAGGACAAGGAAAAATCAAGTCTGATAGTGCAGACTGCCCTACATGCTGAAAGAAGAAATCTATAGGTTGTAGACAATGGTTATTCCAGCCACATGATCGGTCATAAAAATAAATTTATCAAGCTTGATGGTTGGAATGGTTGCTTGGTAAGGTTTAGAGATAACTCATCTATCAAGATAAAGGGAAAAGGTACTTTAAAAATTGATGGTAAACTGAAAGCACATGATGCGTATTATGTGGAAGGCCTGAAGAATAACTTGTTGAGCGTAAGACAGATATGTGACAAAGGTTATAAATTTACCTTTGATTCTATTGGCTTCCATATAAAGAAGGAGAGTACTGGTCAGACTGTAGCCGAAGGCAAGAGGATAGATGGTAATGTATACAATCTGAAATAATGTTTTGAATCCCAATGCATGTTGGTACAAGTGGATGAAAGATGGTTGTGAAACAGAATATTAGGCCACATAAATTTTGATAATCTAGTTGCAGTAAGGAAAAAGGGGTATGTAAGAGATATGCCACCAATTTTTAAACCAGCAAGCACATTTTGTGATGAATGTGTGAAAGGGAAGCAAACTAAAATGAGCTTCAAGACACAAGAACACAACACCTCACGACCACTTGAAATTGTACATATAGATATGCATGGTCTAACTAGGACAAGAGCTCTTACTAGTGAAAGATATTTTATGCTCTTCATTGATGACTATTCAAGAATGATATGGGTTACTTTCCTACAAGATAAATCACAGGCATTTGACAAATTCAAGATCTTTAGGAAGATGGTAGAGAAGGAAAGTGGGTGCAAACTAAAATGCCTAAGATCAGACCAAGGTGAAGAGTTCACATCAAATGAGTTTGAAGATTACTATGAAAGAAATGGAATAAAAAGGCAATACTTAGCCCTCAGGACACCACATCAAAATGGTGTGGTAGAAAGGAAGAATAGGATAGTCAAGGACATGGCTAGAACCATGGTAAATGAGGCAAGTTTGGGGACATGTATTGGAAGGAAGTGGTTCATACCACTGCATATACCTTGAACCGAGTTCAACTAAGAAAAAACATCAAAATGACACCTTATGAGTTGTGGTATGACCGAAAACCATCAGTCAAGTACTTCAAGGTATTTGGAAGCAAGTGTTTTATCAAGAGAGATATGGATGGTTTAGGTAGTTTTGATTCCAGGAGTGATGAAGGAATATTCCTTGGTTACTCAACTAACAACAAGGCCTATAAATGCTACAACAAAAGACTAAGAAGAGTCATTGAGGGTGTGCATGCAAGAGTTGATGAGGATATGCACAAAGGAAGACAAGCACAAGAGAACTAGTATGATGATTCTAGTGATGAAGGTGAAGAAGCTCAATCAGACAATGAATTGGGAGAGGCATCCAAAAAGGTCCATAACCGGTATGTGCAGATAAACCACCTGGAAGAGAAGATTTTAGGTAATAAGAGTGATGGTGTGCAAACTAGGAGAAGACTTGCCCAGAATGATGAACAAGTCAATTTTTGCCTTATGACTAAAGTATAACCTAAAACATTCAATGAGGCAAACAAAAGTCAGAAATGGATGGATGCCATGGAAGAAGAGTTACAGCAGATTGAGAAGAACAAGACTTGGGAATTAGTCCCTAGATATGAAGACAAGAACATCATTGGCACCAAATGGGTCTACCAATTAGATGGATGAAGAAGGTAAAATTGTTAGGCATAAAGCTAGACTTGTGTGCAAGGGTTACTCTCAAGTAGAGGGTATTTATTTTGAAGAAACATTTGCACTAGTAGCTAGATTAGAAGCAATTAGAATGTTTCTAGATTTTTCTGCCTATAAGGGTTATAAGGTTTATCAAATGGATGTAACATGTTCCTTCCTAAATGGAAATTTGGAAGAAGTGTAGATGGAGCAACCAGAAGGGTTTCTATTCCATGATGATGAAACCTTTGTGTGTCGGTTGAAGAAAGCCCTGTATGGTTTAAGGAAGGCTCCTAGAGCATGGTATTCAAGGCTAGATCAGTATCTAAAGGAGAAATGATGCAAAAAGGGGAGTGCTGACAACAATTTATACATCAAGAAATATGCAAATCACATGATCATTGTGGTTGTGTATGTAGATGACATCATTTTTGGAGGCAACAAAGACACTCTTTGCAAAGATTTTGCTGATCAGATGTAGTCATAATTTGAGATGTCAATGCTTGGAGAATTGACTTACTTCCTTGGTCTACAGATATCACAACTAGATAAGGGAATCTCTATCTCACAAACCAAGTATGTAAAGGAAATGCTAGAGAAGTTTCAAATGGAGGACTACAAACGGGTGAGTACACCCATGGTGATCGGAAAAATTAAGAAAGAATGATGAATCATCGATGGTCGATCAGACATTGTATAGATCCATGATAGGTAGGTTATTACATATCTTACTGCTTCTAGACCAGATGTAGTGCAGGTAGTGCGCATGGTGGCTAGATTTAAAACAACAGCTAAGCAGTCACATATGAATGTCGTACGAAGAATTTTTAGGTACCTGCAAGGGACACTCAGTTATGGATTATGGTACCCTAAACAAGGGGACTTCATCTTGGAAGCATATACTAATGCTGATTGGGCATGTTGCATTGATGACTGAAAGAGCATAAGTGGTGGTGCATTCTTCGTAGGTGACTGGTTGGTCTCATGGCATAGAAAGAAGTAGGATTCAGTCTCCCCATCAACTATTGAAGCATAATACATTGTTGTTGCTATATGCTACTCTCATGTGCTTTGGATGAAGCAAACCCTCAAGGACATACAGGTGGATATTTTTGATCCTATTCCTACTTGGTGTGATAATTCAAGTGCCATCAACATATCAAAGAATCTGGTAATGCATTCAAGGACAAAGCTTATAGCCATCAAGTATCACTTTCTCAGAGAGAAGGTTGAGGGACAGGAAGTAAAGATGGAATATGTTCCTATCAGAGAACAAGTGGTAGACATCTTTACCAAACCATTACCGATAAGCACTTTGGAGTACTTAAGACACAAGATGGGAGTTATGTCACCTTCCTTGTGCACTTAAGATTGGAAGGAGATCTATGGTTTAGGGGGAGTTCTTTGTAAAATCTCCTATCTCGTGAACCATATGCATGACATAGGGGGAGATCAAGTGTTTATGATGCAGAACCGACATGCTTGAACTTATGGGTGTACTAACAACATCAACTACAGAAGAAGGATATTGTTGTAGGAATACCTAGGAGAATCTCATGATTATAGGTATCTACTTTCCCACTTGGAAGCACTCATAGTACAATTAAATTTAAATTTTCTATGCTACTGGTTGAGCAGATTGTGGCCAAAAAGGGGAGAATACACTATATAATAGGGGGAGAATGCATTACCTTGACCCTTTGTCATTGTGTCAAAGGGGGAGAAATCTACTGGTGTGAAGTCTTGCAGTAAGTTGCAATCAATTCCAGAGGGGGAGATTGTTGGCATTATTGACATTAAGTTGTCATTGATGTCAACCGGTTTGGCATGGTCACTCGTGAGTAAGAAGTAGTGACCGGTATGGGAGAAGTAAGACATGATGATGTCAATCCATATGTATGTAAGAAGATAGAAGGTAGGTTACTGGTATAGATAGAAGCAGGACCACCAATAAGGCAAAGAAAGAAAGAAAGAGAAGAACTGGAGGATGTAAAATGGTATACTCGGAGAAGATTAATGCTGCTAGTAAATGGACTGAGTAGTAGGACAAACATGTTTGATGGAAGGCCAAGTTGATCCACTGATAGAGAAGAGGTTTGCATGTATGAAGGCCCACCGGTTAAGTTAGGTTATACTGGTAAGGTGAGTTGAACCGATAGTCAATCTTGGTCAGTGAAGGATGTCAAATTGACATAGAAAACCAAGCATAGATGAATGCCGACAAAGATGACAGGTGGAAGCTAGGTGGTAATCATGTAGAGGTCACTGAAGTGTTCATCGATGTAATAGTCAGGAAGAAGGTTAGCTTTTATGAAGAACCCGCAAATCATGGAAGGATGGCAGAAGGTTGCGGCTTGAGGAAGACAAGGTGGCTAGCAGTTGAGCTGATCCTACAAGAATATTTGATTTTTGTACCCATTTGCTGAAGGAAACAATCGAGCCATTAATGGCATGTGACAGAGAAACACAGAAAAGAATAGTGCAAACATCCAAATATAGAAAACACACATTGGAATGTGAGGTGTTGGCAGTGTTGATTGATTACATGCGGATCATCTCTCCAGAAAAGTAGACCAGATCAAATCTAATACGGATCAGGTTGGTGAAAGAAAAACCTAACACGACACCATTTGAATGTTGTTTTGGCGGGAACCCTAAAAGATAAATATGTGAGCTCGAGATTGGAATATGTGGATGCTTGATATGAAGTGTGAAAAAGAAGAGAACCTGACCAAGGAGAAATATTGTCTGCTCGAGAGTTTATTCTGAGTTAGCAGGCGAACAGGAGAGAGGGTCTAACTAGTAGAAATAGAGTAACCGGTAAACTATTACAATCTAATAGTCAAGCAAACCGGTGAGGAGTGATTGGTTAAGAAGGAATCCAAGAGTGACATAGTATGGTGTGAGGCTGAGGGAGAAAGAAGAGAGGCTAGGAGTAGCCGGCAAGTGATCGGAGAGAGAGTAATCTGATAACCGACAGTGTGAGAACGAGTGAAGAAGAGGAGGTTGTTAACCGACAGAAATCCATTGATTAGGTGTTAAAAACTCATTTGCAGCCAGGTGCTATAACTATATCAAAATTGTATTTCATTATACAACACCAAGCTGGAGCTTGGTGTAGGGGTTGGTGCTCCTTGGGTTGGTGCCCTAAATTATTGTAATCTATTGTTTCATTGCGAGGCTGGATTGGAGCAATAGACTCTAGCAACATTTCTCACTAAGGTTTTTTCCATATTGGGTTTTCCTCATACATCTGGTGTTGTGGGTTATACATTTGTTTATTTTCCTCTTTTGATATCCACATTTATCTTATTGGTTTGATTGTTTATTTCTTAAGGTGATGACCGGTATTTCGAGGTTGCTTAAAATGAAAAGATTTTGGGAACCACTGATTCACCCCTCCCTCTCAGTGGTACATTGTGTTCAATAGAAAGGGAAGTATCAGATGTTGAAGATGGGAGAAGATGAGAACATAAACACCTTTATGGCTAAGGTGAATGACCTTGTCCTAGGTATCAGATGTCCTAGTGGAACCCTTGAAGATGACGAAATTATCGATAAGGTGCTAAGATCTTTTCCTTCTTACAAACATAAGGTAGTTGCTATTGATGAGATCCAGAGTGTGAATAAAGTAACAAGAGATATGTTGGTTGGAAAGATTGCTTCATTTGTTCTTAGTGACTTTGGTGAATCACATGGAAAGTGTGAGACAACATTTAGAGAATTTGTATCCAGAAAGTAGAAGTATGATCCTGATAAATGCATAATATCCATATATGAATGATAGAGAAGAGAGATGGAAGAGAAAGAAAGAGAATTGGATGAGCTTGAAGCATTGATTGCCCAAAGATCACCTAAGGGAGCTGGTAAGTATGATGGAAAATTGCCTCTAAAATGTTTCTCTTGCAATAAGATAGGACATTTTGCTTCTAGGTGCCCGAAGAGAATGGCTAAATATGATAGGTATGATAAGTTTGATAAGCATGATAGGAATGATAGATATGGGAAGCATGAGAAGTATGATAAGCCTTACAGGTCTAACCAAAAGTATAAGCATCAGAAGAACTGATACTATTTTGCTGATGAAGGAGTTACAGAAGATGGACAAGTACTTGTTGATTCCACAAGATGCACTATTGAGGAGAAAGCTTTAGCTACTATAGTAGAAGAGAAATATGAATGGGTGATTAACAATGGTTGTTCACATCATATGACCGGTGATAAAAGAAAATTTGTGAGTATGGAAATATAGGATGGTGGAACAGTAAGATTTGGAGATGACAAAGCCTATGTGATCTATGGTAGAGGTTCTATTTCCTTTGATGGTAAGCATAATACCGATGATGTTTTGTATGTTGAAGGTTTGAAACATAATATTTTTATTGTTGGACATATGGTTGACAAAGGTTATGAATTACAATTTAAGAATGGAAAATGCAAGATTCTAAATGCCTCTGGTTTAGAGATGGCATCTGGAACTAGGACTAAAGGTAATATATTCCATTTGAATGCTAGTGAGAAAAGTTGTTTGATTGTTCAGATTGATGAAAGTTGGTTGTGGCATAAGAGAATGTGTCATGTTAATTTTGATTCAATGATTAAGATCAGATCTATTCAAGCTATTAGAGATTTGCCTAGAATTGTTAAGCCTACTAATCCAGTATGTAAAGAATGTCAAATGTGTAAGCAAACAAGAATTTCTTTCAAGATCAAGTAGTATACGTTTGATGGATTGCTAGATCTTATCCATACTAACCTTTATGGACCTACAAATGTTAGAATTGTGTAGGGTGACATATATTTTATGTTGCTAATTGATGATAATTCTAGAATGATGTGGATTGTCTTTTTGAAGGGAAAATCTGAAGCATTAGATAAATTAAAGATATTCAAAGCGAAGGTTGAGACTAAGATAAGATTGAAGGTGGAATGTCTAAGATCTGACAAAGGAGGAATTTTTTTTTTCTAGTGAGTTTGATTCATTCTATGAGAAGCATGGGATTAGAAGATAATTATCTACTCCTAGAACCCCTCAACATAATGGAGTTGTTGAAAGGAAGAACATGACTATCTTGGATGCTGCAAGGACTATGTTGATTGAAGGAAATGTTCTGAAGATATATTGGAGAGAAGTTGTTCCTTCCTTAGGGCTAGGTCCTCTCCTATGTTACAAAAACCAGTGATGGCATGAATTACTTACGGTGTGATGTCATGTGTCTGTTCAAGATACATTTTATCACCGTGCACTCTGCTTAGGATGATGCGGATGTAATCTTCAATGAACTCTTCCAGAAAATAAACCGCATTGTGTAGTTTCTTCCTCTCTAGGATGTTATATTCCAGTTTGATTTTATTGTCATCCCCACAGAACAGACTTAGTTGGGAATGGATCACTAGGGATCCTAGGTCTTCCAATTTACAATCAATATATCCTGAAATATCTTCCTCATTTATAACTCTGATGGGTATCTGGGATAGGGAATTGTATTTCATCTTCTTTTGAATAAAAGCAACTGAATCTACAAGTACACTTGAACTAGAGTGTGATGCAAAAGCCACGATTGAATGATAAACAAATTTTTTGAGAAATACCTTCACAATTCAAAATTTAGGTTTTGCCAATGTTGCTCACAACACACCACTTTGGTTGCTTGGAACACTGCTTAGTGTTTTTCACCGATAGATTGAAAGTCTGTTGGATTCCTCTGCAAGCTTTTTGAATTCACTTTGAATCACTAGACGAATCGCTCTTTTTCACTTTGCTCTTAAAAATTCTTCACTCGAAAATAGATAAGTGAAAATGATGACAAAAATCCCTTTTAAACAATCTTTCACCTACCATAATAAATGCACCACCGCTAGGGTACAAACCCTAATTTTGCCTTTTACCACTTCAAGTCTTCTACTGATTGATAGGTAATGTATATCGGTTAAGGTATTTACCGATATAAACCAAGGGTTCAAATATGTCACTGATATGCTCCCCCTAAGCTTTTTTGAAGCTCAGTTTGCCGGTTCAGAGACTTCCACACTAGGTGCAGAAACCGGTTCATCCTGTGACACTTCCTCAGGTTTATTTTTCCAAGTTTTATTCATTCCTTCTTGAACAGTTTCAACAACAATCTTCCCTTTAGGAGTGATTGGTATATCATCCGATAGGTTCTTTCTCACTCTGCAGGTTCTTGCAGTGTGACCCGATTTGTTGCAATGATAGCATATCATTCCAGGTGTTCTCCATGGTCCATTATTCATACTACCATTCTTCCTTTTGTATGTTGCAGTAGTATGACCACTACCATGATAGATAGTTCAGGTTGCTCTAGAACTAGTTGTCGTTTGATAGCCACCTGACCGATGGTCATAGGTATTAGACTGGTTGGGATTCCGATTCACAGAGGGTTCTAAGATAACTCCTTGAGTCCTTGGATGGTATCTCCCAATGTTGTGCAAAACATACCTGAATTCAAATACTCTATGCCCAAACTTTTTGCATGCATAACAATTTCTATTGAATCTATTGGATCTAGGCTTATTGTTTAGAAAATAAGAAAAATTATTGTAGGCCTTGCTTCTACACACATTAGCAATATGTCCTTCCTTGAGACAATTGAAGCAAATAGGAATAAACTTTTTCTTACCTTTATCCTTGGATGTTGGTTGCTTCTTTGATGCTTTGGCTTTTGTTCGAGAGGTCTCACCTTCCTCATACCCAGAGAAACCAACTTTAGTGGTATTCTTTACCGGATTTGCTGATTCCAACTTTTGTTCTAGCCTAACAATACTCTTATTGAATTTGGCAAGTGTCTCCTTTGACTCAATAAGTTCCTTGGAAATAGCAGCATTCGATTCCATCAAGGTTTCATTCTTAGAAATAGCCATGTTTAGTTTACCTTGTATTTCTTCTTTTTCCACTTTACTCTCTTGGAGATGAGCGGTAAGGGCACTAATTTCTTACTTCAGCTTGGAGATCTCATGATCTTTGTCTTTTACCATATCTTCAACTTTCCTTCTGTTCTCAAGCTCTTGACACATTCTGATAGTCAGTCCTTCCAAATCCTTTCTCGGGTTGGCTTTAGATTCATTTAGTTTTTCAACTTCTTCAACTAGGGCATCCATGTCAGTTTCATCAAAAGAGCTATTTTCAGTAAGTTCCATCAGTTTCTCAGCATGCTCTTTTCTTTTGGCCAAAGAGGCTTTATACTTGACTTTTAGTTCATCATAGGCTCTCTCAGTCTGAGTGAGACAATGAGTAAATTCCCTCACATTATATTCCCCCATATCTCCTTCCAAGTGGTTATACTTATAGAAAGGTTGGCTCTGATACCAATTGATGAATACTAAGAGGGGGGGTGAATTAGTATACCAAAAAATACTGAACTCAAACTCTTAAACAGTTTAGCAGATAACTGGTATAACAGATTCACTAATAAACTGGTTAAGATAAATGCAAACCAAATAGAAAATAAAGCATTCACTCACAAAAGCACAATCACCATAACACAAGATATTTTGATGTGGAAACCCAAATGGGAAAAACCATGGTGAGAAGAAACTCACAAGTAACTATCTACAAAATAGAAACTAGACTGGTTAAGTTTATACAATGTTCTTCACCAGAACAGATCTTGTTAGGAATCTAGATCTCTATTAGGAGATGAGTCTTGTTAAATACTACCTTGTTAAAGGATTTTAGATCCATAGTTGTGAACCACCTTGTTAGAGGATTTACAAAGGCTGGGCCTACTCGGTTAAGGGTTTCAGACTTGTCAAAGATGTCAGTAACCAACAAGTGAGTGATATAGATACTAGCACAATATGCCTGGTTAGATCCTTGATAGCTTATGGTTAATGTATTTTAGCATTACTTAAGTCTTCAATATCTCCACACTCTAACTCATACATCATACCTAATCTTCTTTGCAAAGATCACAAGTGACCTTCTCATACATCATAGATCTCTCACATATGCAAACCCTAGACATGATGTCCTTATAAAGGAAATTGATTTCATGTTGGACCAATAGGATTAAGCTACAAGTTCCTAGGTTTAGTGCATCTAGACACATTTGGTAACACGACATAAAATCACCACCAAAGTGTCAGTGGATGATAACTCATCACAAAAATACCGGCTGGTAACTCATCATAGAGTAATACTGATTCCTACAATATACCGATTATCGGTTGTCGAAAATGAAGACTGGTAGATCATAGTGTAAACTACCGCTTGGGTCCTTCGTACCACTTGTGATCCTCAAACCACTTGAGGTCTTCATACCACTTGGGTTCTCCATATTGCTTGAGGTCTTCAGTCAATTTGTGATCAGTTAACATGTTCTGCAAAACACTAATAGTCTAAAGACTATAATACAAAATACTGGTTGGAACAATTACCAGTTGAGCATAACTCATACATCAAGAAAGTGTGTGTCCATCAATGACAATCAAAACATCATTAAAATGCCAACACCTATTGTGAGATATTTTAGAATTTTTGGTAGCAAGTGTTATATCAAAAGAGATGAGGATATAGGAAAGTTTGATGCAAGAAGTGATGAATGAATTTTCTTGGGATATTCAACAAAGAGCAAAGCCTACTAGTGCTACAATAAGAGACTAATAAAGATAGTGGAAAGTGCAAATGTGAAGGTTGATGAGAACTATGGAAAAGAGATCAAAGCATGCGGATATGATGATGGTCAACATATTGTTTTAATGCCTATTCAGACTGAAGAGTTGAAGAAGAATGATCCCATAGAGACAACTAATCTGGATGTTGTTACTACCAGTGGAGAGGTGTAGGAACCTGAAAAAATTAGAATAATTAGAAGACCCTGAGGTTTGTAAGATTGAATCACTTTGAAAATCATATTATTGGAGATAAAAATAAAGGTGTGATGACTAGGAGAAGGCTAGTTTCTAAAGAGGTATGTTTGATTTCTAAAATTGAACCTAGAGATGTTTTTGAAGCTTGAAAAGATGAAAATTGGATAAGGGCTATCGAAGAAGAATTGAATCAGATTGAAAAGAATAACACATAGGAAATTGTGCCTAGACCTAAAGACAAGAACGTGATTGGTACTAAATGGGTATTTAGGAATAAATTGAAGAAAGTCAGTGAAGTTGTTAGAAATAAAGCATGATTGTAATGCAAAGGATGTTCACAGAAAGAAGGGATTGATTATGAGGAGACTTGAAGTTGTTAGATTGTTTCTTGCATATGCTTCTTATAAAGATTTTGAGGTATATCAGATGGATGTCAAGTCAACTTTTTTGAATGGTGATCTTGAGGAAGAAGTATAGATTGAGAAACTTGGTCAATTTTCATTATTAGATGATGGAGACATGGTATGCAAACTAAAGAAAGCTCTTTATGGATTGAAACAAACCCCTAGATCCTGGTATGCTAGATTGGATAAGAATTTGCTGAAATTAGGATTTAATAAAGGCATTGCTAACAATAATCTATATTTTAAGATTGAGAATGATAACATCCTGATTGTTGAAGTCTTTGTTGATGATATTATCTTCGGAGGAGATGATGATTTGAGTATGAAGTTTGCTAGTGATATGAAGAAAGAATTTGAGATGTTTATAATAGGAGAGATGAAATTTTTCTTAGGTTTGCAGATTTCATGAACTGGTAAAGGTATTTTTATATCGCAAACTAAATATGTGAAGAAATTGCTAAAGAAGTTTGGGTTGGATGAAACTGGTTGGAAATCGTATGGTGACTGGTTGCAAATTGTCTAAAAATGATAAATCTCCAAAATCTAATCACACTTTGTATAGATCTATGGTTGGTGGACTACTATACTTAACTCAAACTAGACCCAACATTATGCATGTTGGGTGCATGGTTGCTAGATATCAAGCTAATTCAAAAGAGATTCATGTCACTGCTGTAAAGAGGATATTCAAGTACTTGAAAGGGACTATGGATTATGGTTTGTAGTATCTAAGGAATGATGATTGCGTGTTATGTGCTTACACTAATACTAATTGGGTTGGTGATGTTGATGACCAAAAGAGTACCTCTGGTGGTGCATTCTTTTTGGGTAATAAATTGGTTTCATGGGCTAGTAAGAAACAAGATTTAGTGTCCTTATCTACTGTTGAAGCTGAGTATATTGTTGCTGCTAGTAATTGCACTTAGGTATTTTGGATGAAGAAAATATTGAAGGATATCAGAGTTATCTATGATGAGCCTACTATCATATATTATAATTTTTACAAGCTAGGGTTGTCATTGCACCAAAAGATCAACCTGTCAATGCTCGATACAACCACTAGACTTATAGAATCCACAGGAGGTTGTTAAACCATGTCGTAAATCTCCATGAGGGACATTAGCCCACTGCCAACAATCCCCCTCCCAATGTCACTCACTGTGGCCTATGTGATTCGAACCTATGACCAAGCTCTGATACTACTTGTTACAAGCTAGGGTTGTCGTTGCACCAAAGATTGACCTGTCAATGCCCGATACAACCATTAGACTTATAGAATCCATAGGAGGTTGTTAAACCATGTCACAAATCTCCACGAGGGATGTTGTCCCACTACCAACAGTAATAATTCTAGTGCTATTAATATGTCAAAGAACTCGGTCCAACATTCAAAGAAAAAATATATATCAATCAAATATCATTTCTTGAGAGAAAAAGACAGTGAAGAGGAACTAAAGCAAGAATATGTATCTATAAAGGAAAAAATGGATGATATATTCACTAAGCCTTTTCCTATAGATACATTTGTCTATTTGAGAGACAAGTTAGAGGTATCCACCCCTCTTGATGAGAACTAGATGCATTGAGTTGCATCAATCTGGTGGACTTCACAGTCTCATTCTTTTGTACGGATTGATGAGTTTATGTTGCTCTTTTGGTGGAGTAGTCTTTTGGATTGCTTATCCATTTAAGGAGGAGAGAATCATGATTTGCTCATCTAAGGAGGAAAGTTTAGTTTTCTATTTTCAGAATCTTTGGTATTATTGTCAAAGGGGGAGAGAACCATGTGGTAAACTGTTTTATCTGCTTGATCTTAGGGGGAGCCTATTGGAGATATTTTTCCTTCTTTTCATTGCTTTTTTTTCACATCCATATGTTGTCATCAATGCCAAAGGCAGAGATTGTTGGACATTACTGCTGCTAAGATATGTTGTCATTGATGTCAACATATTCCTATGATTTATTACTCCAGTGATTGTAGATTGGTTTATTGGGATCATGTTTTGGTGTGTGGAGTATTTATTGTATTATTATATCTTTATGTATTGGTTTCAGTGATCCGAGAAGCTTAATTGATCATATCTTATGATCTGGTTTGCTGTTTAGTTTTTGTGATCAGTGTTTTATAGAGTTTAGTGTTTCCTCTGATATATTCTTGTGTGATCAAATCTTGGGTTGAGACTCTGGGAGTTTTCTTGGGATGTTCATGTGTATCTTCATTGCACATGGTTTGTGATTTGGTTCTCTACAATTGATGCATCCATAACCAGTAAAAACCCTCAGAAGAGTCAACCGACTTATGCAGCAAGAGAGACACAACACAAACAACAAGAAAACATAAAAAATTTATACAAACAGATCATATTCAAGCCATAGAAATTCTGGAAACCATTTGGTAATAATTAGATTATAATCAAAGAACATCTAGTAATTAACTGGTTACATGTAGACTTAAAGCCATAAACAACCCAACCGAGACTCTAAAAATCAACCAGATCACAACATGTGAATCTCAATCCTTATTCAAATTTCTACTTCATCTACCCTTACAAATGATTACATAACATCATATTTATAGCCACCGAAACATATCCGGGTCGGCCTCAAATGATTACATTCAACAATACAGGAAAATGAAAGGTTTAATTAGGTCGGCCCTAAAATTTAAGAAATATTTCTGAAAAATAACAACCAAGTGATATGTTTCATTAGGAAGGTCGGCCATATGCCAAAGAACATTAGACAAGACCCAAGATGGATCCAAATGCCAAGAATCGCACCGATAATGAAGGAAAACCAACCGGTAAGTAGAAGAACTATCTCGGGAACCCAGAAGCAGCCAATTGAAAGTGATAACTGACCAGAGAAGAGCCCAGATGAACTAGAAATTTGGAATCAACCACATGAAACCGCCAGGATAATACAAAAAAGATCTTCCATCCAACTACCAATACATACCGGTAAGAATAATAAAACTGCACAAAGAACTAAACAAAAACAAAATTGAAAGGAAATGTTTTTGGTTGATGCAAGATTTCTCATCGACTAGGGATGCTCCTGCATCAGACAACCAAGGTAGAAAAAGATGTTCCATGAGAGGCAACTCATGAACATCTAAAAGGATTCAGAATGAAGATCCCATGCTCATTTCTAATCCAAACATCTTATTTATCTGCCAACCTCTGCTTTGACTCCTCTGGTGCATCAACCGGCTTCTCTAACCTTTGAATCCATTTGTTTTTCTTTCTTTGCTTCAGATCTACAAATTCTTCTTGTGTACTACCTTCTTTCTTCTGTAACTCAAGATTTATTCTACCACAAGATTTCATCTGGTTTGTCACCATGAGCTCTCTATCGACTGATTCCATTAGTCCATCAGACTCATCCATCAAATCCTTCTACAAACTCATGTCAACCTCCGGTATAACCTCTGCAACTGGTTCTATCAAATCTTTCTTCAAATCCTCCAATATAACCTCTACAACCAATTCTATCAAACCTTTTGGTATAACCTCTACCATCAGTTCCTTCAAACCTTTCGGTATAACCTCTACCACCAGTTTCTTGCAACTTTTCTCAGGACTTAGATTCTTCACCTCCTTCTCTTTCTCCTTCAAAGAAATCAATGTGAACTTTTGCCCATCCTTTTCAATAGTAACTAGGTTTCTTCTACAGTCATAAATAGTTCCTCTATCATACTGCCAAGGTTTTGCCTACAAGACACAACAAACATTCATTGACATAATATCACATAAAACTTCATCTTTGAAAGGACCAATATTGAGACTCACCCATCACTGCTCCTTTATCTCTATCTTCTGATCATCTTGTAACCAACTTACCTCGTAAGGACAAGGATGCTCAAGCCTCTTCAACCCAAGATTCTCAACAATCTCCTTAGATACTAAATTATCAGTACTTCCACTATCTATGTTAGGATTGATGATAGTCCCAAAGATACTGAGAGGGGGGATGGTGAATTAGTATCTAACCCTTTAACAAAATATTTGACCTTATTAATTATTTTGCATTCCAAAACAATGTACCGGTAAACAAGAATTAATGCAGTAAATAAGAACAATAAATACAACATAGAATGAACACCATAACACAAGATGTTTAACGAGAAAAATCGGTGTGGGAAAAACCTCAGTATGATTTGTGACCCACAATATTCACTCACTGGCCAATGAATGGATATTACTTACAAGAGGGGCCTACACATGCAGGAAGGCCAACTACTTAGAGCTCACTACTCAATTACAAAAGGAAGTCTCACTGACTTACAAAATGGATTATGAGAATCCAATATAATGTATTGCTACAAAACAACATCTGCTATGCCAGGTTTAGTACCAGTTTAAGCTCATACAATAACCATAAACCCTTCTACAAAATCTACCTTAATATTCACTCTACATATCCATCATATCTTTCCTCTATATGTATCTCTCAACTGATCTACAAGATCTCATACTTATATATGAGTCTTATTACAACATGCCATGTTGACTTACAAAAAGATATTACAATTAAATACAAAATACAATAATCAAAATCTTGTCAGTTGGGATGCCGGTAAACATTATTGTCACTGTCGATGAACTATCTGTCGGTGTAGAGTTTACTGGTGCCGGTGCCTTCCGTTGCCATAAGATTGCAAGGTTTCCAACAAAGACAACACCTTCAATCACCTTTAACTACCATTATAGTGTGCAATGTCAACAATCTCCCCCTTTGGCATTGATAGCAACACTCATGAGAAAATTCCAAAAAGTATCCCCAAAATTGAAGTCAAAAAAAATCTTACCAAAACTATGTGCTCCCCCTGAGCAAATGATCTCTTCGCAAAGTCATTGGAATTTTTTTTCCAGTTCTACTACTCCCCCTTTGACATCAATGACAAAGGTTGTCAAAATGTCAATGAGTGCATTGCTCAGCTGGTACCTTGTAACCGGTTGGTTACAATCTAGAATAAGTCTACTAACACCAAGTTCAAACTTTGAGTAAACCTATTGTTGTCCTTCAATGCTACCTCTGTTCTCTTAATAGTACTGGTGAGATGATGCATTTTCTCTTCTGGTGTCTTCTATCCTTGAATAAGTGCCTCAAATATCTCTTTCCATAGAGAGATGAGGATATCCAATTTCAGACTGAGTCTGCATTTAAGCTCTTTTTCTTTTCCCTTTAACCTTTCCTTTTCCTTCTCTAACTTCTCAAGTTTCTCTTCAAATCCAAAAATTTCTTGCTCAATAACTGATATTGGTTCAGATGAGCCAATGATATTATCAGCTATGTCATCAATTTCCTTTTGCACTTTGCTGATTTCCTTATCGATATCCACTGTCAGAAGATTAGTCTTACAAGTGTCTCTGTATAGTTCCTTGAACTCCGTAATTGTGTTATGTAGTGCCAATAAAAGAGGGTCAATGTGTTCCATGCATTTCTTTATTGTTTCCTTGAAGAATTTCTCTTTTTCCTTGTCCATTTTCTCCTTAAATGTCTCTTCATTTATTTAGTCCACAGTCAGTATATTGTCAGTTATGTATTTAGACAATGTGTCTAACTGACTCAAAGAATCCTTATTATCTACATTACACTTGGGTGCAATCAATTTAAGAATGGGTATCATGTCATCTATAGCCTCATAAGCCAATACATTACAATCTATAATTTTCTTAATAGAATCCAAAAGCACTTCAGTCACATTTGTGGGTCTGAATTCAGTCATGGAAGTACCACATGACTAACCAACTACCTTAACAATCTCCATGTTATCGGTGGTAGTAACAACTTTTCTTGTCTCGACCTCTGGTAGGTCAGTTTGTGTTTGAATTTCAACTACCAAAGGTTTAGGCTTCTCAACATTTGCTGGTGGCACTGTCTCTGTGTGAACTTGTTTCTCAACCTATTTCTCAGCTTGTGTCTTGGTCTGTTTCACTGTGCTCTCTTCTACCAGTTTTTTTGATTGTTCTTTAGTGTTATCAGCCAGTTTTTCTAATGGTTTTTCAGTTGTATCCATTATCGGTTTCTCTATTTGTACCTCTGCATTGTCCACTACCGATATCTCAATTGGTTTCTTTGTATTCTCCATTGTCGGTATCTCTATCTCTACTGGTTTCTCAATTTTTGCATCAATAGTACTGTCAGTAACCATTTTACTAATCCCAATCTCAATGTTATCAGCTAGTGTTTCAACTTCAACATTTTCAGCTTGTGTTCCACCATTGTCAGTCGGTTGCTTAGTAGCAACATGTTTCTTCCTATCCTCAGTACTTTCTTTATCAACTACAATATTTACTTGTTGAGTGTCTATGTTCATTGTGTACAAAATTTCAGACTCGAGATTTGTATCCTCATGTGGAGTCTCCACATTCTCAATAGTCAGTGTGTTGTCAATTAGTACCGGTGGAGTAACTGAAGGTGGTGGTAGATTATCAGTTACTTTTATATTAGGTAGTCCACCTACCTTGCCTTTTCCTTTGTCCTTATCCTTTTGGTATACCTTGAATGTTTTAGGTTTGTTCAGTTCTTCTTGTTTCTCTTTCCCAACAAAGAAAATATCCCATTTATCTATTGTCTCTTTTGAGATTTCATTTACCCTACCAACCATTAGACTTACATGCTCATGTCCACTTGAAAAGACTGTTCTATTAGCTTCACTAACCAATTCATCAATTTCCTCAACTGATTTTACAGGGTGAACAAATAGAAGTTCCTCAATCTTGATTTTCTTGTCTAGCTCCATAATGGATAACCTTTTAGCATCTAACTGCCTATATAGATCACTAGGCAAATCATCTACAACCTCTATCAAAACTTTCTTATAAATATCAAGGTGTAGGATGATACTGTTTTCTATGCTTTCTTTCTGCTCATTTGTAAAAGTATCATACACTTTACTTACATTTGATAACTTACCATCATATGTTATCTCATTTAGTAGGTTGTCAAGTGGAGGTATAAGCAAGTTTTCCTTTCTCTTTCTAGGTGTCATCTTCTTAGCTGATGGCCTTACTACTTGTTACTTTTGCCTTGTTGTCCTTGTTTTCTTGGGAGGAGGAGAGGGTACTGGTGAGGGTTTTCTCTTCCTATCAACCCTTCTAAACTCTGCAGGAATTTTACTGTCAGAGGATGTACCAACCGGTGAGAGATGAGCCTATGGTTGTAATCCTTCGAGATCACTTTCCTTGATACTAGTGATATTCATTATGTTTTCCTTTATTTCTTTAACCTGCTTAGATGCACTCCTTATATATTTTTCTCTTCTCTTCCTTTGTTTCTGCACTACCAAAAAAATTTCCTCTGGTTCTCTAGGGGCTTCTAATAAGGCTTGGCATATTTTTCAATTATGTTTACATCAGCCACATATCCCATTTCTATCACCCAAACAGTTATAGGAAGAATTTCCTTCATTCAGATCTCATCCTTCTTAATTACAAAACAAATTTCTTTTTGATACTTATCTACAATGCTTTGTGGTAACCTTTCCCTTGTTTTCTTTTTTTCTTTAAATGCTTGGAAATACTCAATAATATTGTTGTCCTTATCTATCCCCATACCCGTGAATATATCTAACAGTTGTTTTCCTACTAGTATATCATAACCAAAGTCTTTCTTGCCAATACCGAGAACCTCTTTTGTAAGATACATCATTAAGTATAAAAGTTGATTGCCAAAATAGAAAGTACCTTTCTTATCTCCTTTTATTTTCTTCAGATTGTCAATCAACTCATCTTTCAACCATTCACATATATCTATCTTAGCATCATTGTTAACCATATCATATGCACTTTTAATACATAGACTGGAAACTAAGTTCATATGGTTAGCATGTGTGGTTTTGTATCCTAATATCATGCTAATGAATCTAACATTCTCATTATTTACATCATTAACTCTCAGGGATCTGTTGTAATGGGTTGCTCCTGTTAAAGTCATCACTGTGTTATTAGGAACCTTCTTGGTTTTATCGGGCCTGCTACCAGTGGATGGTAAGTCAGTCACTACTCTAACTACTTCTCTAGTGATTTTATGAATAGAGTCTAGCCAAAAGAATTCACCATGAACTTTGCTAAGAACAATCCTTACAACTTCCTTAGGAAATTCTGGTATGTCAAGGATTTCCACAAAACCTAGGGTTTCTATAACTTTATGTTTGGGTTTCACAATTCCATTTTCATCATAGATAACATTTTTGTGCATTTTCATGATTTCCTCAGAACCTAATTCCTCAATATGGCAATGTATGTAAATTCTAGGGTCTTCTGCATATGCAACTCCTTTAGTGATTTTTGAAAAAGCACCTAGGATATCATCTTGTTTCGCTACTTCAAGGATAATCTTGAAAATGGGCCTAGGGTGTTTAATTACTTCTATAATAGTAGGGTTTACAATGAATTCTGGAGCAGAGGAGGAAGCCATTGATAAATACCTTAATCTTCCTGATAGGTTTGGATGCTTGAAATAACTTGCTTCACTTCTCGCTTTTGATGCCTTCGCTCAGGTTTTTCGTGCTCTCTAAAAGTTTGAGTGCTCGGTGAATGAAAAAGAGGGAAAAACACTAATCTATAATGTCTTTCCCTTCAACAACCTTAATAAATGCTTGTCGGTTAAGTGAAACTTAACACATCTATCGGTAAAGAAGAAGTTCATCTTCTTACCATCAAAAAAGGGTAGACTTGCATGATTTTCAATTTGTTGCAATAGCCCCAAGGGTTACTTTTCAGTTGGATGAAGAATCTTCTACCAGTGGAGTAATACTCTATTCTACCGGTGAAGGAATAGTCTCATCAACATTCTGATCTCTCTTTCTAATCCATTGTTTTGAAAATTCTTGCTTTACCTCATCTACCTTTTCTTTGCCTTTCAAATTGGGTCCTTTATTATTTGCTGGTGAGGTCTTTCTTCTACAAAATTTTGCAATATGTCCAATCTTGTTACAAGCATAACAAGTCACATTGTTTTTCTGAATAGCCTTTCCATATCCTATGCCGGTTTGTGTTCTGCATTGATTAGATAAGTTTCCAAATCTTCCACAAACATAACATCTTACATTCATTCTGCAATTTTCTGAATTGTGACCAATTTTGTTGCATTTGGAACATTGACCAATGGGTGCATTAGTGTTCTGATAGTTTCTAGATCTACACTGATTTGCTCAATGACCATACTTGTTACAGTTAAAGCATTTCCCATTAAATTTGTAGGCATTAGGTTGTCTTACCGGTTTACTGTGATCATGATTATTTGTAGTATTGGAGCTTTCACCAACTTCAAATCCAAGTCCATTAGTGTCTCCATTTGGTTTCTGACTTTTCAGCATATCATCAAGTTCTTCTAAACTTTTCTTGAATTTCTCTTTATGTTGATTTGTAGTAGCCAACTCATTTTCCAAAAATTCCTTCTGTCTCATTTTCATGACTAAATCTTAGATTTTCATTTCCAGCATCATTGACTCTCCTAGTCAAGTCATCCTCATTCTTCTTTCTGTCTTCAGTGTCTTTACAAAATCTCATAGTCATGTCTTGCATTTCATCCCTCAAGGTCATGTTTTCTTGCCTCATCTTGCTTACAATCTCATTAAGAGTTTCCTTTTCATCATCATCGTTCTATATCTTCTCATGAACTTCTCTTCTTTTTTTTCTATCAATAGTGAGATTCTCCTGAAGTCCTGTGTAGTCCTCAAGTAATCTTCAAGTTTGATATTCTTCAACTTTTTTGCATCAAAGTCTTCAAGAGTTGTTTCCAATTGCTTTCTCAAGTTTTCCATCTGTACCGGTGTCAGAATCTTCCTCAAGCTATTAGGCTTTTGAAAATAGAGGACCAGGCTCTGATACCAATTGTTAGGATTGATGATAGTCCCAACGATACTAAGAGGGGGGGTGAATTAGTATCTAACCAGTTAACAAAAAATTTGACCTTATTAATTATTTTGCATTCCAAAACAATGTACCAATAAAGAAGAATTAATGCAGTAAATAAGAACAGTAAAGAAAACATAGAAAGCACACCATAACACAAGATGTTTAACAAGGAAACCCAGTGTGGGAAAAACCTCGGTGGGATTTGTGACCCACAATATTCACTCACTGGCCAATGAATGGATATTACTTACAAGAGGGGTCTGCACATGCAGGAAGGCAAACTGCCTAGAGCTCACTACTCAATTACAAAAGGAAGTCTCATTGACTTACAAAATGGATTATGAGAATCCAATATAATGTATTGCTACAAAACAACATCTGCTATGCCAAGTTCAGTACCGGTTTAAGCTCATACAATAACCATAAACCCTTCTACAAAATCTGCCTTAATATTCGCTCTACATATCAATCATATCTATCCTCTATATGTATCTCTCAAATGATCTACAAGATCTCATACTTATATATGAGTCTTATTACAACATGCCATGTCGACTTACAAAAAGATATTACAATTAAATACAAAATACAATAATCAAAATACTGTCAGGTGGGATGCCGGTGTACGTTAGGAAATAGGAAATCATCACAACATATAAAAACTAATTTAGCCTAATCACAAAAAGCTAGAATGTAATGAATCTATCCTAAGCACACTCAATAGAGACATGAAATCAAAACATTCAAAATTAAAGACATATGCAAACCAATGGTAGATTTGAATGCTTCTTCATGCGGCTCCATTGTTCTTCTTTCCTCTTCAAATGATTTTGATTGTGGATCTCACCTACAAGCACACACACATAATTGAAAGCAAGTAGACAAGATTAATGATCAAGAGTACTCGAAATATGATTGACTCGAAATTCGATAGTCTGATTATCAATTAGCTTTGATTGATGAAGATCATCCAATTTATAGAAGAATTGGAGAGATGACAAGATTAGCATGATTCAACTGAAATGGAAATTGCAAATCAATTATGTCAATTATGACAAATTATGACAAATTATGCAGTTTCTATGCAAAATTTGTTGATTGATAATTTATGACAAATTATGACAACTTCTATGTCAAAATTGAATGATTGTCAATTATGACAAATTTATGACAAATTGACATGTCATTTCCATGAATTTAGGAGAGAAATAGGAGAGAATTGAAATTAGGAATTAGAAAATTAGAAATTAGAGAATTAAGAAATTAGGAATTAAGAAATTGATGAAAATAAGAAATTAGGTAAATTAATTAATAATTTGTCATTTATTAATTAATTCACAAAGAGGAATAATTAGCCAATTAAATGAACATTTAATTGTAATGAGAAGACTTAGGATAAATAAATAATTTATTAATCCTAAAGGAAGAAAATGACACACAAGGTTAAATGATTAAATCATAAAACCCTAGAAGATGAATTAGGTCTTGATGAAAGATAATTGACTCGATCATGATTTGATTTTGGATTGATAAATGACCAATGTGATAAATGATTTGACTGATAAATGCGCCAATTGATGAGGAACAATGACTAATTGATCCAAATTGACATAATTGAGATAGACAATGATCGATGGCAAATTAATCGCAAAATGACAAGATTGACAAGATGACAAGAATTGATGACAATATTGAAAATGACCACGATCAATGACGAATTGATCGCAAAATAACAAGATCAAACATGACAACGACCGATGACAAATCAATCGTTAAAACGACAAGATTGAAAATGATAAGGATTGATGATAAATTGATCGCCAGATGACAAGATTGATAAGAGGACAATGATTGATGACAAAATAGATCATAAGATTGACAGGAGGACAAAACCCTAATTAGGATTGACGATGTACAAAATGATGACAAATAAGCACGCACATTGATGCAATAGGATAAGATCGATTAAAATCATGACTGGATATTGCTGTTGACAAGACCAAATTCAACAGTGAGACGAATGAAGAATGTAGAAGAATGACTCGATGTTCGCAAATGATAAAAACCAAGTGCGAATCATAGGAGAAATGGTAATGCGACGCAAAAACCTAAAATGAGGCAATGCACAAATGTTAAAGTATGACTCCACAAGCGTTGACCATTTTTAGGTGTCTACATTTTGCCCCTCTTTGAGACAATGCAATTTTAAGCGTTGTTTCAAAGAACTATAATGAAAATGCCCCAGACAATGACATATGCATGCCCCCTCGAGGATTTGGCCGGAAACATCTAGAAAAGAGGCCAATTGATCGATAAGAATGATAGAACATGATAGGATCAAATGGACTGCCGAGACTGATGGAAGAAATGAGACAGAAAATAGTTAGAGATGAAGAAAAACTTGCTTTCACTAATGCACTTTGTAGGTGAGAACCTTTATTTAATGTAGCAAAATGGATGCGTAGCATCATGGCATTGAAGGCCAGAGCTGAAATGCAACCCTTTTTTGCAAAAGACAGACACATCGCAGACAAACAACAATCACAACAAAAAAGAAAAAGGACCATGAACCATCCCGGTCACTCTAAATCACTCAATGACATCATCGAGCAACATAGGAACATGATCAAAGCCAAAAATAAATCAGTAAAAAGATAAGATGTAGAAATTTAAAACAAATCAAACAAACATCTTGATCTTCATTGTCAAAAGTTGAAAGTGCTGATAGGACGATCATGCTGTCTGGTTTCAGGGAATGTGGTACCCCGTCTAAGACAGGACACAGTCTGGTTTCGAGTATACCACACCCTGTATAAGACTCATGATAGTGTGCCAAGGACGAATGATTTTGATGGTAACGTTCGATTGATAAGACAATTTTGATCAGTTTGAATGTCTGGTTTGAGTGAAAAGAGTTCATCTGTTAATGCATGATTTCTGTAAAGCGCAGTGTTTGATTGCGTGTCATTGGATGTATACTCGGTGATCTGTCTATGCACAGGGGGGTTATTTTTTGTTTTTTTCCTTTTCGAGTTTTTACAATTTTTTTGTGTTCATTTTTTCAGGACTTTATTTGATTTTTATGGATTTTCCTTTTTCAATTTTTAGATATTTTTTCAGGACTTTATTCGATTTTTTTTTGTACTTCTTTTTTCAGGACATTTTTAAATGTTTTTGAGATTTTTTCAGAACATTTTTAAATGTTTTTTTTTTTTTGAATTATTTCAGGACATTTTAAATTTTTATGATTTTGCCCCCAGTGTCTAGCAAGGAAAGGAATATGATAGGTGAATAAATAGGCTTGCTAAAATGATGGTGGATAGAGGGAAGACAAAGGCCTTTTATTATGGAGACAATACGGATGCAATTTCCAAGGGCTATTGCATGATGGGACAAGAGACTGGATATGACAATGTAAAGCAGGAACATGGCATGAGGGACATGTCAAGAGGTTTTTGAAACCATGTTTAAATTTTGCGTCCTTATGTTAGATCAAGATCAAGGAATGAAACAAAGTGTATGGATAATGATAAGATATGGAGAGGATAAGCAAGACCAAGAATGGATAAGGGACATGGATTGAAGGTTGGGATTAGCTAAGGGATAGTGGCAGAAAGTTGCAATAAGATAGGGAATATGGATGAAAGGTTGTAATAAGCAAATGGATAAATACCAAAAGCTATGATGACTGAAAGCTGCATACATGATGCTCATGATGATCCTCAGCCTTGTCAAGATCAAAGGTGGAAAGAGGAAATGGACATGAGGGATGATAGGATAATGAAGGGTAATGACAGGGGTATGATAGGGTAAGGAAGGGCAATAGGATAGGAAGGAGGAAACCTGCCCCCAAGTGTGGTGTGCAAGAAGTTCATAGATTATGCATGATGTCTGTTTGCTAGGTTTTCATCATGGTACTTGCCCAAGGTGCCTGTTTGCCAGGTTTTCACTAGTGGACGAATTATTTTTTGTGTTACGTTTTTTTTTTCTTGTCTTTTTTTTTTTTTTTAAATTTTTTTTGTATTTTTTGACTTTTTCAATAGAAGATGGACACATGACAGGGGATAGAAGAAGGACTCAAGTGTCTTTTTTTTTTTTTTGGAGAGTAGCCTTGAAAACAAATGGACCATGACCTTTAAAAGCATGCTCAAAGATGTTGGTAGGATAAGGACATGGAAAATGAGATGAAACTAAGGCTAGGATTTATGCAAAAGATTGGACCAAAGGGATGGAAGGATGGAAAATATGCATCAGATAATGGATAGGGTATTGGAAGAATTGGGCTTGAGCAGATGGAAATGAAGGCAAGATTGACATTGGCACACACCTTGAGGGGTGATGAACTGAAGGAGGAAAAATGGATCTCAGATTGTAAGATTTGGATGGAGGAAAGGATATGGATTTTGGGACATAAGGGCCCAAAATGGATGAAGAAGGTGGTGGAGAAATAGACTTGGATGGTTTGGATGGAGGAATAGCAATTTTGGATGCCAAGTTGGATGTTTCTTTAGGCTTTTGTGCTTCAAGGAGCCGCTTAGGGATCCACATGGTTTTTTATTTTTCATGCTTTTGTGGTTCCTTGGAGTGCATTGCTTGCACAAGGGATTTAGGAACCCTTATATATTTTGACTTTGCTTTATTTTGCTCACTGGGCCTTTGTGGCCTGTTGGATATTTCTTTTTCTTTATAGATCAATTTTTTTTTTGTTTTGACGTGTCGATTATATTGGACATGTTGATCCTTGAATACATGTGGATTTCTAGACTTATGACTTTTATACTTGGCATCCAAATTGCTTGGAGGGGGAAAGGAATGCATGGATGGTTATGAATGAAATGGACTTCTTTTGGATGGATGGAATTTACTCAAGGATGTGTGCCTTTGTTGACCTTGCATACAGGACGCAAGAATATAAGGACCTAAGATGGATGGAAAGTACGATGGAGAAGGTGTATGTTTTGATTGTGATGGAGGGATACCAACATCTTGAGAGTGAGTTGTGTAGACATGACCCTTAAGATCTTCTTTAACATGAAGGGATGCTTGCTTATGGAGATCTACTCCTTTGCCTTTTTGAATATCTTGACTTGTAGGATACTCTTTTCTTTGGGAAGAAGACGCGAGTCCATTATGAGGTGGATATGATATGAGAGAAATAATGAGATCTTGAAGTGGATCGGATTGGACCAAAGTGGAAGAACCCATTATGCATGTCGAGGGTTCATGAACATCTTGCACTGACCCTTTAGAATCATGAGTGGGATTAGGATCATGAGGGGGACTAGGATTGTGTAGTGGACATGGTTCAATGATAGGCTCTTCAAGAGATGGAATGGGAAAAATAATGGGATCATCAAAAGAAATGTGATCTTGGAGTGTATATGGAGCATTAGGACAAGGACATGGAGGAACAAAAGGATCTTGTGGAGGATCTGAAGGAATAATTTGATCTTGACAAGGAGGAAAATCATTGGAATCCTCTTTAAAGGTGCTTTGCTCTTGACTTTCAATGGGATCATCATAAAGGATGAAAAGGATACCTTGATCTTTCTCAAGAAGTGGAATGTCAATGGGATTTGAAAGGACATTGTGTTCATGAAATGGAAGGGGATCATTTAGGATTGGATGGACTGGGATATCTTGATCTTGCCCGGGGAATGGAGTGTCAATAGGACTTTGGATAGGATGGACAAGAATAGGGGAATCATCATGAGTTTCTAGAAATATGGGGTCCTGGTCAACAATTGGATGGGATGATAAGGTTTCGGGATCTTGATCTTGATCTGTTTCAAGACACATTTCTTCATGCTCTAAACTATCCTCTTGACATGAGGTTGGACTTTGGATATACATCAGGGATTTTGGCAAGGGATCAATGTTTTGGCATGAAGGAGATGCACTTTGAACATTTGTGATGGATTCTGGCAAGGAATCAATGCTTGAACATGAGGAAGAGGGACTTCGAATGGGGTCCTCTAAAACAGGTAATGGCAATAAAGTGCATGGTGGCATTGTGTCTTGTATTTTTGAAACATGACAAGGATGTGCATCATGAATTGGATTATCTTGGAAATCAATTATGGATAGCCCTTGGATAATTGCATCCTTGGGTGTATTGTTTGATGAGGACAATATGGAAGGTTCTTGTGAAACTTCTAAAGGTGTAGGGATAGATGCCACTGGAGAGTCAATTTGTTTGTGGGGGGATGAGGCATTGCTAGACATAAGTGTATTATCTTGATCTTCTTCAAAGAACTTACTTGGTAGTTTCCTTAAGAGCATTGCAATAAAGCCACCTTTCTTTCGAGGTTTTGACATGGTTGTATCCGGAATTTGAACTTGTTTGGCAAGGAGTTGGTTCTGGTCTGATGTCATGTTTTGATATTGGACTAGATGCTGATCAAATTGGTTTGACATGTTCAAAATTTGGCTCGGTGCATGTTGCAAGTTTTGTTTTTGAATTTGTGATTGTAGTTGTTGACATTGATATGTTGATTGAACTTGTTGATATTCCACCATTGGTTGAACTAGTTGTGGACATTGTATAGTTGGTTGGACATATTGTTGAAATTGGACCATAGGTTGTGTTGGTTGAAAATCTGATTGATAGTAAACACTTTCTTGTTCTTGTTGTGAAGGCACATAATGTTGTTGGCTCTTTTCATGAAACTGTTTCATCATCTCTATTTGGGAGAGGAGAGCCGGTATGTCTGATCGTTCAAGAAGAGATCTTACATCAATTGGATCAATCTTTGGATTTCGACCTGGAAGTTTTCGAAACATTTTGGACATTTGTGATCTATTCTTCGCAATGTTTTTCACTCTTTATTCCAAAATCTCATTTTCTTGAGCTAGTTTCTCCTCTAGTTTTTGTATTTGGACATTTACATCATCATGATAAGTTTGATCAATATTGCCTTGTTGTTGGGTTGGATATAATTGTGATTGCCTTGGAATAAAATTTGATTGCATTGTCGGTTGATATGTCAAACTTTGTTGTATCATTGGTGCTTGGAACCTTGTTTCAATAGACATGTCACTATGCAAATGCAATATTTTTGGAATTTTTTATTTTAAAAGGATGGTGTATGATATGCAACTAAATGCAAACTAAATGAATGAGAATGCAATCTATGGCAAGAATGCAACCTATGTTTTTAGTTGTTTTTCAAGATTTTGACAAACTTTTGGAATGCAAATCTAAAAAAGAGACCCTTAGGAAATTGAAATGATGTCTAGACCTCAAAGGACAAAAGGACCAAGTAACAAAAGGACAAAATGACAATGTCTCCCCTATATGCTTGGATACTAAGCTAGGTTTGACCAAATGACATGGATGACAAAAAGAAAAAAGTTTGATAAGGTCAAGACTTCCTAACAATGACTTAGGGTTTATCAAAGATTTGGAATTACTCAAGTATGACAAAACCTAGTTTTGAGACTATATGCAAAAGGGACAATTACTATGCAAGTGACCCTAATATGATATGATAATGACTTAAGCTTAATGAAGAGACCTAAGGTATGCAAATATGAATGTATGATAATGGTATGAATTAAATGCAAGAGGACACATGCAAATGGATGACCCTTATGCAAAGGAGTATGACCTAGATGAAACTTAACCTTGGTACTTGACAATGACTTTGCAAAATGCAAACCTAGAATGACCCTAAATCTAAGTGACATGTGGTGTTGAGACAAGATTTTGAAAAATGTTTGACAACCATGTTTGAAGGTGTTTTGAACTTGAACTTTTGTTGGATGAAATGTCCTTGTGTTTAACCTTGGTTTGAATCAATTTGTCTTGTTCTTGAAATGAGATACAATTCAACTTTTGACAAGCAAAGAAGACAAGATATTTCAACTTAGACTCAAGACAATCATGCTCATTCCCACATTTCTTATGGTAGGCAAGGACATTAGGTACTTGAGAGGTAGACTTGTTATGGGATTTAAGGAGAATACATAGATGCTTGACCCCACGGGCTCCCCTCCACAGCACTCACTTCTCAGGGCAGCCAAGCATCAGTCCCCATGGAAATCTCCCCATGGCGAACTTAGTATCTCTTCCAAGTATCCGAACTTGTCCTTCTCAAGCAACTAGAAGGGTTTTTGGCCTCTAAATACAAGGTGTTTAGTAAGGATTTCTGTTAAGCGTTACTCCTTGATGTCACGCAAATGTGATTGAGACATTAAGCCCATCAAGATACCAAAAAAATGTAGTCACGCAAGCATGATTTAGACCAAGAGGCCCTACTTAGATGTTGATATGAGAAAGAGTTCAAGGGTCATCACTTCCCAAGTAACTGCAATTCCCACGTAACACTTCCTTCAAAGCTTTCGCTCATCAGGTATTTTTTTATAGTGAGTTAGAATGCCAAGGTATTCTAGCCATACTCACTTTGGGTCGTTCCCTTCTCACGATTATCACTTGCTTGCAAAAGCAAAGTGGTCGGGAAGGCAGGCCCTCTAAAGGAGACACACAATCAAGGACAAAAGCATGGTATCGAAGCTCTGGATTTCTGATCACCCTAAAAGGATGAGAGCATACTCTCCTACTCCAATGTCACACTCGACAATCAAAGCAAAAACATGTTCATTCAAACCTATTAGAAATCACTATGTGCCTAAAACATTAAAAGACAAACACCAAGTTTAGTTGTTTCTCCAAGGCAACCTGTAAAACCCAAGTTAGAAGTTTAATTTGTTGTCTTTGACTATCGATTCTGCATAACACATGTTAGTAGTTTGATTTGTTGTCTTTGCCATGCCTATGCCAAGATTCTACATAGATAATTAGTACCAAAATCCAAAACACAGAAAACAGAATGCAAAAACTAAACAAATTTCAAGTAAAACACTGCATTTTTACCCTTGTTCTAGACTTTACATAGGCGCAGAACCCATGACATAGGCGTAGAACTCATAACACAAGCGCAAAATGTCTCTAACACAAGCGCAGAATGCTTAACACAGGCGCAGGTTGCTTCACATAGGCGCAAAAGTCTCCAGAAAACCCTGCACGACCCTGTTTTTGGGTTTTTGGCCTACAAATCAACTTGAAAGCACTCAAAAACACCATAAAGAGGTTAGATGGTTAGTGTTCACGTCGGGTTCACTAATTAATGTAGGTTAGGAAATAGGAAATCATCACAACATATAAAAACTAATTTAGCCTAATCACAAAAAGCTAGAATGTAATGAATCTATCCTAAGCACACTCAATAGAGACATGAAATCAAAACATTCAAAATTAAAGACATATGCAAACCAATGGTAGATTTGAATGCTTCTTCATGTGGCTCCATTGTTCTTCTTTCCTCTTCAAATGAATTTGATTGTGGATCTCACCTACAAGCACACACACATAATTGAAAGCAAGTAGACAAGATTAATGATCAAGAGTACTCGAAATATGATTGACTAGAAATTCGATAGTCTGATTATCAATTAGCTTTGATTGATGAAGATCATCCAATTTCTAGAAGAATTGGAGAGATGACAAGATTAGCATGATTCAACTGAAATGGAAATTGCAAATCAATTATGTCAATTATGACAAATTATTACAAATTATGCACTTTCTATGCAAAATTTGTTGATTGATAATTTATGACAAATTATGACAACTTCTATGTCAAAATTGATTGATTGTCAATTATGACAAATTTATGACAAATTGACATGTCATTTCCATGAATTTAGTAGAGAAATAGGAGAGAATTGAAATTAGGAATTAGAAAATTAGAAATTAGAGAATTAAGAAATTAGGAATTAAGAAATTGATGAAAATAAGAAATTAGGTAAATTAATTAATAATTTGTCATTTATTAATTAATTCACAAAGAGGAATAATTAGCCAATTAAATGAACATTTAATTGTAATGAGAAGACTTAGGATAAATAAATAATTTATTAATCCTAAAGGAAGAAAATGACACACAAGGTTAAATGATTAAATCATAAAACCCTAGAAGATGAATTAGGTCTTGATGAAAGATAATTGACTCGATCATGATTTGATTTTGGATTGATAAATGACCAATGTGATAAATGGTTTGACTGATAAATGTGCCAATTGACGAGGAACAATGACTAATTGATCCAAATTGACATAATTGAGACAGACAATGATCGATGGCAAATTAATCGCAAAATGACAAGATTGACAAGATGACAAGAATTGATGACAATATTGAAAATGACCACGATCAATGACAAATTGATTGCAAAATGACAAGATCAAACATGACAACGACCGATGACAAATCAATCGTTAAAACGACAAGATTGAAAATGATAAGGATTGATGATAAATCGATCGCCAGATGACAAGATTGATAAGAGGACAATGATTGATGACAAAATAGATCGCAAGATTCACAGGAGGACAAAACCCTAATTAGGATTGACGATGTCCAAAATGATGACAAATAAGCACGCACATTGATGCAATAGGATAAGATCGATTAAAATCATGACTGGATATTACTGTTGACAAGACCAAATTCGAGAGTGAGATGAATGAAGAATGTAGAAGAATGACTCGATGTTTGCAAATGATAAAAACCAAGTGCGAATCATAGGAGAAATGTTAATGTGACGCAAAGACCTAAAATGAGGCAATGCGCAAATGTTAAAGTATGACTTCGCAAGCGTTGACCATTTTTAGGTGTCTACAGCCGGTAAAGATTATTGTCGCTGCCCGTGTAGAGTTTGTCGGTGCCGGTGCCTGCTAGTGCCATAAGATTGCAAGGTTGCCATCAATGAAAACACCTTCAATCACCTTTAGCTACCAATAGAGTGTGCAATGCCAACAATCTACAATGACCTTGCAACACTTACCACCTAATTTGCATACAGTCCAGAAAAGACTCTTCCTCTTAGTAGATCCGGTATCCTTTCTTCTGAACATAAGGGATTCTCCTTGCTCCGATGCACAGTCAGATCCAGTACCATCCAGTTCTTCACTTGCCACACAACTTCTTTCCATTCCTTGCTTACATTCATAGGATCTATGTTCGATTTTTCAACACTTGAAACCTTTGCCAATAAATTCTCTATCGGTACTGCTGCTACCTTTCCTTGGTGTCTTCTTCTTTGGTTCTTTACTCCACTTAGGTTTTTCCTCCTCTTCTTCAACCAATTTCTTCATATTATCATTCATCTTGAATTTCTCCTTTCACTTATTTGGTTGTCTTCTTCTCACCTTCTCCTCAACCTTCAAAGAATACTGGTAAGCTTCTTCAATTGTTGAAACCTTCAACATACTCTTCTCATCTTGAATGTTAAAAGCAAGGCCATATATGTACCTCACCACCTTTTCTCTATCAATCTCTCTATGTCTAGATCTGATTACCACCTTGTAGAATTCCTCACTATATTCCTTCATAGTCATGTTTATCTATTTTAGGTTCTGCAACTTCTTAAACAACTCTAGTTTATAGTCTCCCAGTATGAACCTGGCCTTCAACCTTGCAACCATCTGTCTCCACCAGGTGATCTTAAATTCACCATTCTCTACTATTTCTTTCTACAACTCATTCCACCACAACGAAGCATGCCCTTTCAACTAGGTATGTTCCAAGCAGACTCTATGTGGGTCCTTGACATCCTCAAACTCAAAGTAGTCCTCCAACTCTCTGATCCAATCGATCAGATCCTCCAGGTTCAACATTCCAAAAAAGTTAGAAACCTCAACTTTATGCATTTTAGTTTCTTACACCACTGCTCTTAGGAATATTTCCTCTCCCTCATCTTCCGGTCCTTCAGCTTTCTCATGATGGTATGATGAAAGAATAAGTATCCAGTCAACTAATGAGAGGGGGGTGAATCAGTATATATAAAAACTAATACTAACTTCACCAATCTCAAAATCAATCTCTCAAAGTAATAGCACTGCCAAGATAAAAATTCATAAGATAAACCGATTGACTATTACAACAAACTAATAGTAAACAACTTCAAACTCATAAACATCCAAATGCTTTATCATATGTCAACATACTTCATTTATCAATGCTTTTGGTTATCTTGACTTATCAAAGTAGTTAAGTAGTTAAGAAAATGAACCATAAGAACGTAACCACAAAAACATTCACCACTTGACACAAATATTTTTGATGTGGAAACCCAAATGGGAAAAACCACGGTGAGATGAGACTCACAAGATAACTATCTTAACTCTTCTGAAGTTTGCCTTTTTAGGAGCCTAGCTTGTTAAAGCTTTACAAAATTCCTATTGAGAATAGATCCTATTAGGGACCACCCAGTTAAGGGATTGACTACAATGCCTTGTTAGAAGCAATACCCTATAAGGAGTAACCTCAGTAGAGGATTTGAAAATTCAAGCTAATGGATCACCTTGTTAGAGCTTACCCGGTTAGGGGATTTCAATTCTTCTTTAATTGTTAGAAAACAATAGGAGTTTGCTGATCGGTTTGAATAGCACTACACTTGCTTGTTCAGATCCTTTTTATGCTCCTATCTGCCTTTACTCAAACTTTAGATACATCATCTGGTTTGACAACCACACACTCAACTGATCTTTGCCAACAACAAAACTAAACAACTTCATCGACCTTATAAACAAATCAATTAGGTTAGTAACACAACAAAAACCTAATTCTCATAGAGATTACAAATAAGTCGGTTCAAGTATGACCGTTGGATTATATAGCAATCTTTGCATATTAATCAAGAAAACCTCAATCGCTCCTTGATCACCACTTCATCAAACTTAGTAACTCATCATGCGCTTTGCATTATATGTAATATACTATCTCATTCCCTAGACAAAAATCGTTACATCCACACACCAAAATCACTTGAAATTTTCTCTATACAATAATCATACATGTAATAATCATTACCGCTCATCATCAGATCATAAACCAATATAACCAATTCACAAAACTTAATTGGTTATGGTTTATCAAAAAACAACAAGTAGGGTTTACCAGTTCAACTCTCCAATGTATAGGAATAACGGTTTAGTCCACAAATTCTTCCTACCAGTTATAGTTTCCTTCACTAGCTCATCCTACCAGTTACAAAACAATATTACAACAATATCAACAATATCATTACTGGTTAATTGACGTCAATGACAACATAAAATATCATTATTGCAATCTTCATGCAAATGCCAACACCTCAAGATCTTCACCGGCTTCCTCATATTCATCCTTGGAATCAAGGTTTCTTTGCAAACTAGCCAAAGCATTCTATATTTTATTCCTCACTTCATTCTTGAAGTCTTCCATCATCTTCTCTACCCTCTAGGGGTTTGTTTTCCTCGATGACATCTCTTCTTTCACTCTGGTGAACTGCCCCAACTCAGTGATCTGACTACTAGTTTAAATTGCCTCCCCTCGACGATCTATTGAACACACATGTAGCCTGCTTCCAATCGACAATCTATCCACCTCAAGAAATGCCTCAATGTTTGCAAACGATTCTTCCACCAGCTGGTCCATAACCAACTCTGATACCAATTGATGTAGCCATAACCGGTAAAAACCCTCAGAAGAGTCAACTGACTTATGCAGCAAGAGAGACAAAATGCAAACAACAAGAAAACATAAGAAATTCATATAAACATATCATATTCAAACCATGGAACTTTTGGCAACCATCTGGTAATCATCAAATTATCATCAAGGAACATCTGGTAATTAACCGGTTACATGCAGGCTTCAAGCTAGAAACAACCCAATCGGGACTCTAAAAATCAACCAAATCACAACATGTGAATCTCAATCCTTATTCAAATTTATACTTCCTCTACCCTTACAAATGATTACATAACATCATATTTATACTCACCGAAACATATCCAAGTCGGCCTCAAAAGATTACATTCACCAATGCAGAAAAATGAAACGTGTAATTAGGACGGCCCTAAGATTTAAGAAATCTTTCCGAAAAAAAACAACCAAGTGATGTGCTTCAATAGGAAGGTCTGCCACATGCCTAATAACATTGAACAAGACCTAAGATGGATCCACACACAAATAATTGCACCGATAATGAAGGAAAACCAACCTGTAAGCACAAGAACTGTCTCAAGAATCCAGAAACAACCAACCGGAAGTGTTAATTGACCAGAGAAGAACCCAAATGAACTAGAAGTCTGGAATCAACCACATGAAACTGCCAGGAAATTGCAAACAAGATCTTCCATGAAGAACAATCAACTATCAGTACATATCGGTAAGCATACTAAAACTACACAAAGAACTAAACAAGAACAAAACTAAAAGGAAATATTTTTGGTTGATGCAAGATTTCTCATCAACCGTAGATGCTCCTGCATCAACAAGTTATCTTTCTTTGTGACAGTTGCTACTATTTGAGTATTCTTGAGGTTCAAATATTGATCAATGAAGATTTGATAAGTGTTGTTGGTGCAGCTGTTGCTGATGATTCTAACATGCTTGTTGGTGTTTTCTAATTATGTTCTATTTGTCTTGATCATCTCCATTGATCGTTGTGTGATAATTTGGTGATTATGGTGAACCGGTGATAATCTTCATGCTATGTGGTTTTCCTGGTGGTATAGGGTGTTGCAGTTGATCTTGGTGCGATTATCAGTGGTGATGAGTGTTTGGAAATTTGAATTAGGTCAATGTTATGTCATGTATATCATTATATTGGTCTGGTGGTCAATCTTTGTATCATGTGATGTAATTTTGTAATTAGGTGTTGAGGGTTTAGCTGACCTTGTTGTCAAGGTTGATGAATTGTATAAATAGGTTATATTTATCATGTAATTTAGGTATCGAGGTTGTGTTTGCATTATCAGAGAGTGGTGTATGTGTGAGAAAAAGGATTTATCTTTCAGTGTGGTGTATTGAGTAGATTTTGGTGTAGAGCAGACAAATGTGCTTAACCGAAACCATCTTCAGGCATTAGCATATGTTATTATTGTAGTTTATTCCTTCTGGATTGTAGTCTAAATCTTGTTGTAAGTCAGTGAGATTTCCCTGAGGGTTGTAGCCTTCTAGGTTATTGTATCTTGAGTTGTAAGCTCTAAGCAGTGTGCCTAAATGCATGTGCATTCCCCATTATAATTATTTTCACATACTACTACATAGTATCATCTTATTGTGTGTAGGTTCCCACCATGGTTTTTCCCTTAACTGGGTTTTCCATGTCAAAAATATTGGTGTTGTGTGTTGTGCTATCTATTTTCTTATCTTTGTTGTTGATGCAATTTATCATATTTGTATTTGTGGTTGACTTTGTAGATCCGGTAGAAAACAATTATGTGTTGAACTGGAATTGTAACCAGGCATTAAAAAGATGCTATTCTTTAGTTCATGATCTTCCAGATGTAATCTAAATCTATTTGTAAGATAGTGAGTCCTCCTTGGGTTGTATCCCTTTTTGTTTTTGAGCAGTGAGCTCTAGGCAGTGTGCTTGAATGCATGTGCATTTCCCATTGTAATATGTCATATACTTCTTATAGAGTATCATCATATTGTGGGTAGGTCCCCACCATATTTTTTCCCTTGACTAAGTTTTCCATGTCAAAAATCTTGGCATTATGTGTTCTTGATATGTTGTTGATATATGCTTTCATTATTTATAATCAGATCTAAAAATAAATTTGATTTGTGTAGGTTTGAGAGACAACTGATTCACCCCCCTCTTAGTTTTTTGTCGATTATCAAAGCTATTTTATTAATTGATATCAGAGTAGGTTCCTTCGAAGAAGCTTAACTTCTTGAGGTGATCCAAGATGGTGACTTACAAGAAAGTCAGAGATTTGATGCGACTAATTACTCTTTTTAGAAGAGCCGCATGGAGTGTCACCTGAGATGCATTGGCGAATCTCACTAGACTATTACACAGAACAAGTATATTGTTCCTGCTAATGGAACTACAACTCTAGATGAGATAAAGGAAGATGAATGTAATATTAGAGAAAAGGAAGCATTGCTAAGTGCCTTCACTGATTCTGAGATGACAAATGTTATGGAATTCTAGACTGCTCATGAGATTTGGAAGAAGTTGGAAACCCTATATGAAGGAAACAACTATGTGAAGAATGCTAAGTTGAAAAGCTTAAAGGGAAAGTATGAGATGTTAAGGATGGGTGAAGATGAGAACATTACTTCTTTTATGAAGAAGGTGAATGAACTAGTGTGCAATATTAGATGTGCTAGTGGAAAGTTGGAAGAATCAGAGATTGTTGCTAAACTGCTTAGATAATTACTTGCATCCTATAGATAAAAAGTTGCTACTATTGAGGAGATCCTAACCATGACTGATTTGACCAGAGACATGTTAATTGCAAAGCTATTAGCCTTTGAATTAAGTGAGTTTGGTGACTCTCTTCCTAAGGTAGAATTTGCATTCAAAGCCACTATTTCCAGAAAGGATAAGCAAAGATATGATCCAAAAGAATAATTTTCAAGGAGGATGTCAAGGTATGAGGAAGAGATGAAGGAAATGGAGCAAGAAGAGTGAGAGCTTGAGGATCTTGAAGCATTGATTGCTAAGAGACTATCTAAATGAGTCGATAAGTCTGAAGGAAAGTTGCCTCTTAAATATTTTTCATGCAATAAGATAGGACATTTTGCCTCAAGATGTTTGGAAAGAGTTCCTAGAAAACCTTACAAGCCTAAATTTCAGAAGAGATGTTATTATGCTACTGATGAAGGTGTGTTAGATGATGAATTAGATAAAGGGAATACAAGTGATAATGAATGGGTGTTTATTGCTATCAAGGAAGATGATCCAATACCTACTGATTCTGCTAGCTTCATGAATGTGGAAAGATCTTTGGCTCGACAAGTTGAAGAGAAAGGTGAATGGGTGATTGATAGTGGATTCTCTCATCATATGAGAGGTGATAAGAGTAAGTTTGTGATCTTGGAAAAGTATGAAGGAGGAGTTGTGAAATTTGGTGATGACAAAGCTGGTATAATCCATGGGAGAGGTTCTATTTCTCTTGATGGTAAGAACAATACTAATGATGTCTTGTATGTAGAAGGTCTAAAACATAATATTTTGAGTGTTTGACAAATGGTTGACAAGGGAGATTATCTTCAGTTCAACAATGGCAAGTGTAGAATATTGGGTAGCTCTAAAATTGAGATTGCATCAGGTACAAAGACTAAAGGTAATATCTTTCATTTGAATAGCTTTGGTAAAAGATGTTTGATTGCTCAAGTTGATTAAAGTTGGTTGTGGCATAGAAGGATGTGTCATGTGAATTTTGATAACATTATTAAGATAAGTTCTACTCAAGTTGTGAGAGATCTTCTTAAGTTAATGAAACCTACTAACCCTATGTACAAGGAATGTCAGTTAGGGAAACAAACCAAAATATCTTTCAAGAGTAAGAAGCATTTTTCAAATGGATTATTGGATCATGTGCATACTATTTGTGGGACCTTCTAGAGTTAGAATCTTGCAAGAAGATAGATATTTTATTTTGTTGATTGATGACTATTCTAGGGTGATGTGGGTTACTTTCTTGAGGGGGAAGTTTGAAGCTATAGAGAAGTTCAATATTTTCAAAGCTATGGTTGAGACTGAGTCGGGTTTGAAGTTGAAGATTCTAAGATCTGTCAGAGGTGGAGAATACATTTCTGATGAGTTTAATGCATATTGTGAAGAGCATGGGATAAGAAGAAAGTTGTCTTCTCTAAGAACCCCTTAGCAAAATGGAGTTGTGGAAAGAAAGAATAGAACCATTCAAGAAGTTGCTAGGAAAATGATGATTGAAGGAAATGTTCTGCATGTCTATTGGAGAGAAGATGTGAACACTGTTGTTTACCCTTTTAATCGGGTTTTGGATATTACTACTGCTAGGATATGTTGTTGTCATTGATGTCAACATATTCCTACATTTTGGTGTTGTAGATGTAGGTCCTGGGGACAGCTGAGAGGGGGGGGGGGTGAATCAGTTGTCTAATAAATTCAAACCAAAAGCTTATTAACTAGCTTAATGCTTAGTACCGGTAAGATAGTTAAGTATGCCAGTAAACAGTGTTAACAAAAAATTGCTATACCAGTAAGAATTAATGCATGAAACATAAACATAAAGTCATCCACAACACATGACACAAATATTTGGATGTGGAAACCCTATAAGGGGAAAAACCATGGTGGGAAACCTTACCCACAATCAGATGATACTACTGCAGATAGTAAGTGTACAAAGAGGGGTCTACACATGCAGAAAGGCCAACAACCTAGAGCTCACTGCTCAAACACAAATGGGAGTCACACTGACTACAGTTGGATGGTTAAATCCAATGAGAATGTACTGCACAAAATAGCATCTTCATATGTTGGATTCAGTACCGGTGTAATGCTGATATGCTTCTACAAAAACCTAACTTCACCTTCAAATGATGTCTTCATGTATATCTTTGCTTGATCTCGCATATATCCTTCCTTAAATTTTTTTTGCATTCCACATTTGATCTTACAAATAAGATCTTACATTTATACCATACCCTAAGACCAATTTTAGTAGGTCGTCTCTACAAGATATTACAATAAAACATTTTACAAATAATACAATATCCGATGCAATAACCGATTGAACATGTCGGCTTAATGCATTTACAATAATAATAAACCATTTCCATAGCGTGCCATGCTGATTTGGAAAAGATAAACCTGCCCATGTAACCCTAGATAACCTAGACCTATTCGCCAGTAAAAGCAAATATGAAAATAAGAATATACCAATGATTATTACTTCAAAGAAAATTGTCCACATGATGTCTTCGACATTACCAAGTGTCTTCCATGTCATTGCAGGTACCGATGAACATTATATCCTACCGGTTAACCATATACCGATGACTATTTGAACAGTTTACTGATTGCCGATGAATGTTGTTGGATCTCCAAAGTAGGTGAATTTAGCAGGTGTTGACATAAATGACAAAACCATACCAAAATACCAACAATCTCCCCCTTTGGCATTGATGGTAACACAAGATGGAAAAACTATCAAAGTGCCAAAATAGAAATGCCAAGTACAAAAACCAATTCTCCCCCTGGGAGTAATATGTGTTTATCCAAAGATTTATTTTCAATACCAATCTCTCCTCAAAAAGATAATGCATTTTTCCATATATCTTTCCTTAATGTTTTTACATATATCTCTCCCCCTTTGACATCAAATGCCAAAGTCACAAAAAAGTCAAGTTCATACAAAATACCAACCAATTTAATATACCAACTACTCCCCCTAAGAAGTAGCTTCCTCATCATATACCGGAATAAAAGATTTGTCCATTTAATTCTGTCGATTGATGACAATCATCAACTATCTAAGTCTCTATCGGTGGAGGTAAGACTCCGAGCTGATCTGTGAGATACTCAAAAGTTTCCTTAGGCAAAGGTTTTGTAAAAATATCTGCAAGTTGTTCTTTAGTATTCACATAAACTAGTTTCATTTCCTTTTCTTCAACTTTTTCCCTTAGAAAATTTAGTTTGATAGAAACATGTTTTGTTTGAGAATGTAATACTAGATTCTTAGATATATCAATTATTGCAGTGTTATCACAATATATAGTAATAGGTTCCTTGCATTTTACCTTTATGTCTTTCAACATTTGCTTAAGCCAAAGTACCTATGTACAGTTTGTTACTGCTGCAACATATTCTGATTCTGCTATTGATAAAGATGTACAACTCTGTTTCTTACTTAACCAAGAAACTAATCTCTTTCCAAGAAAGAAAGCTCTAGCATCCACATCTCCTGCCCAATTTGCATCTGTGTATGCATATAGATCAAAATTTTCATCTTTAGGATACCATAATCCAATATTTGTTGTGCCTTGTAAGTACCGGAAAATCCTTTTTACTGCTGATTCATGATTTTCCTTGGGATTACTCTGAAATCTAGAAACTATACATACTGCATTCATAGTATCAGGTCTGGTTTGTGTCAAATACAGTAAACCTCCTATCATAGATTTGTATCTAGTTGGATTAACAGGTGTAGATTCATCCCTTTGAGATAATTTATCATTTGTAGTCATAGGTGTGCTTACTGGTTTAGAGTTTTCCATCCCAAATTTCTTAAGTAGTTCTTTCAAGTACTTAGATTGACTCAAAAATATGCCTTTATTAGTTTGTAAAATCTGCAATCCTAAAAAGAATTTTATTTCTCCAATCATAGACATTTCAAATTCATGCTGCATTTTAAGAGAAAATTCTTTGCATAATCCATCTTCTCCTCCAAAGATTATATCATCAACAAATACTTCCATAATCAAGATGTCATCATTAGTTACTTTGTAATATAAATTGCTATCTGCATTTCCTTTAGTAAAACCAATTTTTAAAAGATACTTATCCAATCTTGCATACCAGGCTCTTGGAGCTTGTTTTAGTCCATACAGAGCTTTTCTTAATCTACAAACCATATCATTGTTATCTGTCAAAGAAAATCCATTAGGTTGTTCAATATAGACTTCTTCTTCAAGATCTCCATTCAAAAATTCACATTTAATATCCATTTGATAAACTTTGTAATCCTTGTGAGCTGCAAAGGCCAAGAATAATCTAACTGCCTCAATTCTAGCTACCAGTGCAAAGGTTTCATTGTGATCAACTCCTTCTTTCTGAGAATATCCCTTACAAACTAGTCTTGCTTTATTCCTGACAACCTTACCATCTTCATTGAGTTTGTTTCTAAATACCCATTTGGTTCCAATTACATTTTTATTTTCAGACCAGGGAACTAATGTCCAAGTATTATTTTTCTCAATTTGTCCTAATTCTTCTTCCATAGCTTTAATCCAAAATTTATCTTCACATGCCTCATTGATAGATAATGGTTCAATTTGAGAAATAAGACATACCTCTTCATTTGCCAATCTTCCTCTTGTCATGACTCCTTTAAATTTGCTTCCAATTATCTGATCTTCAGAATGATTCAGTCTTACATACCGGAGTGTCTTAGTTTGTTGTTGTTCTTCAATTACTGTGGAATCCTCTGATGATACCAGAGTAACTGGATCATCATTCTATACCGATGGATTTATTGTTGGTTCATTTGTCATAATTTCTGTTACCGGTTCAGAGTCTATATACCTTGAAGTTCCTCTGAATTGTTCATCAATCTTTACATTTGTACTCTCAACAATTTTTTGTAATCTTTTATTAAAACATCTATAAGCTTTACTCTTAGATAAATAACCAAGAAATATTCCTTCATCACTTCTAGGATCAAACTTGCCAATATACTCATCGCTTCTAATATAACATTTACTTCCAAAAATTCTAAAATACTTAAGAGTAGGAGTATTACCAAACCATAGTTCATGAGGGGTCTTACCGGTTTCACCTTTGATGTGAACTTTGTTGAATGTATAGACAACAATGCTTACTGCCTCTCTCCAGTACACATTTGGTAGATTTTCTTTTGATAACATACTTCTTGCTGCATCCAAAATAGTTCTATTTTTCCTTTCAACAACTCCATTCTGTTGTGGTGTCTGAGATGCTGATAACTGTCTTTTGATTCTATTTACTTCACAGAATGTATTAAAATCTCTGGATGTGAATTCTCCTCCTTGATCTGATCTTAAACATTTAATTTTCTTACCGGTTTCATTTTCAACCATTGCTTTGAATAGTTTGAACTTCCCAAGTGCTTCTGACTTTTCTTTGAGAAAAGTAACCCAGCACATTCTAGAATAATCATCAATAATTAGCATGAAATATCTATCACCTTGTAAGCTTTTAGTTCTAGTCGAACCACATAAATCAGTGTGAATTAAATCAAGAGCATTATTGGATTTTTCTGGAATACTTTTGAAAGTAGCTCTAACTTGTTCTCCAAATTGATATTCCTTAAAAATTGTATTATGAGGTTTCACAATTTTAGGTAGATCTCTAACTGCCTTAGGAGTACTGATTTTTACCATACAATCAAAATTTACATGACATAGTCTTTTATGCCATAGCCAACTTTCATCTATATAAGCAACTAAGGATGCCTTTTCACTATTATTCAAATGAAAGATATTGCCTCTAGTCTGATTACCAGTTGTAATTTCCAAACCAGTTCTATTCATGATTTTGCATTTTCCATTTTTAAATTGTAACTGAAAACCTTTCTCAACTAATTGACCAACACTTAAAAGATTATGTTTTAATCCTTCAACATAGTAAACATTGTCAGTGTTATGTTTACCATCAAGAGCTATTGAACCCTTACCTTTGATTGAACAGGCTTTGTCATCTCCGAATCTTACTAAACCTCCATTGTATTCTTGAAAGTTCAAGAATTTACCTTTGTCTCTACTCATGTGATGTGAGCATCCTGAGTCAATAATCCATTCATCCTTTGATTCAACTTTAGTTGGTAGGGCTTGTTCTACCGGTTGAGCAATAGGTACCGGTTGATCTTCTGTTCTAGCAACAAAGACCCATCCGTTGTCTGTTGGATCCTCATCAGAATCATCAGTCACACCTTCATTAGCAATGTAACAAGATTTATCTTTGTTTTTCTTAAATCTGTATCTCTGATATTCAGGATTAGGTTTGTATGCCCTTCTAGCTTCTTCTCTTAGTCTAGCATGTCTATCAAGGCATCTTGAAGCCATATGACCAATCTTATTGCAATTGAAACATTTAAAGGGTGCTTTACCTTCATACTTACTTCAAATTGGACCTTTTGGCATTTTTCTTGCAAATAGTGCTTCAAGTTCTTCAAGCTCTTCATTCTCCTTCCGTGTTTCTTCAAGTTCTCTTGCATAAAAGGCTTTCCAGTCTGATTTATCAAAAGATGGAGCAGATGATGTTGATGCTTTGAAGGCCAAATCAGGTTTTATAGTAGCAACAAGACCAAATTCCTCAATTTCAAAAGCTGAAAGTTTTCCAATCAATGTATCCCTAGTTACTAATGCTCACTGCTCAATCACAAATGGGAGTCTGCACATGCAAAAAGGCCAACAGCCTAGAGCTCACTGCTCAATCACAAATGGGAGTCACACTGACTACAATTGGATGGTTAAATCCAATGAGAATGTACTGCACAAAATAGCATCTTCATATGCTGGATTCAGTACCGGTGTAATGCTGATATGCTTCTACAAAAACCTAACTTCACCTTCAAATGATGTCTTCATGTATATCTCTGCTTGATCTCGCATATACCCTTCCTTAAATATTTTTCGCATTGCACACTTGATCTTACAAATAAGATCTTACATTTATACCATACCCTAAGACCAATTTTAGTAGGTCGGCTCTACAAGATATTACAATAAAAACATTTTACAAATAATACAATATCTGATGCAATAACCAATTGAACATGTCGGCTGAATGCATTTACAACAATAATAAACCATTTCCATAGCATGCCATGTTGATCTGGAAAAGATAAACTTGTCGGTGTAACCCTAGATAACCTGGACCTATTTGCCGGTAAAAGCAAATATGCAAATAAGAATATACTAATGATTATTACTTCAAAGAAAAGTGTCCACATGATGTCTTCAACATTACCAAGTGTTTTCCATGTCATTGTAGGTACTGGTGAACATTATATCCTGCCGGTTAACCATATACCGGTGACTGTTTGAACAGTTTACTGATTGCCGGTGAATGTTGCTGGATCTCCAAAGTAGGTGAATTTAGCAAGTGTTGACATCAATGACAAAACCATACCAAAATACCAATAGTAGAGAGGTTTTTGGTGCTCTAGTTATTGTAGTGAATTGATCTAGTTGGGTTATCTATCTGATATGCTAAATCATCTAGAGATAATTCATTCCATAGTGATTTCATGATGCTCTGTGGTGATTTTATCAAGTTGTGGATTCTAGTATAAGATTTGGTTTTTCGGTGTTCAGTGTTGTAGTGTTTGATCTGTTGTTCTTTAGAATGACTATATCTTGTGTTGCAAATTTGGGAGAGTTTTTGGGATGTTCATGTGTATCTTTAGTTTAGGTGGTTCATGATTTGGTGCTCTGCAAGATATCTTTCTTGTCTGAGTTGTTGTTGTTGAGTGTTCTTGAGTATTATCATGTTGATCGATGAAGATTTGATTAAGTGGTGTTGGTACAACTATTGTGGATGATTCTAACACATTTTTTGGTGTTTTCTAATTTTCCCTATTAGTTTTGGTGATCTGCATTGATCATTATGCATATTATTGAATATCTTATGGGTTCGGTAATATTCTTTGTGTTATGCGGTATTTTTTAGTGGTGTAGAGTGTTATGGTTGATCTTGGCGAGATTTCTCATGGTGTTGCACGTTTGAGGAGTTGATTTGGATCCATGCTATTTTGTCATGATATTGTATTGGTCTAGTGGTTGATTTATGTATCATGTGATGTAATTTTCTATAAATGTGTTAAGGGTTGAGCTGACCTTGTAGTCAAGGTTGATGATTCGTATAAATAGGGGTTATATTCATGTATTTAGGAGATTAGTTATGTATGGTTGTTGTGTCTGTATTATCAAAGAATCGTGTATGTGAGAACAAGTGAATTTATCTTTTAGTGTGAAGTGTAGAGCAAAGTGTGTTGCAGGCCAAACAATTGTGCTTAACTGGAACTATAGTTCATCTTAACCGTATTGTAGTTAAAATATTATTGTAAGGTAGTGAACCTTCCCTAAGGGTTGTAGCCTTTCGAGTCATTATATTTTGAGAAATGAGCTCTAGGCAGTGTGCTTGAATGTATGTGCATTCCCCATTTTAATATTTACACATAATATTTCAGGGCATTTCAGCATTAGGAGTGAAAAAATTGTAACCAAGATTTGAAATTAGGCTTGTGTAAGCTCACCAATAGATTTGATATTTCACTAACTTTTTCTTCTTGCAGGCTTCTAACAATTTCTTGCAGGTTGGAGGAGTTAGATTAGGATTTTTTTTTTAAACAAATTACTTTTCAAGGTTTTTCTTGGATTAAATTTGATGATGTTGACGCTAACCTTGAATTGTCTTCTGTCTGCCTCAGATTTTCACAGCCTAACTGGTTTCTTGCAGAATGCTTGTCAAATAATTTATCAATCACACATATGCCTGTCAAATAATTAAAAAACAACATGACTACTAATGCATTGGTTTTGCAGGTTGCCTAAAGAGAATCGACCAAATGTCGTGTATTCTTTAATTTCATTTTTAGGCACTTAAATTACTATCTAGTTAAAGAACAAATCTGTCTTTCATGTTTTTAGAAAAATCAAAGAGGTAGGAGAGTATGATCTTGTCTTTTATTGACAATTAGAAATTTAGACCCTCGAAGCTTTTTCTATGTTTTGATATTTGTATACCTTCAGCGGGCCTGTCACAGTGGGAAAAAGTAATCACCCTATAAGAATGACTCAAGTGAGTACAATTGGACCTAAGCATTCCAAATCACTATAATAAATAGGCCTCTGATGATTAAAGTCTCAGAGGATGGGATTATTTGAGTTTTCTCTTTGAGATCTCTCATATCAAGCATTTTTGTAGGGCCTCGCAGTCTCAATCATGTTTACATGACTACAACTTGCTTCGGTAGCTTGTCGAGCTATAGGCCTCAATCATGCTTGCGTGACTTCAAGGGGTAATTTCAAATGAAATTCATGACTAAGAACTATAAGATTAGAAGCTACCTGGTTCACCTCCAAAAGGTTGATAATCTTTGTGCAAGAGAGATAGTAACTCTCCCAAGACACTTGCCATATCGTGCCCCCATTAACGCTTGGAGTCGGCTAATACGATGTTGAGAATCCATTGCATGAGACTTAGCAACTATATTCTAATTAGCTATTGGGTGTGTACCTAAGTCAGCAAGCAAAGGTTTTCTTCTCTAAGCCAACTTCCATAGGTGCTATGTTTGGAATTATTGAACATCTTGCGTGTTTTCTATGTTTTCATCCCTGAAACTGAAACTAAAACACTAAAAATAGAGAAAACAATACCAAATGACTCAGTGATAAACTCTGTCAATGTCAAAAACTAGTCCCTGTCAGTCATTCAAAATCAGTCCTATATCAAAAATTGGTCCTTGTCAGTCATAAAAACTCTGTCTATCAAAATTTCATCTTTGTCCATTCCTCTATTATACGAGCATGCTGAAATATCATCCTGTTACATACCTACTATTGTACGATCTTTCATTGATCCTCATAGCTTGTCATCTGGCTTTACAAAATCTATCGTACGAGTTACAGAAACAGTCGTCTGTCCTTTTAAACTTTATCATACGAAAATACATAGCATTCAACATATTATCGTCTAGAGTCTGCCCAGTTGTCATACGAAATCAGGAAGCCACTCGTACGAAATATTGTCTTTTTCATTTGTAAATAGCTAAACTATCATCTGGGTCTGCAAACTCCATCGTACGAATTTTTGTTCTTGTCAGTCAAAATAGTCAAACCTGCTCAAATCAGTCTACAATGAGCATAAAACTGGACATCATAATTCTGAGCATAAACAATCTTGATAGCGTACCCTTGTCATTGTATTGCATGATTTTGTTGGTTACCTCTTAGCTACCTCAATCAACCTAATCCAATCAACCAATCTATTGTCCAAACTTCACTCTCGAGTATCACTTAGGCTACTTAGCCTCAACTCAAAATTAGAGTCAGCGTATCTCACCCGCATAAGTTTGAACATCAACCTCTAGCCTCAACGAACAACTAGCTTTGATCTCACCTTGACATCTCTAACACCTCTCGCTATCAATTGTAAATGGCTACCTTAGCTCCAATTCCCATGGCTACCTTGGCTCAAATGACTCAAGATATAAAGAAAGAAATATATGACATGAAAATCCAACAAAATAAATTAATCACTCCATTTGAGAAACAAATGCATGATATCAAGAGTGGGAAAATTCAAGGAATGCTAAAACAATTATATGATTTCACAATAAAAAACCAACAAATAATTAACAATCAAAAGCCGAATATCAAACAAGCTCACAAGACATCTTCACCAAGACATAAAGACATTTCCTCCAAATATCCTCTAGATAGACAGTTTACACCTTTGGGGCAATCTATTGAGTCGACTTTGGAAGAGCTTATTGAGCATAATCTTATCATATTGCCTAAAAAGACCACATGGGCATGTGAATTTGTAAGTAAGTATTGTGCATATCATAGACAAAATGAACATAAGACTTCAAAGTGTATGGAATTAAAACATAAAATTCAAGACCTCATTGGTGATGGTGTTATTGAAATTGATGATCATAATAATTCACCTAAAGAGAAACCAGATGTCATTACCAAGCATGATCAAAATTATGAACCTGCATATAAAAATGTCCTACACGTACCCTCCATCCCTTCCATGATGCCTTCATCTCCTAAAAATTCTCAGCAACAATCCATACCATCTCCTTTAAACAATGAAACTTCTCATGTTTACCTTCAAGGGCTATCTCCTATGGAAATCCAAGCTAATCCCAATCTTGATATAAGTTCTTCACATGATTTAAAATCCCAGATCCTATGCCATCATGCACTCTAGAGAGTCCCACTCAAAATGCTTCCCCATCATACCAAAATATGAACACCTTCCAAGAATCCTCCATGCATATCAAAAACACTACCTCGTACTTAGAAATGGCTTCATGTCAAGAGGATAATTTGAAGAATGAAGAAACAAGTCCTATCATAAATCAAGATCAAGACACCAAAACTCCTCAATCTCATCTAATGATTGAAAAAGATCCTATTTCACTAGAATCCCATGAGGATCCCATTATACCTTTCCATTTCTTCCAAGATGATCCCCTTCCATCTCAAGAGCAAAGCATCCTTCCTAAGCAAGATCAAGATGCATCTTCCACCTTTTCAAATGGTCCTATTCAAAATGAAGAGTCAAACACCCTTCCTACTCTATCCAATGGTCCTCTTCCATGTCAAGATCAAAGTATCCCTTCATCTCCTTGTCATAATCCTCCATATTCACCTCAAGGATCCATCATGCCTACAAATCCCTCTCATGATCCTATCATTCCATACATTCCACCTCCATCTCATAATGGACTCATGCCTTCTTTCCAGAGCAAAGTGTATCATACAAGTCAAAATATTTATAAAGGCAAAGGGGTAAATCTATGCAAGCAAAAACCCCTTCATATTAAAGAAAATGTTAAAGGTCATGGCCTTAGCGAAATTTCTCAAGATGTTGGTATCTCTCATAAATCATACATTTTTCCAATTAAATCCAAATATACGCTTTTCCCATCATTGCTTCCATCCATTATAGATCCCTATATCACTGCATCCCTTATGCAAGATCAACAAAGGCACACATCTTTGAGTACCTTCCATTCATCTAAAAGAACTCCATATCATTCCTATCTATCCATGCATCTCCCTCCAAGCAATTTGGATGCCAAGCATAAAAGTCATAAGTCAAGTAATCCACATGCATTCAAGGATCAACATGTCCCATCTAATAGACATGTCAAAACAAAGAAAAATATGATCCAAAAAGAAAAAGAAAAATACAAAACGCCACAAAGGCCCAGAAAGAAAGAATAAAAGTCAAAATTTATATGGGTTCGTAAGGCACTTGTACAAGCAATGTGCTCTAAGGAACTAATAAAGGATCAAAATCAAAAGCCATGTGGATCCCTAAGCGGCTACTTGAAGCACAAAATTTTAAAGAAAAATCAAAACTCGAATCCAAAATCATTTTTCCTCCATCCAAACCTTTCGAGTCTATTCCTCCATCACCTCCTTCATCCATTTTGGGTTCTTATGCCCCAAAATTTGTAACCTTTCCTCCATCCAAATCTCAAAATTTGAGATTCACTTCTCTTCCATATGTCCAACATCCCAAAAGATGTATGCCAATGTTGGTCTTTCCAACATTTCCATCTAGCCATACACAATTCTTCCAACATCCCATCCATTATCCAACACCTCTTTTTCACCCTTCCATCCCTCTTATCCAATCCTTTGCATAAATCCTGCCAACATTTTTGAGCATACCTTCATAGCCATGGTCTATTGCAACTCATATTCCAAGGGTACCATCCAAAGAAGTGAGATAGTGGGGTCCTTCTTCCATTCCTTATCATGCCTCCATTATCTTCCGAAAGAAAAAAAATCAGGAAAAAAAAATTAAAGAGAAATAATTTCGTCTTCGAGTGAAAACCACTTCTTGTGGTGCCTTGGGAAAGTACCATGATGAAAACCTAGCAAACAGGCGTCATGTGTAATCCATTATCCTTTTGCACTTTACATTGGGGGAAAGTTCCATCTATGTACATCCATCTATTATCCTTCATCCTCCATTATCCCTCATTCGCTCTATCTACATTCATATCCCTATTCCACCTTTGATCTTGACAAGGTTAAGGATCCTTGCAGGCTTCATGTGTCCTACCTATTACACTTGATCCAGACCCTTTATCTCCTATCCATTGCTTTCTTACATCTTTCATTACCACCTTTGATCTTGATTATCCTATTTGTCCCTTATCTAGATCTATTCCTTGATCTTGATCAACACCATGGACAAAATGCAAAAACATGCTTTCCACAAACCTCTTGACATGGCCACTTCTTTGGACCATATGGCTTCCTTACACTATATCCTTGCTTTACATTGCTATATCTGGACCCTGTGCTTGGATTAATGTTGTGAGATAGTCCTTGAAAGCATCCACAATCATTTTCTTATCCATTCATGTACTCAAAATCCCTTTTGCCTTGCTAGACACTAGGGGCAAACATTAAAAAATCCTAAAAATTAGAAAAAGTCCTGAAGAAATCCTAAAAATCTGAAAAAGTCCTCAAAAAATCCTTAAAATCACAAAAAGTCCTGAAGAAATCCTCAAAATCATAAAAAGTCCTGAAGAAATCCTAAAAAATCATAAAAAGTCCTGAAGAAATCCTAAAAATCAGAAAAAGTCCTTAAAAAAAAGGATCTTTGCTGAGCAGGTGAAAACTTGGTAAATAGGTGCCTCTTGTACTCAAGTGCTCTATCTATCAAAGAAATGTTAGCATTTCCTATTTTCATTCCCGCTTTCCTGCATCTTTTCTTTCACTTGTGCATACCTTTTAGTCACTTTCATGGCATCTTGGTTCTTTTGGAACCCTCATGGCTTGAAACCGATCAATGTCCTAGTCTTAGGGTAATCGACTAAGCAATTTACATGTCCTAAGGAGTATCAACCAAGTCATCTAATCTGAAGTCAGTCCTCTATCTCTTGACTACTGAAGAGTTTTATCACTGAGTACACAAGAAAAACAATATTACTGAAAAAACAATCACTAAACAGTTTGAGCTATGCATGAAAATTTTCTTTGTGTGCTTTCTTTTATATTGGTTTTCGATTATTATCCCTCTGATTAACTCGAGGAATTCTATCTTGACTAAGAGGAGCAAGGATTGGGGGCATTATATTTTCTTTGTTTTCTACTTATAGGAATTATTCTAATGATCTGGAAACATCTAATCAGCTGGGTCTCTATGATAAGAGCCTTCACATCAAGGTGAAATCGCCACACATACCTCGACTCCACTTATTTGAATGCTACAGGGAGGTTACCATCATTTATTTGTCTGTTTTAAGGGAAATTCTTTATCCTGCAATCCAGGTCCCTGCGAAATCTATCCAAGGATATGAATGAAAAAGGCTCATTGTGGATGAGATAATTAATATTGCACATGAAAAGCAAGGAACTCTAATCTACCTGATGTAGTTGTAAAATTCTCAATGATGAACCTTAAGCATTTCAAATCCAATGACTAGGTCTAGGTTGCATTTCATTTTGCATCTCATTTTGCATTTCATGCTGCATTTTGTGAATATAGATTGAATTTGGTATGGTAACAATGATCTCTTTATCTTCTGAATGAGAGTTTCAAGCTTCATCATTTCTTAGCTAAGTGGTCTCTTCTTTATCATTTCTCTGATCGAGTACTTGTGTATTGAGATGTTTAGGTGCATATATAAGCATTTTATATAGATTCGTACATTTCATTATTACTCATTTTCATTCATCTTATTGCATTGAAAAATAAACATTTGCATTACTAGTTACTCATTCTCCTCATTACTCATTTTCATTCATTTTATTTGCATATGAAAACAAACAAAAACAAATATCCATATTCATCTGCATTACATACATCCATACTGAACATATATGCATACATATAAAATAAAGTATATAGACAAGCATCTCATAAATCGATTGACACAAGTACAATGAATTCAAATCAAGATCTCGTATATATTAAATGATAAAGTCTCAGGGTACAAAAGGATGTCAACAGATATATACAAACTCCCATCAGAGCAAGAATTGTAAGGGCTACAAAAAAATTCTTAGAGCTACAAAAAGATCTAGCTCTCTGCCTCTCCCTCATCGCCAGGTGGTGGAGGAGGTGGAGCCTACTAACCCGGATCCTACCTAGGTGCCCGAGCTCCCTCTGATCAAGCCATATATTGTGAATATGGTACAACCTATTGTGCTACCAAAACTGCTACGCTATAAGCTACAACATAATAGGCTGATGGAGAACCTCCTGCTGAAGAGCGTCTCGCTCTACCCTCATCGCTATGACCTAAAGATCATGCTCTGGCTTGAGCTCCACCAGCTGACGATCACGCTCAGCTCTGAGCTTAGCTAACTAACGATCTATCTCTACTCTAGGATCTGCCAGTGGAGTTTGTTTCACTGTTAGCTGTGACTACAAACCCGCTAGGTGTGCTCTCATCGACTGAGCTGCATCGGCCCCCTAATCTATCACATGCTCTCTACCTCCATCTCTTCCTCCATTGCCTCCTCCATCTCTGCCTCCATCTCCCCCTGCTCCTCTCTCCTCTGTCAAAAATGTCTCCAAACTACTTTCTCCTCCTCTCCACCCTCAACTACCCTTGCTCCGCTCAGCGTCACTCCAACTGTCCCTTGGGAGCCACCCTCTCTTCTCTACTGCCTACCACCAGCTGGTACCCTATTGGTGCTAACACTAGGATCAACACCTACCCACCTCAGAGCATTGACTCTTTGTCCCTGCCTCTTTCCATGTCCCTATGTAGTGGCATCATCCTCTACCTCCTCTATGCGAGATGCTTGCTCAGCCAGTTTCATGAATCTTGGGAATGGATGCTGCTAGAACTAGTCCCTATACTGGGGCAATACCCCCACATCTACAATATCATCTAGGTATTCCCATCTAAGCCACTGTAACCTAGTCAGCTCCTGCATGCTAAAGGCATGTGATAGTCTAGGTCCCCATCCCTGTCTCTCCTCATCTGCATAATGTGCATATGTAGTAAACTCCAGCGAGATCCCCTGAGGTCTACCATACTGCTTCATCACTCGAGTAATAATAAAACACTCGACCACTATCCTTGATCTGCCTATGAGAGGCCATGTCATGAATAAGTCTCTACACACAGCTCTCCAATCATCCCAAGGCTCCAAACCCCTATAAGGTCTCCATGTAATAGCTATCAGATCATCTAGCTGTCATCTCCAATAATTAGTCTTGCCCAAATGGGGCTGCGTCACATATCCAGCATATCTATAAGCAATGGGCTGATGTGGATCTCTGGCCTCATCAACAATCGGCCTGCATACTGGGAGATGCTCCCAAGCCCATACCTGCAAAATCAAAACTCTAGCATCCATACTCTTCCCCTCCCGGTAGACGATCTCCTGCATCTCACGATACATGTGTGCCACTATAAATGAACCCCATCCTAATCTTTGGGGGTTCTCCACAAGTCTCTCTAACATCCCGCCCCATCCGCATAAAAACCCATGCTGTCCCCGGTCAGGCATAAGAAAATAGCTGATAAAACCTGCCAAGATGCAAGCCAGTGGAAAGTCCTCACTGTATGTGGTCATCATCTCATCCCAACTAATCGACCGTGTCAGAATGTTCACATCATGAAATACCTGCCTTAGGACTAGAAGGCCAGGATGTTGTGCTAAATCATAATCTACCTTATCCCCAGCAAAAGGGATATGGAGAATCTGGTATACATCCTTGGGAGGGATGGTCATCTCCCCAACTGGCAAATGAAATGTATTATGCTCTGAATGGAACCTCTCCACTAATGCAATTACCATACCATGATTCACATGGATATCAGGCAACCCAAGAAGATGAGTCAATCCGCATGCATCAATATGCACCCGGTCTATATCTGATAACTACCAAACTAATGTCATCGTAGGTGGATATACACATCTGAATAATACATGGGGCAATCGAACCTGCAAAAGTCAAACAAAGGATCATCAGGACACATTCCAAAGTAGCCGATAGAGGAAGCAAAACATCATGCAAATCCAACTACATTAATTGCAAAATCAAACTTTCAAGTTTACACCTAAAAAAATGCTCACTATTTTCCAAATGAAAAAAACATCATAGAGACAAAAACTTGTATGAGATAGGAATTGCTCTTATATGAGAAAACATACTGATACAACATAGGACTAGCCTTGAAATGACAAAATGAGATCTTTTGAATGTTCTTGTAAGACACAAGGATAGATGCAGAATGACAAAACTAGTGGACTTAAATGATAAAACAAAATTGACCAGTTTGTTGTACGAGATAGGATCCTGTCTCACACGACAAAATGAGATTGCTCGACTTAAACATACCCAAAACATGAAAAATTAACAAAAAAATCAATTTTGAAATGAATAACAGGCTTAAGATAGATCACTTACCATTGGCTCATATTTTCAAGGTCGATTATGTCATTTTTGGTGCTCGAATCAATGCACATGAGTGGGAACCACCATTTTTCTTCATAGAAGGCTTTTTGAATTTTCAAACTTGGAGGGTTAAAATGAATTGAAAATGACACTTTAACCCCATATATAGCCAAAACCCTAATTTTTCAACTTGCTCCAATGGACATGAAAACTATGCCCTTAGCTAATTTACCCGTCCTGATTCCATTTTCGAGATTGAAATCAAAATTTGAGATCATTCTGCTAGTCAATTTCATAAAATTTGGACCACTTAGCGCTTTTCATCAAAAGCTAATTCTTTCTTCACTTTGTGCTCAATTTCTCAATAAATCAACGCCGAATCTCAATTTTATTCTACAAATCAACTTTGTGCTCAATTTCTCACTTAATTTTCAAATATTCTGCTGAATCATTTATGCTCAAATAACTTATAATCGCTCAACAATTGCCTATAATTGTGTACCCTCGCTATCTTTTGATTTTGCTCCTAAGGGAGCATACTCATGACCTTATGACCTCACATCTTCAAATGACAAGAAAATTTTCAAATCTTCAAGTAGCTAAGCTTCATCAAATCAATCGCTAGAGGCATATTAGTTTTATCTCTTCATATCAAGCTGATATTGTCTTCATCTGAATCAATCTCTTAATGTTAATCAGTTTCATTGCTTTTCATCAAGATGATTATTCGTTTAAACTTAATCAAAATTTTAAAGAGTATCTTTGATCACACACTCAATCTAAGTAGGTGTTCAGTTTCATCGCTTCTAATCAAGCTGGACAGTTTATCTTTTCTCAACGTGTCTTGATCCATCAAGTTCAAGATCGGTTTTCTCTTCACTCACTATGTCTAGATCAATCAAGTTCTAGATCAGTAAGATCCTCTTCTTGACCAATCAAGTTCAAGTTCAGTATCTTTGTTCTCTATCATTCCTAGTTCAATCAAGTTCAGGTTTGGTTTCACTTTAATCAACTCTATTCAGTTTCATCACTTCAAAACAAGCTGAATACCTCTCTCTTCATCTAGTTTGTGATCAATCAAGTTCAGACTAGTATGTCCTAGACATCAAATTTTCTTTGAACCAACGCGGTGCTCGCACATTAATTCAAAGAGGGGCAAATGTAATACCCTAAAAATGGTCATCTAAACCATGATCCCCTAATCTCGACAATGTCACCAAGGTCCCAACCAAAGGCAATTAAAAAAATCTTGAGCACACAATTAATTTCTAAAATCACCAAGGTCACATGGCAAATTAATCAACCGATATTAATTAAATATTTATTTAATTAATTGATCATTCCAAGTAAAACATTTTTTAAACAATTATGCTATTTATTTTATTAAATATCCTAGCATATTTAATTAAATAAATCAATTTGCCATCAATTCATCAAAAAAGGAATTAATTGACAAAAAATAATTAAAATTTGAGAAAAGAAATAAATTGGAGATAATCTTGAAAAAAATTAAAAACTGATAAATAATCTCAGAGAAAGCAATTAAAACAATTAAATATTAAAATTGAATGAAATAGAGAATAAATTAGTTTTTCCCTTATTTTATGTCAATTTTATTTCAATTTCCTTTAAAACTGAGAAAAGCATCCAATCACATCAATTCACCTGGATTGTGCTTCCTCTTGGAAAATCTTGACCACTCATCATCATTTGATCTTAGCCATTGGTTTCTTTATGAATTTTCTATAAATTTAGGCTCTCATCTCTCATTCAAGGATCCTGGAAAATATATTGTTATCATGTTGTTTTTTCTCTAGGTTCATTGAGATTTGCGCGTTGAGATATTGCATATTAGTTATTTCATATTTCTTAAATCATTTAGCTTAAATATTTATATATTGCTTAAATCATGTTAGATTAATCTTGCATATCTAGCTTACATCTTGCATCCATTCAACTCATATTCATGCTTATATAGATTTAAAAATCCTTCGTTTAGGTATTGTCTAATCACTGGATAGCTTTGCAATCTGAGAGCAATCTAAACTCACATCTACTAGAAGGAAATGGGTTGCTTTGTAATGGTTTATTATTCATTGATTATTGATTTACTAACCATGCATCTAATGGCTTAATTGAAGTGTTGTGTATTATAGATACAAATACAGGTCCACTTTTCACACACACAATCACAATCTATGATCATCGGTTCTGTCATATCTTGCTTGAATCCTTCTAAGACATGTCTCATCCATATAGCTTGTGTACAATTCATTGTTGCAACCATTGTTGGCATTTTGATGATGTTTTAATTGTCATTGATAGACACACACTTTCTTGATGTATGAGTTATGGTCAATCGATAACTGGTCCAACCGGTATTGTGTATTATTGAATGTATAGTCTTTAGACTATCGGTATTTTGCAGAAGATGTTTACTGATCACAGATTGACTGAAGAGCTCAAGCGGTATGGAGACCTGAAGCGGTTCAAGGATCTCAAGCAGTACGAAGGAACCAAGCAGTAGTTAACTTTTGATTGGAACACTACGACCTTCCAGTCTTCATTTTTGACAACCGATAATTGGTATATTGTACCAACCGATATTACTCTATGATGAGTTACCAACCGGTATTGCTGTAATGTGTGATGAGTTATCATCCACCGACACTTTGGCGGTGATTTTGTGTCATGTTACCAAATGTGTCTAGTTGCACTGAACCTAGGAACTTGTAGTCTAATCCTATTGGACCGACATGAAATCGGATTTCTTTATAGGGACATCATGTCTATAGTTTGCATGTGTGAGATATAGAATAGAAAAGGTTATGTTCGATCATTGAAGAGAAGATTAGGTCTGTGTGAAGAGATAGAGTCTGAAGATATTGAAGATTGAAGTAATGCTCAAATACATTAACAAGGAGCTGTCAAGGATCTAATTAAGCATATTGTGCTAGCATCTAGATCATTCACTTGTTGATTACTCACATCTTCGACAAGTCTAAAGCCCTTAACCGGGTAGGCTCAGCAAAGCCTTTGTAAATCCTCTAACAAGGTAGTTCACAACTGTGGATCTTAAATCCTCTAATGGGTAGTCTTTAACAGGACTTATCTCCTAACAGAGATCTAGATTCCTAACAAGATCTATTCTGGTGAAGAACATTGTATGACCTTAACCGGTCTGGTTACTTGTGAGCTATTTCTCACCGTGGTTTTTCCCATTTGGGTTTCCATGTCAAATATCTTGTGTTATGGTGATTGTGCTCTTGTGGGTGAATTCTTTGTTTTCTATTTGGTTTGCATTTATCCTAACTAGTTTGTTAGTGAATATGTTGCACCGGTTATCTACTAAACTGTTTAAAAGTCTTCTTACAGTATCTTTTGGCATACTAATTCACCCCCCCTCTTAGTATTCATCAATTGATATCAGAGCCAACCTTTCTATAAGTCTAACCACTTGGAAGGAGATATGGGGGAATATAGTGTGAGGGAACTTACTCATCGTCTCACTCAGACTGAGAGAGCCTATGATGAAATCAAAGTCAAGTATAAATCCTCTTTGGCCAAGAGAAGAGAGCATGCTGAGAAACTGATGGAACTCATTGAAAATAGCTCTTCTGATGAAGCAGATATGGATGCCCTAGTTGAAGAATTTGAAAAATTGAATGAATCTAAAGCCAAACCGAGAAGAGAGTTGGAAGGACTGACTATCAAAATGTGTCAAGAGCTTGAGAATAGAAGGAAATTTGAAGATCTGGTAAAAGACAAAGATCATGAGATCTCCAAGCTGTAGTGAGAAATCAACATCCTTACCGCTCATCTCCAAGAGAGTAAAGTGGAAAAATAAGAAATGCAAGGTGAACTAAACATGGCTATTTCTGAGAATGAAACCTTGATGGAATCCAATGCTTCTATTTCCAAGGAACTTACTGAGTCAAAGGAGATACTTGCCAAATTCAATCAAAGTACTGCTAAGCTAGAGCAAAAGCTAGAATCAGCAAAGCCAGCAAACGATACCACTGGAATTGGTTTCTATGGGTATGAGGAAGCTGAGACCTCTGGAACAAAAGTTGAAGCATCAAAGAAGCAACTGACATCAAAGGATAACGGTAAGAAAAAATTTAAGCCTGTTTGCTTTAATTGTCTCAAAGAAGGACATACTACCAATATGTGTAGAAGCAAGGCCTACAACAATTTTCCGTATTTTCTAAACAATAAGCCTAGATCCAATAGATTTAATGGAAACTGTTATGCATGCAACAAGTTTGGGCATAGAGCATTTGAATGCAGGTTAGTTTTGCACAACACTGGGAGACATCCTCCAAGGACTCAAGGAGTTATCCCAGAACCTTCTGTGAACTGGAATCCCAACCGGTACAATAGCTATGACCATCGGTCAGGTGGTTATCAAGCGGCAACTAGTTGGAGAAGAACTTGTTTGATCTGTCATGGTAGCGGTCACACTGCTGCAACATGCAGAAGTGTTGGTAAATAGATTTTTCTTTCGCACTTTAGTGAATTTGGATACCCTTAAGACAAAGAAATGAAAGACAAATTTCACCAAACAGTTAGAAAATAATTACATTGATTAACCTCTGAATTAGGGTACAACTCCCTCTAGCAAATATTCAATCAACTTCAAATTACACACAACCAATATTATACTTTTCACCAGAAAGCATAGAAAAGGTTATTGCATTTACAAGTCAACACCAAATGAATGCAAGAATTTATTTATATATAACTCTTTGTATAAAGCCGACATACTTCACATGTACACTAAAACAAAATGAAAAGCTTATAAGGTGAATCCCACTAGTAATTTTCTACGCACATAGAAAGATATAATAGATCTTTACTTGAAACAGATTCTCACATAAATCAAATTTCAGACATCAAATGCATAGATTCAAATTCAAAGATAACTGTTATTCGATTTTCATTCATAGATGATTATGAACCTTCCATACACAGAGAGTCTTTCAGCAAAATCCAAGAGATAGTTTTTCAAAAACTTAGTGAGCCCCCATAAAGTCATTACAAAATATATAAATAGGTCGCCAGACCAATAGTTTGAACCAAAGATAAAATTAACTTGAAAGAGTTAATGAGAAACTACCCTAACTGCATAACTGAAACTAAAAACAAATGACTAGACTTGCTGGCAGACAACTGCTAGCAGTGCTAGTCATGTCGTCAATTTTGTCTCAGTTGGATTGCCTGGGTTATTAGTTTGAATGCACACCATAACTGCCTTTGCCGCACTCTACTCTTGATGCACCTTCAAAAACTCCTGAATTACTATTACTTGCGGCAGGCTGATGTGTATTACTCTTTGCTTCCAAAGTTCTTTCTTCCTCTTTACCATCTATACTTTGTCCCTGTGTGAATCCAAGTGATCTAGACAAACCATGAGCATCGATTCCACTTTGGAAATCCTCATAAAATCTTCCACAACCAAGGATTTCTCCACTTTAATTTGTTTAATGTGGCTGCTGAATTGATTGATCATCTTTGTAGTATCTTCCAAAGTCTGGCTATCTTCCTTAAGAAATTGAACATCTACGCAACGCAAGTCCTTTAGCATGGTTGTTCTTAAGGTTGTTAGTTCACCTCACAGATTAGCAGATTCACTATGACCTTGTTCAATGATTTGGTTGCACCACTCTATGCTTTCCCTGCATATAAACATTATGTCCTCATTCAGCCCTGGCACTTGTCTTTCTACAAGAAAATTCATCAAGCCATAGCACTGGATATCATGCATTTGCTTTGAAATCACCACCCATTTAGTCTTTTCTTTTTGCCATGAGATTAAATCGGCATCCAGTTCCTTGGTAACTTCATTAGCATCTTTGAAAATATGAACTAAATCTGATATGTAATTGGTTCCTTGATGCATGATCGAGGTGAGCCATTCAGAGAAAATATTTGCAATCATCTTGTTTCGTTGAACCTCATCAAAGAACTTCTGATTCCCTAGGGATTTTGAACTAAAGGGGACCGATCTCTGAGACAATGACAATGGACTGTTCTACAGAGCATGAATATATTGGGCCATTTGCATCAAATTTTGCTTCAACTCAGTCTTGTCCTTCTCATCCTTCCAAGTACGGGAGATAATCTGTTTGGTCGAAGTTTCCAAATGTTTCACATCAACTGCTCTAGTTCCACCCCCCAAATTAACCTGCTCAATGGTATAATCTACCTCTGAAGCAGTGGCAACATTCTTATCAGATGTTGGTCTGGTAATGTCTACAGTCTAGTGCTTTGTGTCTTCGTCAAAACCAATCGTTGTCTCCATTTTTAACCGCTTTGGCTTCATGGATATTCCCAAGCATTTACTTACAACATCTTCCATCGACACTGAAATAGGAACCACATTTCTTTTCCTAGTAATTGAGTCACTTAAGCATTTAGGAGCCAAAGTCAGTTCCTTAGATTACATATATCTTAAAGGTGGTTGTGTAGCATTGTCTGCATTGGACCAAGTATCAAGCACATGTGAATCTTGAGCACTAGTATCTGATTCAGCTAAGACCTTATCAACATCCGAGATAGGGATTGCCATACTACACTGTTCTTCTTGCTTCTTGACCTAGTAACCTGACCACCAATAGAAAGTGCAGCTTCAATGTCAAGTTTCTCTTCTTTAATCTTAGTCTGCCTTTTTCTTGCAACAAAAATAGGGATTTTAGTTAAAACAATAGCTTTATTTCCAATCTTCTTCTTTCCATTTTTTCTTCTTGCACTAGTTGCCATCGTCGGATGGAATCGGCAACTCCTAAGACAATTTTATGTTTTGTGAATTATGCTGCAAGTACGTATCTGAATGCTATCATCCATCTTTTTACCCCAGTCAACTTCTAGGAGAGGTTCATTGTGTACTCATTTCATAAACTATGAATCCAGTACATCTTCGTTATCAGTAGTGACACCTGAAGTATCCATTGGCAATTTCATGTCATGAATTTGTTTCAAACTTAACCTAGACCAACTCCTCTTTCTCACCTCAAATTCATCTAGGCAATCCACCCAATAATCCTCCAAGTAGGACACATGTTGATCAGGCACTATCTTTTTCACATATTGGGCAATAAAACCTTTACTATCATAGTTATCCCTTTTCACAAAGGTTTTCAAATGAAATCTCTTAACCTCTAGCTCAAGATTTAGTGCATCAAAGACAAACCTACAACTGTAATGGCCTAAATCGATGGGAAAAATTCCACTTGTGTCAGTCTTCACCATAATCCTTTGCAACATAGGCTAGCTGCTTGGAAACTTCAATCAAAATACATGAGTCTAAAGCATATCTAGGAAACCTAAAGGGTTCACCTTTAAAACCTCCAACCCTTATGTAAGTGAAGTGATTAAACTATGTAAAGAAACTACCATAGATTTTTACTAGTTAAATTGCTTCTGTAGACATTCTCCTATGCAAGTTATCTTGTAATTCAAAGGTCAACCTCCCAGCAAAAATGTCATTCCAGCGAAGGTAATTATCAACATGTCCTTTTAAAGTCAAATGGGGGTGATACTCTTAAATTTTAATACCTTGAACCCATTCAGCATGGAATAATCTAGGGCACTCCCTTATACATGCTAGCATATATAACAGGTATGAAGTCATGTAGAAATTTGGCATCCCAAGATAATTGCTCAAACCCTCATGCAATCTTTCTGCAATAACAGTTCCCCAGTCAATGAATCTATTTTTTTCTAGAGTGACCTAGATGAAGAAATACATCTAGTCCTCCCAATAGAATTAGTGTGAATTTCCCTTAACTCTGCTCAATAATATTACCAAATCTTTGATTGTAGGAATCAAATACTCATGGGTTAAGGGTCTTGGCAGCCTTGAGCCCCCTGTTTGAAACTTCAAAAGCCAATTTCATGCAAAGATAGTTCTGTAATACTACTTTTTCTCAAAATAACTTCCATAAGATTTTCCAATTGTCCAATCCTCATAGGGTTGCCGTTGTGGGATACCCATGGCAACCATTACTATTTCTCTATCAATGGACAACAAAACCTCACCATTATTTTTCCTTATGCATCTGCTAGTTTTATCATAGTGGTTCATGCATTCCAAAACCAAGTCAATGTAAGGAGCAGCTGTGGGAAATGCAACTGCTTCTAATAAACCACTCTGTTCAATGTCTCTCATCATAGGATCAACGGATGGGTTCCATACTCTTTTGGAAATCATCTAAATCTAGTTGAACCAAAGTTGGATCACCTAGCTCTGGTAAGGAACTTACAAGGGAAGAAGAGCTCACTAATTTAGGTAGAGTGGGCCTCATGCTTAGCTCATGATTTTCTCCAATCAACTCAGACAAAGAAGAAAAGGGAAAATAGAAACAAACAACTAACAAAATACCCAGATCTTTTCTAAAACAAACTGCAACAATTGGGAAAGTTATTGAACATACCTTCCTCTATCATCTACAAACCCCTATTGCAGTCTATTTCTTCCCACTCCAAAACTCTTCTTAACACTTATCCAAAAAAAAATGATAATCTCGACATGACAACTACTCAATTTAAAATCCGAGAAAATCTTACCCATGATTACCACGAACTATCCTCATTACTCTTCACTCATGTGACCATACTCTGAAATGATCACATTCAAACATGCATTAAATGCTAAGTCACTTTGTATCTGACAATACGGATCCCCTCACCACACTTGCTATAAATGACAGATTTCAAATCATTAAAGAAAGAATATTCCTCTTCTCTACCGCTATTTATCATATCGTAAAATATGTGCCGTCACCTCATACCAAGTCACATGATCTCCAAGAAGCCTAAACATCAAACTCTGAATCTTGAGGAACAATCACGACATAAAACATAAACATGACAAATCTTGAACTTTGAACCTTGAACCAAAAAGGTTCAAGTTAAAGGTTCAAACAATGCTAAATGCCAACAAAAACTAAAGAAGACCTAAAGTCACACGAGAGGAAAAACTTTTAACACGACGCCCGTTGAAATTTGAACGTTGAACCAAAAAAGGTTCAAGTTCAACACAGTGCAACTTAAAGAAAATAGCAAAGGCTAAACTACATGGGGAATTCAAAGTGCATGACTTGACCAAAAGACCAAATGAGGACATGACTCAATAAGGTGACATATAGAATGAAATTTTTTAAATGTATCGCCAACAAGAAGGAAGAATGGAAGTATGAATAATGGACCATGGAGAACACTTGGAATGGTATGCTATCATTGCAACAAACTGGGACACACTGCCAAAACTTGCAGACTGAGAAAGAACCTATCGAATGATATACCTATCACTTCAGAAGGGAAGATTGATGCTGAAACTGTTCAAGTGGAAATGAATAAAACTTGGAAAAAGAAATCTAAAGAAGAGTCATAGAATGAACCTGTTTCTGCACCTAGTGTGGAAGCCTCTGAAGTGGCAAACTGAGCTTCAGAAAAGCTTAGGGGGAACACATCGGTGAAATATTTTGAACCCCCGATTTATATCGGTAAAGACCTTAGTCGGTATATGTTACATGTCAGTCCGTAGAAGACTTGAAGCGGTAAAAGGAAAAATTAGGGTTTGTGCCCTAGATTTATTATGGTAGGAGAGAAGTTCTTTAAAAGGGATTTTCCTCATCATTATCACTTATCAGTTTTTTGAGAGAATAATTTTCAAGAGAAGAGTGAAAAAGAGTGATTCGTCTAGTGATTCAAAAGTGAATTCAAAAATCTTGCAGAGGAATCCAGTGATCTTTTTCAATCTATCAGTGAAGAACACTAAGCGGTAATCTAGAAACTGAAGTGGTGTATTGTGGGTGACATTGGCAAACCCTAAATTTTGGATTGTGAAGGTATTTCTCAAAATTATCTCTTATCATGGCTTCTGCATCGCACTCTAGTTCTAGTGCACCTGTAGATTCAGCCGAATTTCTTCAAAAGAAAATGAAATACAATGCCCTATCTCAAATACCCGCCAGAGTTATTGTTGAGGAAGACATTTTAGGGTATATAGACTATAAGTTGGAAGACCTAGGATCCCGAGTAATCCATTCCTAGCTAAGTCTATTCTATGGGGATGACAAGAAGATCAAACCTTAGTATAGTATCCTTGAAAAGATGAAACTGCACAATGCGGTATATTTTCTGGAAGAGTTCACAGAAGATCATATTTGCATCATCCTTAGCAGAGTGCACAGTGATAAGAAGTATCTCGAGCATACGCATGACATCACACCGGAAGCAATTTATGCGATCACCAGTTTTTGCAAAACTGGAGGGGTACTAGCTTTACGGAAGGTCACCAAAACTGAAATGATAAAGCTCACTAGTTCTGTGAGTGACCAATGAGTGATGACCATCAACACCATTAAAGATGATCTAGTGAAGTATGCTTGCATGGTGATTGGTTACCAGATGTTTTATTCCAGCAGAATGAATTATGTCCCTGCTATTGCAGTGAATGCCACTTATAGGATGATCAAGGAAGACACTACATTTGACCTATGTACCTATCTATAGAAGCAATTGTTGTTGAATCTAAAGTCCATCAAACAGGACAATTCTCTAAGGTTCAGGTTTGGGCAACTTCTGGTTGGCTTATTCTTTTATTTTCAAGGTTATTTCCCTGGAGTAGGTGATGTGCAATGGTCTACTGACCTACCGGTCTCCAGAAAAATTAAGGAAAGTCTACAAGTAGAGGGAACTACATATCCTGAGGTTTTGAATAAATATTTTGATGAATTCAAGTGGAAGATGAGCCAGAGAATAAGGATATCTGGTGATATTGTGAAGAAGTACAAAGATGACATCTGCTTCACAATAAGGATTGATGACTGCATAATGGAAGCAGTGGAACCGAGAAAGGAAGTAGTTGGCCCTATAGGGTATGAAGAGATGTATGAAATGTTGATCAGGTATGCCTCTACCTTACTTACCTCTCCATTGGATTCTAAGAAAAAGAGAACCGGTACCTACCTAGAAAGGGTCACACTGGTTGAAGAACCAAAATAGAAAAGGGACAAAGCAGTGCCATCAGTATTTGCACCGGTTACCTCTACCAATCCGAAAGTGACCAAGCGGTCACCAGCTAAGAAGAAACCTGAGAAGGTATTTGAGAGGAAGTGGAAAACCAAAACCAACTCACCGAAGTCAGAGGACACTGAACTGAAAATACAAACAAAGAAGACAAGGCAATCAAGAAAGTAGGCAAAGTCTACTGGTAATATTCGTGCAACTTCAGCATCGCTAAATATAGATATTTCCTCTAATAAGACAATGACACATTGTCAGAGGACATTAAAGTATATTAAGAGGAAAGTGCTTGATTATTTAAAGGAATATTTTGATGATTTTACTGATAGTGAGAAAGAAGAAGTAGAACAAGAAGTCATCAAATATTTATGTGTTAATGATCAGTTGCCATCTGAGATTAGATCGGTTATACTATATTCTTTGTATAATTCTTTGGATAATAAAAGGCACATTGCCATTGAGAAAGAATAGGAGATCAGGGATAAATTTTTTGCACAATACTTTCCTGATGCTTCAAATTTATAATTATTTGAGATAATGGATAAGAACAAAGGCATCTTCTTCATGAGAAGGAGAAGATTTAGACTACTAGAAGGAAAAGCTTTTGAAGTGGAAAAGGATACTCACATACATGTGAAAGCTGCTATCAATATGTACCGAGTATCTAAAGCTGCTAAGCAAGCTGACCAAGCACTGGACCTATCCTTAGACCAACCGAATGAAGTGTTTGATAGTCAAGGCGAAAGAGTGACAGAGAAAATTGATCCTATTGATGTGGATACATTATATAATGAGGATGTCACTCCTGAAAAAAAGAAAGAGAAACCTGATAAAGAAAAAGCAGAGAAAGAGAAATAGTACAAAGCAGAGAAAGAGAAACAGGATGAAGAAAAAGCAGAGAAAGAGAAATAGGACAAGGAAAAAGATGAAAAAGAGAAATAGGACAAAGAGAAAGTGGAGAAAGAGCAAGAGGAAAAAGCAAGGTGGGAAGAAAACAAGAGAAAAGAGGTAGAGAAAAAGAAAGAGGAAGATAAGAGAAAAGAAGAGGAGAAGAGGAAAGAGGAAGAGAAGAGAAAAGAAGAGGAGAAGAGGAAAGAAGAGGAGAAGAGGAAGGAAGAAGAGAAGAAGAAAGAAGAAGACAAGAAAAAGGAAAAAGAAAGGAAGAAGGAGGAAGAGAATAAAAAGCAAGAAGAGGACAAGAAGAAAGAAGAAATGAAGAAGAAAAAAGAAGAGGAGCAAAAAAAGAAAGAAGAGGATAAGAAAAAAGAAGAAGAGGAGAAGGAAGAAGAGAAGAACAAACAAGCGGAGACTCCTAAGCAAATCGGTGATCAAACCAAACAGGTTGATACCACCAGTCCTATTGATCTTCAATCAGTAGATGAGTCTGAGCTACTTCAAAGCATCAAACTTGCACAAGAGAGACTGGAAGCATTGTAAAGGAAGAAAGAATAGGATGTCATACGAATTGTGGTTGACACCCTTACCAATCTGATTCCTGGTACAAACCTCCCCAGTACCGATTCCTCTCTATCCAAGCTAAAACTTTTGCGTACCATAGTAGAGGACTAGGTACAATGCTTGGAAGATGTTGTTGAACCAACCACAAAGAAGAACCATCAAAAGACACTCAATGTTGCCTTAGTCAAGCAAATGAATGAAATATGGGCACAACTACTGAAGCACTAGAATGGTATCAGTGTTGCTATGGGTGAAGGTAAATTACTGTTGAGTAAAATCAGCCAACCCTATCTATTTTGTGACGATGTGCTTAACCAGAAAGCTAAACTCCAATCAGAGTTACAAGCATATATCAACAATTCAACAATTTCAAGATGCCATATGATTCATTCACCACCTATGGACAAAATGTTCATCATTATCAGTATCAGACTACCAAGATGGACTTAGAGATCAGCAACTGGTCTAAAGATTTGCAGGAGCTTCAACTTCTCATATTGCCAAGACTGCAGATTCTTTAGAAATGTTTTCTCAACCTAGAAGCTATCACGGTAACTCAAGATATGAGTACCATTGATGCAATGGAAGAATTGACATTCTAGGTGAAGACTGAAAGTGAGGTTTCTACCTCATTACTTGAGTCATGGACATTGGCCATGAAAACTTTTATGCAGGACTTTAAATCTATTTTTGAGAAATTTCAATCCTTATTGTCATGAACATTTACTCTATTTTTATTATATATGCAAAAAGGGGTTACTTTGCATTACTTTGTCATTGTTGGCAATTTCTGCAAAAGGGATAGTGTATATGCTTAGGGGGAGTAATTTTGATTATGGCAATTTTCATTGTAAAAACACTTAGATGTCAAAATTTTCCTAAGTGTTTCCATCAACACCAAAGGGGGAGATTGTTGGCATTTTGATGATGTTTTGATTGTCATTGATGGACACACACTTTCTTGATGATGGACACACACTTTCTTGATGTATGAGTTATGCTCAACCGGTAATTGGTCCAACCAGTATTGTGTATTATTGAATGCATAGTCTTTAGACTATTGGTATTTTGAAGAAGATGTTTACCGATCACAGATTGAATAAAGAGCTCAAGCCGTATGGAGACCTCAAGTGGTTCGAGGATCTCAAGTGGTACGAAGGAACCAAGCGGTAGTTAACTTTTGATCAGTACATTGTGATCTACCAATATTCATTTTTGACAACCGGTAATCGGTATATTGTACCAACCGGTATTACATTGTGATGAGTTACTAACTGATATTGATGTAATGTGTGATGAGTTATCATCCACCGACACTTTGGTGGTGATTTTGTGTCATGTTACCAAATGTGTCTAGATGCACTAAACCTAGGAACTTTTAGTCTAATCCTATTGGACCGACATGAAATCAGTTTCCTTTATAAGGACATCATGTCTAGGTTTTTCATGTGAGATGCATGATATGTGTGAAGAGACAAAGTGTGGAGATATTGAAGACTGAAGTAATGCTGAAATGAATTAACAATGAGGTTTCAAGGATCTAACTAAGCATATTGTGCTATTATCTAGATCATTCACTTGTTGATTACTAATATCTTCGACAAGTCTGAAATCCTTAATCGGGTAGGCCTAGCAAAGCCTTTGTAAATCCTCTAAGAAGGTGGTTCAAGACTGTGGATCTGAAATCCTTTAACAAGACTTATCTCCTAACAGAGATCTAGATTCCTAACAGGATCTGTTATCACGAAGAACATTGTATGACCTTAACCGATCTAGTTTCTATTTTGCAGATAGTTTCTTGTGAGTTTCTTCTCACCATGGTTATTCCCATTTGGGTTTCCACGTCAAACATATTGTGTTATGGTGATTGTTCTTTTGTGGGTGAATGCTTTGTTTTCTATTTGGTTTGCATTTATCTTAACTGGTTTATTAGTGAATCTATTGCAGCAGTTATTTGCTAAACTATTTAAGAGTTTGTTTACAGTAATTTTTGGTATACTAATTCACTCCCCACCCCTCTTAGTATTCATCAACCACATATTCTACTTTTGCTATAGACTGAGAAATACCGATCTATTTCTTACTGGTCGAAGATACCAGTCTACCACCTAGAAAGAATGCACCACCGATTGTGCTCTTCTGTTCATCTACATTTCCTAACCAAACAACACTAGTGAATACCTACAAACAAAAATTGCCTATGTATGGATACCACAATCCATAATCAATTGTCCCTTTAAGATATCTGAATATCCTCTTCACTATTGTCATATGTGTCTCCTTAGGGCTCTTTTGAAATCTTTCTACTAAACCAATTGCATGGGCAATATTCGGTCTACTATGAATAACATAATGAAATTTCCCAATCATGGACTTGTATTCCTTCTCATCCATTGAGGGTGAATCATCTTCTTTTGACAATCTGCAACCTATAACCATAGGTGTTCCAATCAATTTACAGTCTTCCATTCCAAAGGTCTTTAACACTTCCTTCACATCCTTAGACTAACAAATAAAAAATCCACCTTTCAGCTATTGGACCTACAACCCAATGAATTTTTTTTATCTCACCTATCAGAAAAATCTCAAACTCTTTCTTCATCTCATCTGCAAAAGTCATATGCATATCATCATTTCCTCCAAATATGATGGCATTAACAAATACTTCTACAATCAACATCTTGTCTCCTTCAGTCTTTAAATAAATATTTATACCCTCACTGGTTCTCTGAAATCCTCTCTTTATTAGATGTGCATGAAGTCTCTCAAACCATACCCTTGGTTCTTGATTTAACCCATATTAAACTTTATGTAGTTTGCATACCATATCATTATCTTATGTCAATGCAAACCCATTTGGTTGTTCAATATACACGTCTTCTTCAAGAATACCATTCAGAAATGTTGACTTTACATCCATTTGGTAAAATTTAAAACTTTTAAAGGCTGCAAATGCAAGTAGCATTCTAACATGTTCAATCCTAGCAACGGGTGCAAAGGTCTCTCCATAATCTTCACCTTCTTCTTGTGCATACCCTTTGCATACTAGTCTTGCCTTATTTCTAACAACTTCTCCATCTTCATTCAACTTGTTTCTAAATACCCATTTTGTACCAATCACATTTTTTTTCATAAGGTCTAGGAACAAGTGACCAAGTGTTGTTTTTCTCAATTTGATCAAGTTCTTAATTTATTGCATTTAACCAGTCATCATCCTTAAGACCTTCTCTAACTATCTTTGGTTCAACTGTAGAAATCAGACATGCACTTTCTCTAATTTTCCTTCTAGTTTGTACTCCAGCATTATTGTCACCAATTATCTGGTCTTCAGAATGATTTAACCTTACATACCTAAGAATAACCTATTCCAGTGCAATAACCTCTTCTTGTTCTTCATCTTCTATTGGTTGAGAATCTTCATCTGCACTGTTCTGCTCAACATATTTTTGCACTTCTAGTTCAATAATCACAAGCTTTTGTTCATCATCTGTTGTATCATATTTGTTGGTATCATCAAATTCATCAGTATCCATCAACTTTTACATTCACACTTTCCACAATATTCTTTGTCATTTTGTTAAAACACATGAATGTGTTGCTCTTAGTAGAGTAGCCAAGGAATGTTCCTTCATCACTTTTAGGGTCAAATTTACTAGTATAATCATCTCTCTTTATAAAACACCTATTGCCAAAAACTTTGAAATAACTAACACTAGGAGTTCTACCATACCATAATTCATAGGGTGTCTTGTCATTACCTTTCTTCACCAGTATTCGGTTCAATGTGTATATTGTAGTGCTGACTGCTTCTCTCCAAAACATCTTAGGTACATCTCCTTGTATCAACATAGTCCTTGCTGCTTCAACAATGCTCTGGTTTCTCCTTTCTACAATTCCATTCTATTGTGGTGTCCTCAGAGTAGATAACTACCTCTTTATTCCATTTTCATCACAATATCACACAAACTCATAAGAAGTAAACTCTCCACCCCAGTCAGATCTCAGGCATTTAATATTCTTACCAGTTTCCTTTTCTACTAAGGCCTTGAATGCCTTGAACTTGTTGAAAGCTTCTGACTTTTCCTTCAGACAAGTAACCCACATCATTCTAGAAAAATCATTATTAAATATCATGAAATATTTGTCGCCATAAAAACTTCTGGTCCTCATAGGACCACATAAGTCAGTGTGCACCAAATCTAGAATATGCTCAGAAGAAAAATATTTTCTCTTAAAAGAAGATGTAGTCATCTTACCCAACTGACATTCTTTACACATCACATTGTCTAGGTTAACAAGATGTGGCATATCTCTAACCATATTTGACTTTCTGACCTTAACCACATTATCAAAGTTCACATGACAAAACCTTCTATGCCATAACCAGCCATCTTCAACCTTAGCAACCAAACAACTATTTACACTAGCATTCAGATGGAATAAGTTACCTTTAGTTTGTTTACCAGTAGCAATCAATTCTCCTCTGCATCCTAAGACCCTGCACACTACATTCTTAAACTCAAGATGATAACCTTTGTCATTCAACTGACCAACACTCAACAAGTTATGTTTCAAGCCTTCAACCCAATAAACATCATCAACATTAATTTTACCATTCAAATAGATAACACCTTTACCTTTTACCATACAAGGTGAATTGTTTCCAAATCTTACTACAATGCCATCAAAATCTTTAAGAGAAATAAAAATGTTCTTATCACCGGTCATGTGGTGTGAGCAACCATTGTCAATAATCAATTCATCACTTTTGTCAATGTGAGATACTAAATCCTTCTTATCAGACAGATCTTCCTTATCAATAACAAAAACAATCTCCTCATTGTCTTCATCCTCAGATTCCTCATCAGTAGCACCTTCATCCACTGCAACATAACACTATTTCTTTCCTTTTCCCTTATATTTTCTAAACTTTTCCTTTTGATCACTATTTGGACAATTTGCAGCTATGTCCTATCTTGTTACAAGAGAAACACTTAAGACGAAGCTTTCTTTTGCACTTACCAGTGCCTTTAGGAAGTCTTTTTGCTAATAGAGCTTCAAACTCCATAAGATTATCTTCATCATCCACATCAGCTTTTCCACCACCAAGATGAGTTGACCTGCATTCATTACTATGACAAACATCTTTCCCTTTTCTCACTAGTACACTAGATACAAATGCTTTGAAAGAAAATATTGTCTTAGGTACACTGTTATCAAAACTATTCAACTCAAAAGCAGTGATCTTACCAATCAAAGAATCAATAGTAACCTTATCATTACTAACTGACCTCAACTCTTGAATAGTAGACACTCTAATGGCATAGGAAGGCAAGAGGGTTCTAAGCATTTTTCTCACCGCAGTGTCTTCTTCTATAGTACCACTAGCACTTTTGATTCCACCAACATCTTCATTTATCCTCTATCCATACTGAGTAATATTTTCTCCTTCCATCATTCTCATATCATCAAACTTTCCTCTAAGGCTCTCTTCTTTAGCCTTTGGAACATGCTTATCACCACCATAGATTAATTCTAACTTCTCCCAAACTTCAAAAGAAGTTTCTAAACCATGGACATCAATATATTAAGTATCAGAAAGTGTACTTACAATGGCTGCTAATGCTTGAATGCTTTCCTACTGCTCCTTAATCTAATCTGTAGTCAGAGGACCGGTAGGAGGTACATATTTAGTAATAACATGTCACCACAATTGAACACCCATACCTTTGATGTAAATATTCATTCTATCGCTCCATATTCTGTAGTTATCCTTAGTGAATTTGGGACCCTCCTTCTTCATCATCTTCGGATCTTTACCTCAAGTGATTAAGCTTCTACACAAAGAGGACCTAAGGCTCTGATACCAATTGTTAATGTGAGGATACGGTTAACACTGAGAAGGAGGGGGGGGTAAATCGGTGATAAAAATAAATTCCAAACTTTCACCAATCTGAAAACACTTCACCAAAAAAATTTCATAACCAGTACCGGTAGCCTATCAAACAGTCTCCAAAATAGATTTACCAAACTAATTCCGGTAGCTACTTAAGTGTTCATCATTAAGCAAATATAGTAAAGACATCAAATGAACAATACATCCACAACATGAACATGAGGATTTTTCACGTGGAAAACCAAATGAGAAAAACCATGGTGGGAATTGGTACCCACAAAATATGTGCACTCTTTTGGAATGCACCCTGCTAAAGGCCTAGCCTGGTTAGGAGCTTTATAACAATGCCCGGTAAAGAGCAGTCCCTGTTAGGAGTCACCCTGGTGCAGGGGCACCTCATCAACATTCCATTCATGGCTCTAAGGATGAAGAATAGGATCATTGTAGTGTCTTAGTGTGTCTTGTGTTTATGCAAGTTTGTTTCATGTATTCAATAAACTCCACCATGTAAACCAGTGTCCCTAATTAGGCAATTTAATAAGCCAATTAGGAAAATATGGTCAATAGGAGTAGTAGGATGTTTTTTTTTGTGTTTGATAGGTTTTTAGGATGTTTTAGGAGTTTTTTGTTGATCCAAGTGTGTGAATCCCAACCTTAGAGAGTTTGACAACATTTTGTGCAAAATTGCAACTTTTGAAAATGCAACTTTTGAGTACAAAAGTGCAACTTTTCAAAATGCGGTTGGGGGAAGCCTTTCAATGGATCCAACCTCCTCCAAATTCAGTTGGAAACCATTGGAAATTTTTATAAACCATTCATGGATTATATGGAGAAATGAGATATATTTTTTTTTCTAGTGGTCTAAGGCTTTGATTATTTCAGTGTAGTGAGAAACCCTTATTTTTCTTACTCTAACCTGGGAAACGAGAGTTTGGCTAGGGTTTCGCCAAATAATGGCCATATATTGCATCTCCTACCTCTAGAAGCTCTTTCCTTTGGTTGAATGTAAGATTGGTCAGTTTACATTAAGGTTTTCATGGGTTTTTGCAGGGAAGACTTGTTTGTGATGTGCTTGGAGTGAATGTAGGTAGGCATCTCCATGTGACTACCTTAAGAAAAATTAGGACAATCATCCTAAAATCTGATAGCGGTGGATTCCAGGTGTGTAACCCTAGAATTAGAAGTTAGTCACCATCCCCCACATGATCATAAAATTGGTTTTTCAGTTGGGATATTGGTAAAGGGGATTTCTTTTTAAATCAGGCCTAATCGCCCTAATTAGGTCTCTAGGCTTTTAAGGGGATCAGACCTTTAGGTTGCAGATCTTGCCAAGCCATTTTGGGGATGAATGTAACTCCCAAAAGGGTATCTAGAATGGTTATTAGTTTGTCAGAGTGTGTGGAATATTTTGGAGTTAAAGGCAAAATACCAGTATAGGAGGGCTACTAGCCTAAGGGGTAGGTTTCTAAAGGAGGTATTAGGAATTGGTGCCTAAGTCCAAAACCAATGCTTGGAATAGTTCCTAGGTGTCATGTATTGGCCAAATTCAAAATCCAAAAGAGCAGGATTCGCTAGTAAGGCATGTTTGATAATTTGAAGCCTTTTTAATAGGTGTAAGGCTTGAGCAGTGAAGAGTAGTTCTAAACCTTAAGATGTCAAGCCCTTTCTTGTAGGTTCATTTTTTACATTTGAAGGGTTAGACCCTAAAATTTTGGACTTGCCCTTAGGTGTAAGGAGGCCTCTGCATCAATTGGTATCAGAGCTTAGGGGTGTACTTTGGATCGGAGAAGAAGACAATATGTCAGAGGAAGAGGGATCCCAAGAAATCCCATCAAGGATGACCAATGATTAGTTGGTTGTCTTGGTAAAGAAACAAATGATAGAGAGAAGAGAAGTTAGGGCTAATAATTAGGCCTTGAGAGGTGAAATGGACCAGTTGAAGGACAAAGTGGAGAGGAGAGAGAGAGACTCTAGAAGTGTTGAAGAAGGGGATGAAGAGGAGATCCCTAGGCAGGAAGAACTAGAGGTTCCTGCAGACCAAAGACCCTTGGTGAGTGTCCTCAAGTCCATAGAAAGAAGAAAAATGGATGTGAAATTGGATCTACCAGTGTTTGTTGGTAAGATGGAACTAAATAGAGTGATGGAGTGGATATACTCCTTGGACAATTTCTTTGGGAGTGAAGACATACTAGAGAACCAAAGCGTGAAGATGGCCCAATCAAAAATGAAAGGGGCTGTACTGACCTGGTCTAATTTCATCCAAGATGAGAGGGTGAAAGAGGGGAAAAGAAAAGTTGCTACTTGGAAGAAGATGATGGCTTTAGTGAAGGAAGCTTATGTTCCAATGGACCATAATGTCCAATTGCACAAGAGAAGACATAATTTGAATAGAAGGAGATGGACGTGAGTTCCTACATAGAGGAGTTCATGAAGTTGTGTGTGAAGACAAAGGTAAAGGAGAGTGAACATGAGAAGGTGGCGAGATATCTTAATGGACTAAGATTTGCCATCCAAGAAGATTTGAACCTCCACACCCCGGAGATAGTCCAAAAATGGTTTTAGTTAGCACTTAAGGTGGAGGAGAAGAAAAAGAGAAGGAAGGAACAAAATACCAGAGGCAAATGGAGACAACAAAGAGGGGGAAAGAGGCCCTTTCAGAGATAAAGGAAATGGTTTTGGATACCAAGGTGAGTCTAATTATGAAGGCACTAGAGGAGAAAGCAGTTACAACCAAGGAGGAGGCTACAATCAAAGAGGGAACGTTAGGGGTAGAAGACCATTCTCTAGAGGAAGATCCCAAGGTAGAGGACCTCCTGCATGCTACAACTATAACCAAGAAGGGCATATGGCCAATAGGTGTTTGGAGAAGGCCACAAGCTCCATGGGAGAAAGGAGAAGCAACTTGGTGCAAGAAGCTGATTGCCACAGTGTGGCAAGTGTAAACACCTATCAAAGTATTAATGCCCTGGTAGCTATGTGTTGGCAAATGCACACTCCAATGAGAAATTGTAGGTGATTGAAGGTATTGTCATTGATGGAAACCTTACAATCATGTTATACCGGCAGGCTGACACAGGCACCGGCACCGGTAGACTCTAGACTGGAATACAAATCACCAGCACCAAAAAGATTGATCATCAACACCCTGGCCAATAGGAATTTTGTAATTAAGTGTAAAATCTTTTATAAGCCAACATGGCAGATTGTAATATAACTCATATATGTATGAGATTATTGTAAATCATTTAGAAGGTGTGTAAGAATGTGAAGTATGAAAGGAATATAACAGACCTAATATGTGAATTATTGGATAAGGGTTTATGTATATTGCAGAGCTTAAATTGGTACTGAATCTAGCATAGCAGATGCTGATCTGAAGTAGTACAAGACATTGGATTAGTATAATCCATTTTGTAAGTCAGTGTGACTTCTTTTGTAATTCAGCAGTGAGCTCTAGGTACTTGGCCTTCCTACATGTGTAGGCCCCTATTGTAAACAGTAATATTCCCTTATTGGCCAATAAGTGAATATTGTGGGTCACAAATCCCACTGAGGTTTTTCCCATGCCGGGTTTCCTCATTAAAATATTGTGTTATGGTGTGCTTTTTATGTTGTGGTTGTTGTTCTTATTTGTTGCATTATTTATGCTTTACCAGTACACAGTTTTAATATGTTTTTCATGTTATAAGTCAAGAAAATTATATAACCTGTCAAATATTGATTCACCCCCCCCCCCCCCCGCCTCTCAGTATCTTTGGGAATCCTAACAATTGGTATTAGAGCCTGGTCCTCTATTTTCAAAATCCTAATAGCTTGAGGAAGATCTTGACACTGGTAGAGATGGAAAATTTGAGAAAGCAATTGGAAACAGCTCTTTAAGACTATGATGCAAAAAAAGTAAAGAATATCATAATTGAGGATGATCTGAAGGCTACTCAGGATATTATTCGAGGACTTCAAGAAAATTTCACTATAGAAAGGAATAAAAGAAGAGAACTTTATGAAAAGATGCAGAATGAGGAAGATGAAAAGGAAACTCTTAATGATCTGGTGAACCAACTAAGACTAGATAACTGTACAATGAAAAATGAGATGCAAGATATGACTGAGATTTTGTCAAGAAATTGAAGATAGAAAGAAGAATGAAGATGATTTGGCTAGAAGACTAAATGATGCTAGAAATGAAAACACAAGACTCAATCATGAAAATGATATGTTGAAGACAGATTTGATGCATACACAAAATGCTAGAATTGAACTCATGAGACAAAAAGGAATCTTAGAGAATGAACTGACTGCTGCAAATCAACACAAAGAGAAATTCAAGAAAAGTTCATAAGAACTTGTTGACATGCTGAAGAATCTGAAACCTAATGGTGATACAAATGGCCTTGGCTTTGAAGCTAGTGAAAGCTCCAATACTGCAAACAATCATGATCATAGTAAACTATAACAAGTATAACAAGTATTGTCATAGAGAAAATCAGTTTAGATCTAGAAATTATCAAAATACTAATACACCCACCGGTCAATGTTCTAAATGCAACAAAGTTGGTCATAATTCAGAAAATTGCAGAATGAATATAAGATGTTATTTTTGTGGAAGATTTGGACACCTATCTAATCAATGCGTAACACATATTGGCATAGGATATGGGAAAGCTATTCAGAAAAATAATGTGACTTGTTATGCTTGTAACAAGATTGGACATATTGCAAAATTTTGTAGAAGCAAGACCCCACCAGCAAATAACAAAGGTCCTAGTTTGAAAGGTAAAGAAAAGGTTGAAGGGGTAAAGCAAGAATTCTCAAAACAATGGATCAGAAAGTTAGATAAGAATGCTAATGGGAATACTCCTCCATCGGTAGAACAAGGTAACACTCCATCAATAGAAGACTCTTCATCTAACTGAAGGAAAATCCCTTGGGGGTTTAGCAACAAATTGAAAAACATGCTATTATACCCTCGATTGATGGTGAGAAGTTGAATTACTTCTTTACCGGTAGATGAGTTAAGTTGTGACTTAACCAACAATCATTAAATGCGGTAGTTGGAGAAAAGAACATTATAAAGCAAGTGTTTTGGCTCTTTTTTATTCACCAAGCATTCAAATATTCGAGAGCGTGAAAATTCCCGAGCGAAGGCATCCTTAGCGAAAAAGAGAAGTAGTTCATCCAAGAATTCATCCCTAAGGTAGATTAAGGTATTTATAAACATGGAATCCTCCTTTGTTCCTAAATTTATAGAAAACCCTACTATAATTGAGGTTATCAAGCACCCTAGACCCATTTTTAAGCTTGTTCCTAAAATAGATAAGAAGGATGATAACATAGGTGCATTCTCTCTAATTCCTAAAGGAATAGTATATGCTGAAGATCCTAGAATATACATACACTATCACATAGAGGAATTAGGAGATGTTGAAATTAAGAAAATGTATAGAACTATGATTTGTGATGAAAATGGCAATATCAAACTGGAACACATGGTAGTAGAAACCCCAGGTTTTCTGGATATTCTTAGCATTCCTGATTTTCCTGAAGATGTGATAAGAATAGTCCTAAGCAGAGTCCATGGTGAATTCTTTTGGTTGGATTCAATTCATAAGATCACCAAAGAAGCTGTTAAAGAAGTAACAGGGCTACCTTCCACCGGTAGCAGACCTAACAGAACTAAAAGAGTCTCAAATGACACAATGATGGATCTAACCGGCACAACATTTGACAAAAGGTCTCTAAGGGTAAATGATGTGAAGGACATCAATGTCAGATTTATTAGTATGATATTAGGTGACAAAGCTACCCATGCAAATAGGTTCAACTCAGTATCTAGCCTATGTATTAAAAGTGCATATGACATGGCTAATGATAATGCTAGAATAGATGTGTGTGAATGGCTCAAAGATGAATTGATAGACAATCCAAAAAAGATCAAAGGAGATAAGAAAGGAACCTTTAGATTTGGAAATTTTCTTGTATGTTTAATGTTGTACATGTTGGTATTTTGGTATGGTTTTGTCATTGATGTCGACACCTACTAAAGCACTAGCACTCTGGAGATCCAACAACATTCACCGACAAACAAGTAACTATTGCACAGTTACTGGTATATGGTTCATTGGTAGGATATAATGATCACTGACACTTGGAATGATATGGAAGACACTTGGTAATGTCGAAGACATCATGTGGACACTTTGTTTTGAAGAATTAATCATTGGTATAATCATATTTGCATATTTGCTTTTACCGACAAATAGGTCGAGGGTTACCTAGGGTTACACCGGCAGGTTTATCTTTTCCAGATCAGCATGGCACGCTATGGAGATGATTTATTATTTATGTAAATGCTTTAAGCCGACATGTTTAACCGGCTATTGCATCAGATATTATATTGTTTGTAAAATGTTTTATTGTAATATCTTGTAGAGCCGACCTACTAAAATTGGTCATAGGTTATGGTATTGTAGACACCTAAAATTGTCCAGTCTAATTGTAGTGTCCTAAAATTGTGACACTTGCAATTTCGACTACATTTGGGTCTTCACGATGGCGACGCAACACAAAACCTGAATGGAGACCCCGAAACTTGTTCATGACATCTAAAACTGCATTTTTCCGCACCCTGGCCTGATCCCTCCTTGCACCCTGCTGTCCCTGGAGGTGGGACCATGGTGCCCAGCGCCCTGGTCCTTCAGGACTAGGGCGTCCAGCGCCCTGGTCCCCCAGGACCATGGCACCCAGCACCCTGGTCCCTGGCCCTATTTTGGGCCCGGTCTCTTTTGGGGCTTCGGGTCTTTAAGTTTGCAAATTGGAAAATATTGTTTCCTGGTCGGCCCAAGGTCGGGAAAATCAGTCTATTAGCCCTAATTGACAAGTATATAAACTACATTTCCTCTTCCGAAAAGGAGAGAGGACATATGTGTACAAGAGGCGGAAGCGATATTCAAACATTCAAACATTCAAACATTCAAGCATTGAAGCATTCAAGCATTCCTTCAAGCATTCAAGCATTCCTTCAAGCAATTGAGCATTCTAAGTCTCCATTCAAGGCTAGGTGTTGCATTCAAGACAAGGATTCAACCATTGAAGAGGAGATCACATACAACATACAACATACTACATACATTACACCTTCGCATGTAAGAATACAAACATTCTTACAACAAGGTATCAGTACTTGTTTACATTACAAACATTTACATTTACAGCATTCTCATTTCTTGGTTAATTCCAAAACCAAGGTTTGAACTAAAGGCAAACCCCTCATCCCTAACCCCCCAATCATCCTCTCTTTTCTGTGTGTAGGTTGCAGGTACGCGGCTGTAATTGAAGATCTGGAATCCTTGTGCAGAGACGAACAGATCCACCTTCGTTTCGTGGATTTTTCGGAGGACTGTGTGCATGTCGGGCACCATCGTCCCGTCAACTTTCACTCGAATTTGCAGAACAGCACCATCTCGACATTTTATTGCTAATTCCAGGTCCGTAGCTTCATCCCATATCCCTATCTCTATTTATAAGTGAATCTTTCCTACTTTACATGCATTCCTAGTTCAATCTCTCTATCTACATTCTTTACAAAAGAGGGTATCGTTGATGTCACAACCCTTGAAACTCATTTAGAATCCAATCTTGCATTGCGTGGGATTGGATCTTGTGGGTTTCAACCCCTCTTTTGAATGTAAAGTCTCCCCTAAGTGAAAACCATCAACCCAAGTGACTCTCCCTTCTCTCTCCTTGGAGTTGGGGAGGGGAGAACGACTAGGGTTCAATTTTTCCGCTTTACATTTTGGTGAACCCAATGTGAACATCCTCATTCTGATTATTCATGATTAGATCTGAAAATTTTGCTTTCCTAATTATATTTCCATGTTTGATCTTTTGCAAATTTTAGAGGTTGATTGCATAAAAACCCTAAAATTTTCTTTTTAGTAATTGAGCTGGTGAAATGTTTAATTGTTAATTCTTGTTTCAGATCTACCCTTCTATTGTAAATTATCAATTCATATTTGTGCTTTAATTCTGAAAATTAAGTGGTTAAATGTCAAAACCCTAATTTTTAAGACCTTCTTGATTCAACCTTTGACTGATAATTTCACTAATCAAAACACCTCCAAATCGGCTATAACTTTGGATTCCGCAATAAAATCACAATATCTTTCATCCCTAAAAACTTGGAAAAAAGTTGCGAGGACCATGTGCACCCCGAGCGCCATCGTCCCCGACATTTTTTCCAAAATTTCGGGAGCTAGATCTTACTGTATTTTTCTGCTAAAATCCACAATTTTGGCTGATTTTATCAATTTTAACACTTTCAAAATTAAAGTCAAAGTTGGTCTAGCGATTGCTTGGATTGAGGCTTCTAATCATTCAGAAATTGTTGAAATTGAAATTCATATCAAAATTGTGTTTCTTACAGTCCTAAATCTGAAAAGTGTGTTAGCATTCATTCAAAATTTCAGCGCTTTATTCAAATTTTTGCAGTTTGTGACTTTTGAAATTAGGTGTTTAATTGCAACAACTTTGATTTCAACTTTCAAATTCGAATTTTGCATGAAATCAAGTCAACTTTTAAATTTCAAAACTTGCATTGCTTTTAGTATTCCCTCTAAAATCATAAAATTCAAAATTTCAGTTTCCCTCTCTTTTTCAAAATTCAAATTTTACATTTTTTTCAACAATCTTGGTAGGGTTCAATTTTGAGATTACAACTTTAATTTGGCCTATCTACAGATCGTAAAATCACTCAATTTTTTTAGATTAGCTTTAAAATCATCATAACTTTCATCCCTGAAAATTTTGAAAGAAGTTGCGAGCACCGTGTACACTCCGTTTGCCACGGTCCCTGACATTTTTTCTGAAATTTTGAGAGATTGTCCTGATTGCATTTAACAGCTTAACTCTAGGAGATTGGCTGATTCTATTGAAATTTTCTACCTCTAAAATTCAAAAACTTCTCTCTCTCTTTAGTGCATGAGTTTTACAACAATAAGCCCTACTTACACTATTCCCGTTAGACGAAGCCTTAGAATTAAGTCTTTCCAAGGTTTAATTACTGAGGAGATGGAACCTAATTTGAATGGCCTTTTTAACGAGGACATGGGTAATTCCTCTAATTCTCTTAATGATGAAGAAGCTCTCCATGAGGTTTCTATAGAACAACTTTCAAAATTGGATAACCAATTTGATGATTTTTGACAATGGATGTCTCAAGACTACCCCAGTAGTCAAGCTCTTCCTTTAATTGAGGGTCTAAAACGTATGGTTCAAAGTGATAAGAATGAAATTGATATTTTGTGTGGTATTGCACACATTGTGGATTCGAATGTGATGCCTATGAAAAGTTGTGCCGAAACTTTAGGTTATACACAACCTCCTACTCAAGTTAATCATTCTATTCCTTTGACAACTCCTATTGCTAGTATACCTACTTTTACATCAAACATAATGACTACTTCAATACAAGACATTCCACCTATGATCACTAGTCATGGGGGCAATCCCTCTTCTTCAACCAACCCTCTTCCTTCATTCAATCCAACTTCTTCATTCATTCCTTCAATGAGTGTCCCTATTTTATCTCCACAAATGAACATGACGCAAGGGGGCAATTCATTTAACCCTTCCATTCCTCCTTGTAGTGTTCCTCCTTTCCAATCATCTCCTATGACTAACTATCATAGTGTCCCAACACCTTACTCTCTACCTTCTTTCAATAACATAACACCTCCATCACAATCTAACACGTCTAATATGAACTCTTCAACTGAAGCGACCATTAACAATCTTGCACAAACTATGTCTTCTTTGCAGCAACAAATTGCCTCTATGAATCAATCTAAGTTTAGTGTGCCCACATTTGATGTTGCGAGCCCACTTTCTCTTGACATTGTTCGAGCTATCCCCCCTAAACATGTTGAAATTCTGCATTTGGAGCTTTATAATGGTAAGGGTGATCCTCTAACACATGTTAAGACCTTTCAAACAATATGTACTGATTTTGCTTATGACCAAAGGTTGCTTGCAAAACTGTTTACTAGAACATTAAGAGATAAAGCCCTACAATGGTATTGCTCGTTGCCTTCTTATTCTATTACTTCTTTCGAACAACTTGCAAATGCTTTCATTCAACAATTTCAAAACAATATAAGTCCTAAAGTTACTTTGATTGATTTAATGCATTGTAAACAAGGTGTTAAAGAAAAAGTGACTGATTTCATTGGTAGATATAAGCATTTGTATGCTCAAATTTCTTTTCCAGTACCTGACAATGATATTCAAAGAATATTTATTTCTAATTTACAAAAAGATATTAGAGAAAAACTCTTGTTTTCTGAGTTTACTTCTTTCCAACAGTTGTGTGCAACTCTTCACAATTATCAATGTATTCTTTGACTAGAATCTACCCAAGCTAGAGAAATCTTTAATCAACCGGGAACCTTGTGTTATCACTATTTTGATTATTGGGTGATTTTGTTCTTTAATCTGCTAAAGTATGCAATTGTTCTTAGTTTCTTCATTTTTCCTCTAAGGGTTATTGGTCTAAGGGTTTAAGGTTTATTCAATTTACCCTTTTCTATCTTAAAATCCCTGCATTCTATTTCCTTGTTACTTTTTCCACTTAAGTGGAAGGGTCAGTTCATCGTGAGGAGAGGTTCCCCCTTTAGTTTTGCCTTAGGCGGGTCTTTAATAATGTTTTAATTTTTTGCCTTCTCCTAAGTTTTATTTCTTTTTCAGGCTTCGTAAAGATTGTGCAAGTTATAATTGATCCAACGGTGCACGTGATCTCACAAAGGGAAGATGCATGAAATTTACCTTTCGTGAAGTGGCGAAAAGGTGGCCGACCTGGGTATAGTGATCGCAAGGAAGGCTAAAGGACAAATATCTTCTGGTAGATCTAATGGTCGGCATTGTTTCATGAAGAAAAGATGGGCGAGGTTTATCCTTCGCAAAATAGTGAAAGGGCAGTGGGCCCAACGAAAGGGTGGCTTGCAGGATAAAAGAAGTGCATCTCCGAGAAGATCTAATGGTGCACGTTGTTTCATAGCCCAAAGCAACATGATGTTTACTCTTCATGAAATAGGAAAAAGGAGTTGTGGTTACATGGCGGATGTATGGCTAAGTCAAAAGGTGATCTATCAGTAGGACATGTGGTTCCGAATGGATCGTGAGGAGCCCATTTGATTAAGTGACAACATTGATGAAATTTATGGCTAGATAGGACACTTGGCAGTTCAGATGTGGAGACTGACAGATTTTTTGAGTGAATGAATGGCCAACACGTGGGGGCTATTTGCCAAAAATTGGTAGGACAAGTAGATTCCATGTAGAGGGCCCACTTTGAAGGTTAAATGAGTTAAAAGTTGCGCATCTCAAAATTGATCCAACGATGTGCACTGTTTCACATGGTGAAGATGCGAGGTGATTAACCTTTACAAAACAACGAAAACCATTAACGATGAAGGTTTCATGCAGTTAGTTAAATAGACTAGTGGTCACCGTGGAGAATAAGAGTCGAGCGGATGATAGAAGATCCAACGGTCAGTGTTGTTTTGCATGGAAAAGATGTATGAGATTTATGCTTCATGAAACAGCGAAAGGAAGCTGGGGCCCATTTCTAAGCAGGATGACCCAGGTAAGGTAAAGAATGTGCATGTTTTTCAGGATTCGATGGATGACATTGTTTCGCAATGAAAAGATGCGAAGTTTTTATCCTTCGCAAAACAACGAAAAGGCAAGACACTTAGAAAAATCTTTGTGGTCCATTGGACCCATATTTTGAATTCAATTGTGAATTGATTGCCGAAGCATGTGGCTTAATGTTTCTATTCAATGCTCAGTTGCCATAATAAGCTTCACATCAGCTAAAATTTTGGCATCATTTCAAAGAGTCTTGCAGAGGAACTAGTGCACAGAGCGAATTTCTTTAGGCCAACAAGTAAGTTTTGCATATTTCTTAACAGATACAGTTTGAATTGGTATCACTGGGTGCTTGAATTCTCAGAGGTCTGTTTAAGTTTTAATTGAAATAACTGTAATTCAAAGATGGTACCATGAAGAGATTTCACAGGGAAGGTGAATTATTAGGAGAGATCCATTTGTGATGACTTTTTAGAACAATTAACTATGTCTACTAATGCCACAACTAAGATGAAAAAATTGGTGCCTAAAGCTCCCTGCCTGAGAATCGGAAACGGTTTTGTATGACAAAGGGAACTGGTTAAGGTATTCATAGATAGGGATATCAAGTTTGGGACTATTCAAATTGGGATTTGGCCAAAGAAATTCCTTAGCTCCAATGAATAGTATATAGGAGTTAGATGTTGGAAAGATCATAGTCCGTGGGGTTTTCATGGATGTGGACCTATTGACCCAATTGCAAATAACTATGACCCAATTGCAAATAATTATGACCCTATTGCTAGATGTGTGAGAAATGTAAATGGGGGGTCATTAATTGAAATAATGATGATGAGTTCAGGAAAGTGTTCAGACTTAGTGAGGTGTTGAATTATTTAGAGCCCATCAATTTTGAAACACTTACACAGGTCTATAATGTGCAGAGAGATCACCTCAAGAGTGGCCCTTTGAAAGAATTTTATGTCAAAATAGGACTGGTTGTTGTAGGCCCTAGCACCATGGAACCCTTCTCTCTAAATATATTTACTTTGAGGGCTAAAGGGATGTATTGTTCCCTATATCATATTTTTGGGGAAGATGCTGAAACAACCATGCCAACCCACTATATGCTCATGTTAGCACAGATTTTGAACCCATCTCTGGCAGTAACTTTTGACTTTGCACCTTATCTTACTAATGCCATTCATGAAGGGTTGATGGGGATAAAAAATTCTAAGGTAGATAGACCTTTTGGATGGTATTCTCTTGTTATGCATATGTTTTTATTGAAAGGTGATGATTATTTTGCTAATGATATGGACTTGATTAAGGAAAAGGATGATGGGGGGATACCTATTCAATTCTGAAGCACAATTTTGTCTTGGGATAGAGAGGATGTGAGTTACTTGAAGTTTGATAGATGTTTTGCATCTAGGCTTAGGATCCTCTTGTGCCCACAAAACCCTAGGATCCCTAAAGCTCTCTTAGAGTTCCTTAGGCCTAATGAATTCACTCAAGATATTAAGATTGTGCATAATTGGGGCAACATATACTTGTACCCTGTCTCTACTATGTTCAGAGTTTATGGTTTTAGAGGAACTCCATATTTTCTCCCCTATCAAGTCCCATTGAAGATAGGAATTGCAGAGGTCCTTAGGCAAATCAGAGGTTTGCAAGAATCAGAATTAACAAATAGGGGGAAAGGGACAATTTTCCCAATTGTCACCATTGCACATCAATTTGTAATCACCAAGGGTGGTTGGAAACATTTTGATGATTTCTTTTAGCCATACAGGTTGTCTATTGCAGTGTCAAGGTTTGCTGATCCTGAAGACTTCTTTAATGGTATGTTCAAGAAGAGAGCCATATGTAAAGGCAGACCACACCAGTTCCATTTTCCTAAGGATTTGATCAGAAATGAATTCAACCTAGATGAACAAGAATTGAGAAAGGAAAAATGGATAGTATATAAAAGGGCTCTTGATTTTATCCACCAATTTGATATTGGTTATGACCCTTTGTCTAGTTTTACTCCCCTTGAGGAAAAGGTTAAATTCTTGATACTTTATTTTGAAGATTCAATGCAGACCTAAAGGAGAAAAGGGAAGTTATATTGAAAAATGATCCTGAAAAGGCTAAGTTGGTTCTAGCCAAGCCTGCCTTTGCTAAGGTCATCACTCCAGGTGAATATGTGATGCACAAGAGGCCAAAATACGGTGTGCTAGTGCTAGTCAGGGGTGAGCCTTCTACTTCAAAGGGGAAAAGAGCAATAGAAGATGTAGTTGAAATCCAAGATTCTCCTAAAAGGAAAAGGGTGGGAAAAGAGGTACAAACATGTGAAAATGTATACTCTCCATCCCAATCCCCAATCCATGTGGGAGATGAACATGCAGTGGCTAATAAATTATTGCAGTTCAGAAGTCTTGGGGAGATTGCCTGTACTTATGAAGAAGTACAATAAGGGATGCGTGAAGAGCCACCAAGTGCTGAAATGGATTTGACTACAGAGGAGTTTAAAGGAAAAGAGTTAGACCCTATCATCAAATAGGCCAGTGAAGAATTCTTGGCTGATAATAGTTTTGTTACAACAAGATCTTTCATGCAATTTGTTTGGAAGAAAAATATAGAAAAATTCAAAGACAAATGTGAAAAGAGGAAAAGTGAACAGCTCCACAAAGATGCATTTGTAGTGGAGGAAGAAGTAAAACAACAAATGATGACAGAATTCAAAACCATTACTCCTGAGAAGGAGAGAGAAATGGTAGAAAAAGATGGTGTCCTAATTCTCCCTGAGTGGGATATAGCAGATGCACTAGTGCTTGAAGCAGTAAGGAAAGAAACAAAGCCCTTAGAAGGAGTGACATTTAGCAAGGACCATGTTGCTTTGGTCATGTGGTCTCTAAGGAGGGATGAGAGCAGAAAGAGGAAGGACACTTCAGGGTCCAACTACCTTGGAGGTATGATTCTGAAAAGAGTGTAGGACATAGGGGTAGTAGAAGCTGTCAACATAGTTTTAGAATCAACAAAATTCAGTGTGGTAGTTGCCGAGAAGGAAGCCAAGGACAAAGTTGATCTCTAGGTAAAACTAGAGATGATTCTAAAGGCTTATAATGAGGCAAAAGGGGACATAGCCCACAAGGATACTACCATTGACAAATTGAAGAATCAATTAGCAGGGCAATACCAGAGAGGTGAATCTTCCACTTTAATGATTACCTCCTCTCTAGCAAAACTTCCATACACTAGTCCAATCATTGAATTTCCCCCTTCTCCTATGACTTCTGGTTTTCAAGCAACTGAGACCATACAAGATGAAATGGAAAAGTTGAAGCAAGCTCAGGCACTGTTTGCAAGTAAGTATGAGGAAAAAGTCAAAGGCATAATTTTGAAGTTTGCTAACACAATAGGAGATTCTATTGTGTACATTTATATGAAAAGAATTTTGAACATGTTGATTGATCTGAAAGAAGACAAGGCTACTCTGGAGCCAATTTTGAATAAGAGGATTCCTAGAGAGGTGGATTTGGAACTTATGTGTTCATCTTATGAAGAGGCAGAGGCTGATGCAAATATTAAATCCACTTGTGAGTTAGTGAAAGGCATGACCAGGTTAGCAGAAGGAAGAGTCGGTGTAGAGAGAAAGGCCAACTTGTGTAGAAAAGAATATGCTAACCATAAGTTTAAACTGTTTCCTGGGGGTTTTGTTAGTTCAAGTCAGTTGAAAGATCAAAAGGTGTGGCTTGATGAGCTAGGATATAACTTGTCTCAACGGATAAATGAAGTCATCAATACAGATGACACATCTTTATTTATTCGGACAATTGAAGAAATTTAGAAAATGAAGTCACATTATGGTTTTTTGGAGACAGAGGTTAAGCAATTAAGAAACACATGGAAAAGGTTGAATAAACTAAAGAAGAAAATTGTTAACTTCTCCTGGCCTGGAGATGACATGTTCCAAGAGTGGAAAAACAAGTATGATGTGCAAGAAGCGGAGGTTCAAGAAGAGTTAGAAGATGGTGCAGTGGAATACCAAACTTCAAAGCCGTTAGGAATGAAATGATTGTAATTTATTTTAAGCGGGAATCATGGTTGTAACAAACCTTTCGTAGGGAAGTCCAAAGCTTGTTTGCATCCATATCATTATAAATGGATACCAGGACTTTAGGAAAAAATCATCACAAGAATTTGTAAAGAAACTCTGCCGAAATATATGTAGGGTTTTTTGGTTCTTTTAGAAATCACCTTGAGTTATGTAAGACTTTCAAAAAATGAATATGAATATACAGATCAAAACTTTCTGAGCCTAAATCTTCATTGTCTTCTGGTGTGCATTCATTAATTTACTGATTTCTTTTGAATAATTTAGGGTTATTCGATTGAATAGGTATTTCAAGGCAATCTTATAGATATGTTTTAGGCTTTTCTCTTCAGGAGAGGAATTAAATATACATGAAATATCTCTATTAGTAAATCAATTATTTGCTGCTTTGAATTTGATAAACAATTTTAGCTTTAAGGGAAAGAACTTATATATATGTTAGGCATATATTAGGTTAATGAAAGCCGAAGTGATGAGATGTATGAGAATGTCTAGATTTGGAACTCTTGTTTAAATTGGGTGACTTTGTAGCTTGGATAAGGCATTGATATTAGTTGTGGAGTTTTTTCTATCTTTCTTGGGGTCAAGACTGAAAATTTACACATGTTTTCTTTTAATGTTTTAGTATTATTGATGTGATGAGGTTCATAGGTTTTTAGCATTGGTTTGTTGTGGATCTCATATTAAAATTGTGAAAGTATTCACAAGAGGTATACCCACCTAAGATTTGGATAAGTTTAAAGTGTAGAAGGTTTTGTAGAAACCTTGTTATATGTTTTTCTTGAATTCTATTTTCTTGTTGTCCTCTCCATATGCAACAAAGGTTTCAAATTTTCTTATAGAGGGGATTGGGAAAATCAGAATTTGAGAACAACACCTTGCTTTGATACCAATTGTTGAACATAATGTACCACTAAGAGAGAGGGTGAATTAGTGGTTCTTCAAATATTTTCCTTCTAATCAACCTCAAAATACTAGTTATTGCCCTAAGCACTAAACAATCAAACCGGTAAGATAAATGTGGATATCAAAATAGGAAAACACACAAATGCATAACCCACAACACCAGATGTATGAGGAAAACCCAATATGGGAAAAACCTCAGTGAGAAATGTTGTTGGAGTCTACTGCTCCAATCCAACCTCACAATGAAACAACAAATTACAATGATTTAAGGCACCAACCCCTACACCAAGCTCCAACTCGATTTTGTATAATGAAATACAATTTCAATATAGTTATATTACCTTTGCAAATGAGTTCTGCAACACCTGATCAATGGATTTCTATTGATTAACAACCTCCTCTTCTTCATTAGTTCTCACACTGTTGGTTATCAAATTACTCTCTCTAATCACTCACTAGTTACTCCTAGCCTCTCTTCTTTCTCCCTCAGCCTCACACCATACTGTGTCACTCTTGGATGCCTTCTTAACCAATCTATCCTCACCAGTTTGCTTGACTGTTAGACTATAACAATTTACCGGTTACTATGTCTCTACCGGTTAGACCCTCTCACTGGTTTGCCTACTAACTCACACTGCAACTTTCTTAGAATAAACTCTTAGGCAGACAATATTTCTCCTTGCTCAGGCTCTCTTCTTTTTCAAACTTCGCATCAGGCATCCATATATTCCAGTATCGAGCTCACATATTTATCTTTTAGGGCCCCTACCAAAAAAACATTCAAATGGTGTCGTGTTAGGTTTTTCTTGATCTATATTATATTTGATCTGATCTGCTTTTCTGGAGAGATGATCTACATGTAATCAATCAACACCTTCAACACCTCGCATTCCAATATGTGTTTTCTATATTTGGATGTCTGCACTATGTTTTTTTGTGTTTCTCTGTCACATGCCATTAATGGCTTAGTTGTTTCCTTCAGCAAATGGGTACAAAGATCAAATCTTCTTGCAGGATTAGTTTCAATTGCATGCCACCTTGTCTTCCTTGAGTTGCAACCTTCTTCCATCCTTCCATGATTTGTGGGTTCTTCATAAAAGTTGACCTGCCTGCTGACTGTTAGATCGATGAACACTTCACTGACCTCTACATGATCACCAACTAGCTTCCAGCTGTCATCCTCGTCGACATCCATCTATGCTTGGTTTTCTATGTTAGTTTGACATCCTTCAACAACCAAGATTGACTACCAGTTCAACTCACCATACTGGTATAACCTAACTTCACTGGTGGGCCTTCATACTTGCAGACCTCTTCTTTGTCGGTGGATCAACTTGGCCTTCCATCAAACATGTTGGTCCTACTACTTAGTCCATTTACTGGTAGCATTAATCTTCTCTAAGTATACCGGTTTACATCCTTCAGTTCTTCTCTTACTTTCTTTCTTTGCCTTGTCGATGGTCATGGTTCTATTTGTACTGGTAACCTACCTTCTATTTGCTTACATACATATGGATTGACATTATCATCTCTTACTTCTCCCATACCGGTGACCATGCCCAAACTGGTTGACATCAATGACAACTTAATGCCAATAATGCCAACACTTTCAAACTCTGTAAATTAGCAACTTTGACTTGTTTATCTCCTCCATACATAGTTTCAAGCTTATCCCAAATTTCATGTGCAATCTGAAGTCCCATTACATTAGTCATCTCTGAATCAGTCAGGGTGCTCAGCAATGCTTCCTTAGCTCTAATGTTATGTTCAATTTACTTGATCTCATCAATAGTAAGCAGTCCACTCAGAGGAACAGAATAGGAATTATTGGTAATCTTCCAGTAATCCTCTCCAACACATCTCAAGTGCACCTCCATCCTATTCTTCCATATCGCATAGTTACTTCCATCAAATCTCAGACTCTCCTTCTTAAAGATAACACCACCAGTTTCCATCTCAGATCTCCTCAAGTGGTCAAGCTTCTTTTGAAGCATCTAGCTCTGATACTAATTGTTGGTAACAACAATGAAGGAAAACTAAGAGGGGGGTGAATCAATTTTCTACCGGGTCTACAAAATCAACCATAAATAAAAATCTGATAAACTTTAGCAACAACAAAGATAAGAAAATAGATAGCACAACACACAACACCAATATTTTTGACGTGGAAAACCCATTTAAGGGAAAACCCGGTGGGAACCTACCCACAATAAGATGATACTCTGAAGTACTATATGAAAATAATTACAATGGGGAATACACATGCATTCAAGCACACTACGTAGAGCTTACAGCTCAAGATATAATAACCTGAAAGGCTAAAACCCTCAGGGAAGTCTCACTGACTTACAACAAGATTCAGACTACAATTCGGAAGAAATGAATTGTAATAATAGTATCTGCTAATGCCTGAAGACAGTTCTGGTTAAGCACATTTTTCTCCTCTACACCAAACTCTTCTCAATACACCACACCAAAAGATAAATCCTTTTGCTCGCACATACACCACTCTCTGATAATGCATACACAACCTCGATACCTAAATTATATGACAATATCACCTATTTATACAATTCATCAACCTTAACAATAAGGTCGGCTAAACCCTCAACACCTAATTAAAAAATTACATCACGATACAAAGATCGACCACCTGACCAATATAATGATATAAATTTCATAACATGGACCTAATTCAAATTTCCAAAAGCTCATCACCACTGGTAATCATGCCAAGATCAACCGTAACATGCTATGCCACCAAGAAAACTGCATAACACGGAGAACATCACCGGTTTAGCAAAATCACCAAAAACTCGCACAATGATTAATGCGGATCATCAAGACAAATACGACACAATTAGGAAACACTAGGAAGCACGTTAGAATCATCAGCAACGGCTACACCAATACCACTTATCAAATCTTCATCGATCAACATCTAAACCTCAAGAATACTCAAACAACAACACCTGTCATGAGAAAGATAACTTGCGGATCACCAAATCCTGAACCATCTGCAATGAAGATACACATGAACATCATAAGAAAACTCCCAAAATCGCAGCTCAAGATTTGATCACACAATAATATACTAAAGGAAATACTGAACTCTGCAAAACATTGATCATAAAAACCAAACTGGAAACCGGATCATAAGATATGATCAATTGAGCTTCCCACATAACTGAAACACTTGTTGGAATCTAAGAACACTGAGAGGGGGGTGAATCAATGTTCTATCGGAATGATTAATTTTAACCTTATTAACACAACATCTTAACAACCTCTATACATAAAAGCTAAAAAATAATAAGTAATAATGAAACCACAAAGATGAACACCATAACACCACAGATTTATACGTGGAAACCTCAATGAGGAAAAACCATGGTGGGATTGGAGGCCCACAATATCTATCCACTGATCAGATGAATAAATATTACAATAAGGGGCCTACAAAAGATCTCCAGACTACAATCTAGAAATAAGAATGAACAACAAGAATAGCATCTCCTATGCCTGAGTACAGTTCCATTTAAGCTTAATTCTAGAGGTCTTAAACCTCTTACACAAACCCAATTCTATCACCTATGATCGATCAAAACCTCTGTATATGATTACAACTTTATTCGCACATAGATAATCGCATAACCATCCATCCCATGACCTGCAAAGAGATCTTACATCATATTTATACCAACAAGGGACCTAAAAAATTAGGTCAGCCACCTAAAAGATAATACAATAAATCCATTACATAAACCCACAAACCAATGATAACACAAGTCAGCCTAAGACCGAACCAACATTAACCAAACAATAAATCCAACTGGTAATGCATCAGGAAATTCTACCAACATGTTACATAAACCGGTCCATAACCTAACAGAATAGCATTAAGTCCGAACCTAAAATAGGTTGCCATAACATGAACATGAACATGATAGCCATCAGCATCCCAAAAACCTTCTAGAAGCTGCACCAACACCACTTATCAAATCCATCAAAATATCTTCAACAAAGCTCTGCTGATAGAACCCTTACCAATAACCAAAAAGATTACTAGAACATATGATAGCTTCCAGATCACCAAATCCTGAACCAACTAAATGTGACAAGCATCATAATAACATGACCAATTCCACCAATCATAATATACCGGATACAAATCTCTTGATCATCGTCAAAGTTCAACCACTCTACCGGAACCTGGTAGACAACCAAAGAAGCTAGTGTTGACATCAATGCAACACATAATCAATTCCTCCAAATTGCAAACAATCTCCCCCTTTGGCATTGGTGGCAACACTAGATGTGAAAAACATCCAAGTGCCAAGAAGTTCCAAACAACTCTCCCCCAATGGAAGACATCCAATCAAATGATATAACAATGAAGTTTTGAACCAAATAACCAAACCATAGACCAAAATCCCCCTGTGATTGATATCTCTGTTAAGCTTTGTTGTTTCACATGTATACCTCTCCTACTTTGATATCAATGCCAAAAATCTGACTTAAACATCAAAGAAAAACCATAGAACCTCCCAACCACATAGTTGACTACTCCCCCTGAGTAGTAGCACCAACTCATCAATCCAAAATGAACGATAGTTCTGATAATGCATACCAGACTAATGCCAATCAGCATCACTTAAGTCTTTACAGGAGGGGTGGAGACCCCCAATCTATCTCTAAAGTACTCAAATGATTCCTTGGGCAAAGGTTTAGTGAAGATATCTACAATCTTCTCTTCACTATTCACATAAACCAATTTGACTTCATTTGTTTCCACCTTTTTCTTCAAAAAGTTATAATTGATTGATATGTGGTTTGTCTTAGAATGAAATACCAGATTCTTTGATATGTCAATAGAAGGAGAGTTATCATAGTGAATAACTACTGGTTCATCACAATCTACCCTTATGTATTTCAACATTTGCTTCATCCATAGAATTTGTGTACAACTAGTCGCAACAACAACATACTTAGATTCAATAGTAGATAAAGAAGTACATGACTATTTCTTGCTAATCCATGAAACAAGTTTTTTTCCAAGAAAGAAAACTTCATCGGATGTGTTGTTCTGGTTACCTATATCTCTAGGCCAATCCGCATCTATATATGCACATAGTGTAAAGTCATCATAAACCATAAACCATACTTGAAAATACTAGTTACCAGAGAAAAAGACTCATAATAATCAATTCCTTCCTTCTAAAAATATCCTTTGCAGACCAATCTAGCCTTGTTCCTCACAACTTGACCATCTTCATTCAATTTATTCCTAAAAAAAATTTAGTTCCAATAACATTCTTAGTTTTAGTCCATGTTTTGTTCTTTTCTATTTGATCCAATTCCTCTTCCATAGCCTTCATCCAACATTCATCCTTACATGCTTCATCTACTGATGTCAGTTCAATTAAGAAATTAAGCATACCTCATTAGCTTCCAACCTTCTCCTAATGATCTGATCTTCTGAATGATTCAACCTTACATACCTAGGAGTATTCTAACTTTTTGTTCCTCTACTCTAATCTTCAGTTACTATTGAATTTTTTGATACTGTGGGGGTACCTGGTTCAATATTTTGTTTTGGTACAGGTGTTACCGGATCAGTTCTGATCATTTCTACTTCTGGTTATGTCTCATAAGTTCTTATTTGACCTCTATGCTACTGATCCACCTTGACATTAACACTCTCCACAATTCTCTACAATCTTTTCTTATAACATCTATATGCTTTAGTTTCATTTGAATAGACAATAAATTTTCCTTCATCACATCTAGGATCAAAATTTCCAATGGAATCATCTCTTTTGACATAGCATTTACTACCAAATATTCTGAAGTACTTAACAATAGATGTATGACCAAACCATAACTCATAAAGTGAATTACTGGTAAACCAAACCAGATCCAAGATCCAATCAAATCTTCGTCTGTTAACCTTCAAATTTACTTCTCCAAAGTCTGAAATAGGCTTTCAGATCACTACTGGGGGCAACGCAAGATCTATCATCAATTTGCCTCCCCCAAGGAAAATGCCTTAGTTACTGGATGAGTTTCCTAGCGGTGCAGGAACATTCTACTCTGTCGGTTGAGTAACCAGGGTATTTGCTTCAGTCGGATGAACATCAAATTTCGTAACCCACTTCTTCTCATGCTCCTTCCGGATATCATCAAACTTTTTTTTTCCCTTTTCATTTGATTTGTCATTTCCTATCAGTAGGTTCTTGCTTCTGCAAAATTTAGCAATACGTACTACTTTGTTGCATGCATAACAAGTGACATTGTTCTTCTGAATTGCCTTTTTGTAACCTTGATCATTTCTTGACCTACATTGATTAGTCATATGCCCAAACTTTCCACATGCATGAAATTTCACATTCATTCTACAATCTATTGTCCTATGACCATACTTTTTGCAATTGAGACATTGTCCAAGACTAGAAATATTATTTTGATTGACTCTATTTCTGCATTGACTTTCCATATGACCAAACTTATTGCAAACAAAGCATCCACCATTAAATTTATGTGCATAGGGTTGTCTTACCAATGACCTTTGATTCCAGTTGTCTAATGGATTCTCCTAATTGTTCTTCTAATTGGATGTATCATCCTAATTTGCAGTACTAGAGCTTTCTCCATGCTAAAATCCAAGACCTATAGTGTCTCCATTGTCCCTTTGATTCTTCAATAATTCATCAAGATTTGCAGAACTGACCTTGAACTTATCTTTGTACTCATTTGCAGCATCCAGATCACTTCTTAGGACTGTCACCATTATTTCCAACTCTTGCTCATTGTTCTGGGATTGCACCAATCTAGTTCTCACTATATCATTCTCATGTGCCAACCTAATGCATTCTTCAGATCTGTATTTCAAGAATTTAACAAGATTTTCTTCATTCTTCTTCTGATCTTCAATCTCCTTGGACATCCTCATGGCTAGGGCTTTCATTTCATTCTTCATGACACCATTTTCCTAACTCAACTTCTGACATAGATCCTTAAGAGCATTCTTCTCTTCATCATCCTAATTTTGTAATTGATCACAAAGTTCCTTCCTTTTGGCTTGTGTAGATGACAACCTCTCTTGAAGAGTAAAAGTGAATTCATTCACAGATCTCAACTCATCTTGCAGCTTCATGTGTCTCAACCTTTCAGCATCATATTCCTCAAGAGCCACTTGAAGTTTCTTCCTCAAACTCATCTCCATAGATTTCGGATACAGGATCTTCCTCAACCTGTTACACTTATTCTGAGGCACCAGGCTCTAATACCAATTGTTGGAATCCAAGAACACTAATAGGGGGTGAATCAGTGTTCTGTCAAAATAATTAATTTTAACCTTATTAACACAACAACTTAACAACCAGTATGTTAGGACCCGGGAAGGATAACTGAGAGGGGGGGTGAATCAGTTTTCAACCAGTTGTTAATAAATTATAACCCAAATGCAATTTTTTTCCAATTTAAACTTAGTGTCGATAAACCAAACTTAAGTGTCGGTAAAATAGATTAACGGTTATAGCAGTACCAATTTAACTTAATGCATAAAACATAAAGAGAAACAACATCCACAACACATGACATAGAGATTTTGACATGGAAACCCGGTAAGGGGAAAAACCAGGATGGGAAACCTTACCCACAATTAGATGATACTACTATAGATAGTAAGTGTATACAACTGGGGTTTGCACATGCAGAGAGGCCAACCACCTAGAGCTCACTACTCAATCACAAAATAGGAGTCACACTGACTACAATTGGATGGTTAAATCCAAAAACATTTTACTGTTCAAAATAGAATCTACAATGCTAGATTCAGTACTGGCTTAAGCTCTAAACATGAGTGCCAAACATCTTCATAAGCTTCCTTCAACCTTCATATAATGTCTGGTGATTCGCACAAGGATCTGCTTATTTTCGCTCTTCAATATTCAAACACACTCATATTATATACCGATCTTCAATAAGATCTTACAATCATATATACAAAAACTAAGACCAAATGTATAGGTCGGCTCACTAAAGATATTACTGTATGTTAGGAAATAGGAAATCATCACAAGAAAGATAAATGTAATAGCTCAATCACAAGAAGTCATTGCAATGATCTATCCTAAACAACACTCAATAGAGACATGAAATAAAAACATTCAAAACTAGAAATTAAGCAAACCAAAGGTATGATTTGAATGCTTCTTCATGTGGCTCCATTGTCCTTCTTTCTTCTCCAAATGGTTTTGTTGTGGATCTCACCTACTAGTGCATGATCATGACATGAAAGCAAGTAAATAAGATATTGCTCAAGAATAATCGAAGCGCGATTAACTAGAAATTCGATGATCTGATTAGAGGATTCGATTGAAGAAATTCATCCAATTTATAGAGAAATTGGAGAAAAAGATCAAATTAGCATGATAGTGATTCGAATGGAAATTCAAATCAAGAATAGAAAAATTATGACATGTGTATGACAAATTGCTATGCAAGGATTTATGACAATTTATGACAAATTTCTATGCAAAGATTTATGACAATTTATGACAAATTTCTATGCAAGGATTGATTGATTGTCAATTATGACAAATTATGACAAATTTCTATGTCATTTCCATGAATTTAGGAGAGAAATAGGAGGAAATTGAAATTAGGAATTAGAAAATTAAGAAATTAGAAAATGAGGAATTTAGGAATTAAGAAATTGATGGAAATTAGAAATTAGGTAAATTAATTAATAATTTGTCATTTATTAATTAATTCACAAAGAGGAATAATTAGCCAATTAAATGAACATTTAATTGTGACAAGAAGACTTAGGATAAATAAATAATTTATTAATCCTAAAGGAAGAAATGACAAACCAGGTTAAATGATGAAATCACGAAACCCTAGAAGATGAATTAGGTCTTGATGAAAGATAATTGACTCGATCATGATTATGATTAACAAAGGACCAATGTGATAAATGATTTGATTGAGAAAATGTGCCAATTGACGAGGAACAATGACAAATTGATCCAAATTGACATAATTGAGACAAACAATGATCGATGACAAATCGATCGCAAAATGAAAAGATCGAACAAGAGGACAAGAATCGATGACAAAATAGATTGCAAAATGACAATATTGAAAATGACCACGATTGATGACAAATCGATCGCAAAATGACAAAATCGAACATGACAACGACCGATGACAAATCGATCGTTAAACGACAAGATTGAAAATGATAAGGATTGATGATAAATCGATCGCCAGATGACAAGATTGATAAGAGGACAATGATCGATGACAAATCGATCGCAAGATTGACAGGAGGACAAAACCCTAATTAGGATTAACGATGTCCAAAATGATGACAAATGAGCATGCACATTGATGCAATAAGATAAGATCGATCATGACTGGAGATTGTTGTTGACAAGACCAAATTCGAGAGCGAGATGATTGAATAATGTAGACGAATGACTTGATGTTTGCAAATGATAAAAATCAAGTGCGAAAGATGGAAGAAATGTTAATACGATGCAAAAACCTAAAATGAGGCAATGCAAAAATGTTAAAGTATGACTCCGCAAGCGTTGACCATTTTTAGGTGTCTACAATTACAATTAAATCAATTAAAAATAAGTCTTGATGTGATACAACATGTCGGCTCAATATAATTATCATATTAACCAATCAATAAACCATTTCCATAACATGTCGTGCTGATCTAAAATAGATATCATGTACTGGTCCATAACCTAGACCTATCTGCCGATAAAGGCAAATCTATCAACCTGATTAGATCAATAAGAAAAACACCAAATCCAAACATCCAATCCATCTCTTTGACATATCCAAATGATCTCCAGATGATAACAAGTCATCATCATTGCCATTGAACAATATAACCTACTGGTGAACATATACTAGTGACTGTGCATAAGCCACTAACCATACCGATGAACATAATGTAGACCTCCAAGAAGATAAGTGTTGACATCAATGGCAACACTAGATGGAAAACATCTAAGTGCCAAAAACAAAATGCGAAAAACCAATAAACCAACAATCTCCCCAAGTAGATCAATACAAAGTTCTATAACAGAAACATAAACCAAAACCAAAAACACATGTATCCAAAGAGTATATCTCTGCCTCAATGTATAATGTTTTTCCATAGATCTCTCTCCCCCTTTGACATCAAATTCCAAATCAGTTAAGAATTCAAAAAATAACATACAGCTGACTACTCCCCCTGAGCAGTAGCTCTCCTTCATCAAAGCCGGAAAAAGATTTTTTCTGTTAGTACCTATCGGTTTGATGCTAATCTTCATCATTTAAGTCTTCGTCAGTGGGGAAATCACCCCAAGCTGCTCTCTGAGATATTCAAATGTTTCCTTAGACAAAGGCTTTGTAAAGATGTCTGTAATTTGCTCTTTAGTGTTCACATAAACCAATCTTACTTCATTTGCTTCAAAATTCTCTTCAAAAAATTGTACTTAATAGAAACATGCTATGTCTTAGAGTGAAATATTGGATTCTTTGATATATCAATTGCTACTGAATTATCACAATAAATAATTATTGGTTCTTTGCATTTTACCTTTATATCCTTTAACATTTGCTTGATCCATAATACCTGAGTACAATTAGTTGTTGCTGCAACATATTCTGATTCTGTTGTAGATAATGATGTACAAGTCTGCTTCTTGCTTATCCATGAAATCAATCTTCTGCCAAGAAAGAATGCACCGCTAGTGGTACTCTTTCTATCATCTACATCTCCTTCCCAGTTTGCATCAGTGTATGCACATAAATCAAAATTTTCATCCTTAGGATACCATAAACCAATATTTGTTGTGCCTTGTAGGTACCGGAAAATTCTTTTTACTACCAATTCATGATTTTATTTAGGATTGCTTTGAAATATAGATACAATACATACTGCATTCATTATATCAGGTTTGTTTTGTGTCAAATATAGTAAACCTCCAATCATAGATTTGTACCTTATCGGATTAATAGGAGCTAAATCATCCTTCAATGCCAATTTATCAGTTGTAGTCATAGGAGTACTTACCGGTTTGGAATTTTTCATACCAAATTTCTTCAAGAGTTCCTTCAAGTACTCTATTTGACATATGAATATACCTTTATCTATTTGTGAAATCTGCAAACCTAGAAAAAAAATTTCTCTCCAATCATAGACATTTCAAATTATTTTTGCATCTGGTTAGCAAAGTCCTTACATAATCTATCTTCACCTCCAAAAATGATATCATCCACAAATACTTCAATAACCAAAATATCATCATTGGTAACTTTGTAATACAAATTATTGTCAGCATTACCTTTTGTGTAACCAAGCTTCATAAGATATTTATCAAGTCTAGCATACCAAGCTGTGGGAGCTTGCTTCAATCCATAATGAGCTTTCCTTAACCTACAAACCATATCCTTATTATATGTTAAAGAAAATCCATCAGATTGTTCAATGTAAACTTCCTCCTCAAGATCTCCATTCAAAAATGTACATTTTACATCCATCTGATACACTTTATAGTTCTTATGAGCTGCAAATGCAAGAAATAGTCTAACTACCTCAATTCTGGCTACCGGTGTAAATGTTTCATTATAATCAATTCCTTCTTTCTATGAATAACCTTTACAAACTAATCTTTCTTTGTTCCTGATTACTTCACCATTCTAATTAAGTTTATTTCTATATACCCATTTAGTTCAAATTACATTTTTGTCTTTAGGCCAGGGAACAAATTACCAAGTATTATTCTTTTCAATTTGTTCTAATTCATCTTCCATTGCTTTTATCCAATGTTCATCTTGATATCCTTCAGTAATAGATGTTGGTTCAACTTGAGAAATTAGGAATACCTCTTCATTTGCCAATCTTCCTCTAGTCATAGTACCTTGATTCTTGTTCCCAATTATCTGATTCTCTAAATGATTCAATCTTACATATCGGATTATGAGGTTTCACAATCTTAGGTAAATCCCTTACTGCCTTAGTTGAATTGATCTTTATAATGCAATCAAAATTCACATGATAGAGTCATTTATGCCATAACCAACTTTCATCAATGTGTGCAATTAAACATGTCTTATCACTGGTATTCAAGTGAATGATATTACCTTTAGTCTGATCACCGGTTGCAATCTCCAATCTAGTTTTGTTTATGATTTTGCATTTTCCATTCTTGAACTGTAACTAAAATCCTTTTTCCACTAACTGAACAACACTCAAAAGATTATGCTTTAAACCTTCTACATAATAAACATTGTCAGTATTGTGCTTACCATCCAAAGATATAGTGCCTTTTCCTTTAATTAAACAAGCTTTATCATCTCCAAACCTTACTAGACCTCCATGAATTTCCTGAAATGATAAGAATTTTCTTTTATCACCAGTCATATGATGTGAGCATCCACTATCTATTATCCATTCATCTTTTTCTTCAATTTTTATTGCCAATGCCTGCTCTACCGGTTTGACAATAGGTGCCAGTTGATCTTCTTTTATTGCAACAAAAATCCATCCGTTGTCTGTTGGATCTTCGTCTGAATCATCTGTAACACCTTCATCTACATAGCAAAATGACTTATCTCTATTTTTCTTAAATCTATATCTCTAAATATTCAGGGTTAGGCTTATATGATCTTTTTGCTTCCTCCCTTCGTCTTCCATGTCTATCAAGATACCTAGAAGCTATATGACCAATTTTATTGCAATTAAAACATTTCAAAGGTGCTTTACCTTCATACTTACTTCCTGTTGGACCTTTAGGCATCTTCCTTGCAAATAGTGCTTCAAGTTCTTCATTTTCTCTCCTCATATCTTCAATTTCTTTTGCATAAAGTGCTTTCCAATGAGTTTTTTCAGATGATGATAATGATGATGTTCATGATGATGCTTTGAAGGCTAAATCAGTCTTCACTGTAGCAAGAGGACCAAACTCTTCAAGCTCAAATGCAGGAAGTTTTCCAACCAAAGTATCTCTAGAAACTGAAGTATTAGGCATTGTTCTCAACTCATTAATAGCAGTCACTTTCATTTTATAAGGCAGTGGCAAAGATCTTAAAACTTTAGACATAATTTCATCTTCACTTAAGGATCCTCCACAACATTGTATTCCTAAAACAATTTCATTAACTCTTTCCATAAATGTAGAAATTCTTTAATCTTCTTCCATTTTTAAGTTTTCATACCTGACCCGGTAACATTCCAATTTTGTAATTTTGACAGTGGTATCTCCTTCATTCAATGTTTCCAGTTTATCCCAAATAGCTTTACTAGTAGATCAGTTTGATAATCTCATGATTTGTTGATCTAATAATGCGCTCAGAAGTGCTTCTCTTGCTCTGCAATCATTATCCAAGTCCTTAGCCAATGTTGGTGGATGAGGTTGATTTGGAGTAGGACCAACATAGCCATTCTTTGTAACATCCCATATATCTCTTCCAATGCAGTTCATATGTGTTTCCATTCTGATCTTCCATATACCATAGATTGTTAGGCCCAATATGGAAAGATAATGTACTGAGAGGGGAGGGGTGAATCAGTACTCCAAAAATTTTCTTGAATAATAAATTTACTGTTATGCATAAACAAAATAGTGCAATAACATAAAATAAAGCTAAAGAAAATAGATAACAATCTGTAGACACCTAAAAATGGTCAACGCTTGCGGAGTCATACTTTAACATTGGCGCATTGCCTCATTTTAGGTTTTTGCGTCGCATTAACATTTCTCCTATGATTCGTACTTGGTTTTTATCATTTGCGAACATCGAGTCATTCTTCTATCATCTCGCCTTTCGAATTTGGTCTTGTCGACAACAACCTTCAGTCATGATTTTGGTCGATCTTTGTCCTTGTCAATCTTGTCATATTGCGATCGATTCGTCATCGATCCTTGTCCTTTCCAATCATGTCAATTTGGTCAATTTGTCATTAATTTTTGTCAACCAATCTCAATCAAATCATTTATCAACACTGGTCATTTATCAATTCAAAATCATGATCGAATCAATATCAACGATCCTTTGTCAAGACCTAATTGTCGTCTTTGCATTTCTAATTCATCTTCCAAGGTTTTATAATTTATTCATTTAATCTTGTTTGTCATTTTCCCTCTAGGTTAAATAATTTATTTATTTATCCTAAGTCTTCTTATCACAATTAAATGTTTATTTAATTGGCTAATTAATTCCTCCTATTTTCGTAAATTAATTAATGAATGAGAAATTATTAATTAATTTACCTATTTTTCATCAATTTCCTAATTTCCAAGTCATCATTTCTAACCTAATTTTCTAATTTCTCTTAAATTCCTAAATGTCTATTTCTATTTCAAAATCTTGTCATAAATCCTTGCATAGCAATTTGTCATAAATTGTCATAAACTCTTGACATAGAATTTGTCATAAATTGTCATAAATCCTTACATAGCAATTTGTCATACAATGTCATAATTTTTGCTATTCTTGATTTGAATTTCCATTCGAATCACTATCATGCTAATTTGTTCATCTCTCCAATTCTTCTATAAATTGGATGATCTTCATCAATCAAGGCTAATTGGTAATTGGTAATTGGTAATTGGTAATTGATAATCAGGCTATCGAATCTAAGCTTCTAGTACTCTTGATCAAGAATCTCGTCTACTTGCTTTCAATTGTGTGTGCACTTGTAGGTGAGATCCACAACTATTTGGAGAGGAAAGAAGAACAATGGAGCCGCATGGAAGGAGCATTCAAATCGTCATCTGGTTTGCACAATCATTAGTTTTGTCTGCTTTGTTTTCATGTCTCTATTGAATGTGTGTTAGGATAGATTCATTGCAATGAATGCACTTGTGATTGATGATTATGTTTATCTTTATCTTGTGATGATTTCCTATTTCCTATGCTACATTAATTGGTGAACCCGATGTGAATACTAACCTTCTAACCTCTTTATGGTGGTTTTTGAGTGCTCTCAAGTTGATTTGCAAGCCAAAAAACCCAAAAACAGGGTCGTGCAGGGTATTCTGCAGACTCCTGCGCCTGTGTGAAGCAACCTGCGCCTGTGTTGAGCATTCTGCACTTGTGTAGGTGACATTCTGTGCTTGTGTCCTGCATTCTGCACCTGTGTCATGGGTTCTGTGCCTGTGTAAAGTCCAGAACAGAGGTAAAAAATGTAGTGTTTACTTGAAATTTGTTGTGTTTTTGCATTTTGTTTTTTGTGCTTTGGATTTTAGTACTAATTATCTATGCAGAATCTTGGCATACGCATGGAAAAGACAATAAATCAAACTACTAACACGCTTTGTGCAGATTCGAAAGTCAAAGAATAAGCGTATCAAACTCCTAACTTGGGTTTTTGTAGGTTGCCTTGGAGAAACAATCAAACTTTGTGTTTGCATTTAATTTTTAGGCACCTAGTAATTTCTAAGTAGGTTGGAAAGAATATTTGTTTGCTTTGATTGTTGAGTATGACATTGGAGTAGGAGAGTATGCTCTCATCCTTCTTAGGGTGATCAGAAATACAGATCTTCGATACCATGCTTGTATTGTTGATTGTGTGTCACATTTAGAGGGCCTGCCTTCCCGACCACTTTGCTTTTGCAAGCAAGTGATAATCATGAGAAGGGGACGACCCAAAGTGAGTATGGCTAGAATTCCTTGGCATTCTAACTCACTATAAAAAAATACCCGATGAACGAAAGCTTTGAAGGAAGTGTTACGTGGGAATTGTAGTTACTTGGGAAGTGGTGACCCTTGGACTCTTTCTCATATCAACATCTAAGTAGGGCCTCTTGGTCTAAATCATGCTTGCGCGACTACATTTGTTTGGTATCTTGATGGGCTTAATGTCTCAATCATGCTTGCGTGACATCAAGGAGTAATGCTTAACAGAAATCCTTACTAAACACCTTGTTTTTAGAGGCCAAAAACCCTTCTAGTTGCTTGAGAAGGACAAATTTGGATACTTGGAAGAGATACTAAGTTCGCCATGGGGAGATTTCCATGGGGACTAATGCTTGGCTGCCCTGAGAAGTGAGTGTCGTGGAGGGGAGCCCGTGGGGTCAAGCATCTATGTATTCTCCTTGAATCCCATAATGAGTCTACCTCTCAAGTACCTAATGTCTTTGCCCACCATAAGAAATGTGGAAATGAGCATAATTGTCTTGAGTCTAAGTTGTAATATCTTGTATTCTTTGCTTGTCAAAAGTTGAATTGCATCCCATTTCAAAAAGCAAGGCAAATTGATCCAACATAACTTTAAGCACAAGAGACATTCATCCAACAAAAAGTTCAACAAAGTTCAAAACACATCTTCCAATATGATGATCAAACATTGTTCCAAATCTTGTCTTAACATTCATGTTACTTACATTTAGGTTCATCCTAGGTTGCATTTTGCAAAAGTCACTGTCAAGTACCAAGGTTAGGTTTCACCTAAGTCATATTCCTTTGCATATCAATAAGAGTCATCCACTTGCATATGTCCTCTTGCATTAAAGTCATAGAATTGTCATACATTCATATTTGCATACCCTAAGTCTCTTCATTAAGCTTAAGTCATTATCATATCATAGTAATTGTCCTTTTGCATATAGTGCCAAAATTAGGTTTCGTCATACTTGAGTAATCCTAATCTTTGAAAAACCCTAAGTCATTGTTAAGAAGTCTAGACCTTATCAAATCTTTTGTCCTTTTGTCATCAATATCATTTGGTCAAACCTAGCTTAGTATCCAAGCATATAGGGGAGACTTTGTCATTCATCCTTTTGTCACTTACGTCATTTTGTCCTTTAAGGTCTAGATATCATTCCAATTTACTAAGGGTCCCTCTCTTAGATTTGCATTTCAAAAGTTTGTCAAAATCTTCGAAAATAACCAAAAACATAGATTGCATTTTCATCTATTTAGTTTGCATTTAGTTGCATATCATACATTATCCTTGAAAAATTCCAAAAATATTGCATTTGCATAGTGACATGTCTATTGAAACAAGGTTCCAAGCACCAATGATGCAACAAAGTTTGACATATCAACCGACAATGCAATCACAATTATATCCAACCCAACAACAAGGCAATATCGATCAAACTTTTTATGATGAAACAAGTCTCCAAATATAAAAACTAGAGGAGAAAATAGCTCAAGAACAAGAGCTATTGGAACAAAGAGTGAAAAACATTGAGAAGATAGATCACAAATGTCCAAAATGTTTCAAAAACTTCCAAGTCGAAATCCAAATATTGAGCCAATTGATGTAAGGTCTCTTATCGAACGATCAGACATACCAGCTCTTCTCTCCCAAATAGAGATGATGAAAAAATTTCAAGAAAAGAGACAACATCAATTTCAACATTATGTGCCTCCACAACAAGAACAAGAAGGTGTTTACTATCAATCAGATTTTCAACCAATGGTCCAAAATATTCAACCAACGCAACCAATGGTCCAATTTCAACAATATGTCCAACCAACTATACAATGTCAACAAATGGTTCAACCAATGGTGGAATATCGATGTCAACAACAATCACCAAATGTTCAAAAATAAAGGTTGCAACACACACCAAGCCAAATTTTGAACATGTCAAACCAATTTGATCAACATCCAGTTCAATATCAAAACATGACATCAAATAAAAAACAAGTTCAAATTCCAGATCCAATCATGTCAAAACCTCGAAAGAAAGGTGGATTTATTGCAATGCTCTTAAGGAAATTACCAAGTGAGTTTATTGAGGAAGATCAAGATAATACACTTCTGTCTAGCAATGCCTCATCCCCCTGCAAGCAAATTGGCTCTCCAGTGGCATCTATCCCTACACCTTTAGAAGTTTCACAAGAACCTTCTATATTGTTCTCATCAAACAATACACCCAAGGATGCAATTATCCAAGAGCTATCCATAATTGATTGCCATGATAATCCAATTCATGATGAACATCCTTGTCATGTTTCAAAAATACAAGACCCAATGCCACCATGCACTTTATTGCCATTACCTATTTTAGAGGACCCCATTCGAAGTCCTTCTTTCTCATGTTCAAGCATTGATTCCCTGCCAGAATCCATCACAAAGGTTCAAAGTGCATTTCTTTCATCCCAAAACATTGATTCCTTGTCAGAATCCCCCATTCATATCCAAAGTCCAACCTCATGTCAAGAGGATAATTTAGAGCATGAAGAAACGTGTCTTAAAACAGATCAAGATCAAGATCCTGAAACCTTATCATCCCATCCAATTGTTGACCAGGACCCCATCCTCCTAGACACTCACGATGATTCTCCTATTCTTGTCCATCCTATCCAAAGTCCTATTGACACTCCATTCCCCGAGCAAGCTCAAGATATCCTAGTCCATCCAATCCCAAACGATCCCCTTCCATTTCATGAACAAAATGTCCTTTCAAATCCCATTGACATTCCAGATATCCTTCCATCCTTTCTGATGATCCCATTGAAAGTCAAGAGCAAAGCACTTTTAAAGAGGATTCCAATGATCTTCCTCCTTGTCAAGATCAAATTATTCCTTCAGATCCTCCACAAGATCCACTTGTTCCTCCATCTCCTTGTCCTAATGCTCCATATACACTCCAAGATCGCATTTCTTTTGATGATCCCATTATTTCTCCCATTCCATCTCTTGAAGAGCCTATCATTGAACCATGTCCACAACACAATCCTAGTCCCCCTCATGATCCTAATCCCCCTCATGATTGTAACATGTCAGTGCAAGATGTTCATGAACCCTCGACATGCATAATGGGTTCTTCCACTTTGGTGCAATCCGATCCACTTCAAGATCTCATTATTTCTCTCATGTCATATCCACCTCATAATGGACTCGCGTCTTCTTCCAAAAGAAAAGAGTCTCCTACAAGTCAAGATATTCATAAAGGCAAAGGAGTAGATCTCCATAAGCAAGAATCCCTCCATATCAAAGAATATACTAATGGTCATGGCTATAGAGCTCACTCTCAAGACGTTGGTATCCCTCCATCAAAATCAAAACATATCCCTTCCCCATCATCCCTTCCATCCATCTTAGGTCCTTATATCCCTTCATCCTTTATGCAAGGTCAGCAAAGGCACACATCCTTGAGTAAATTTCATCAATCCAAAAGAACTCCACTTCATTCCTATCCATCCATGCATTAATTTCCCCCTCCAAGCAATTTGAATGCCAAGTATAAAAGTCATAAGTCTAGAAATCCACATGTATTCAAGGATCAACATGTCCAATATAATCGACATGTCAAAACAAATAAAAATTTGATCTATAAAGAAAAAGAAATATCCCATAGGCCACAAAGGCCCACTGAGCAAAATAAAGCAAAGTCAAAATATATATGGGTTCCTAAATCCCTTGTGCAAGCAATGCACTCCAAGGAATCACGAAAGCATGAAAAATCAAAAACCATGTGGATCCCTAAGCAGCTCCTTGAAGCACAAAAGCCTAAAGAAACATCCAACTTGGCATCCAAAGTTGCTATTCCTCCATCCAAACCTTCCAAGTCTATTCCTCCATCACCTTCTTCATCCATTTTGGGCCCTTATGTCCCAAAATCCATAGCCTTTCCTCCATCCAAATCTTACAATCTGAGATCCATTTTTCCTCCATCAATCCATCACCCCTCAAGGTGTGTGCCAATGTCAATCTTGCCAAAATTTCCATCCACTCAAGCACAATTATTCCAATACCCTACCTATTATCCAATTCATATTTTCCATCCTTCGATCCCTTCAGTCCAATCCTTTGCATAAATCCTTGCCTTAGTTTCATGTCATTTTCCATGTCCTTATCCTACCAACGTCTTTGAGTATACTTTTAAAGGTCATGGTCCATTTTTGTTTTCAAGGCTACTATCCAAACAAAAAGACGCTTGAGTCCTTCTTCCATCCCCTATCATGTGTCCATCTTCTATTGAAAAGCTCAAAAAAATCAAAAAAAAAAAAAAAGTGAAAAAATACAAAAAAATCAAAAAAGTGAAAAAAAAAAAAAGAAAAAAAAAAAGTAAAGAAAAATAATTCGTCGACTGGTGAAAACCTGGTAAACAGACGCCTTGGGCAAGTACCATGATGAAAACCTAGCAAACAGGCGTCATGTGTAATTTATGAACTTCTTACACACCACACTTGGGGGCAGGTTTACTCCTTCATATCCTATTGCCCTTCATTATCCTATCATACCATATCATACTCCTCGATTGTCCCTCATGTCCATTTCCTCTTTCCACCTTTGATCTTGACAAGGCTGGAGATCTTCATGAGCATCATGCATCTTGTTTGCAGCTTTTAGTCTATCATAGCTTTTGGTCTTTACCCATTTGCTTATTTCAACCTTTCATCCATATTCCCTGGCTTATTGCAACTTTCTGCCATTATCCTGTATCCTATCCCGACCTTCAGTCCATGTCCCTTATCCATTCTTGGTCTTGCTTATCGTATCCATATCTTATCACTATCCATACACTCTTTTTCATTCCTTGATCTTGATCTGACATAAGAACGTGAAATGCAAAACATGTTTTTCAAAACCTCTTGACATGTCCCTCATGCCATGTCACTGATTTACATTGTCATATCCAGTCTCTTGTCCCATCACGCAATAGCCCTTGAAAATTGCATTTGTATTGTCTCCATAATAAAAGGCCTTTGTCTTCCCTCTATCCACCATCATTTCAGAAAGCCTATTTATTCACCTGTCATATTCCTTGCCTTGCTAGACACTAGGGGCAAAATCATAAAAATTGAAAAATGTCCTGAAATAATTCAAAAAAATTGCAAAATGTCCTGAAATAATTCAAAAAAATTGAAAAATGTCCTGAAAAAAATCCAAACCTAAAAAAATTGAATAATGTCCTGAAAAAATCATAAAAAATTGAAAAATGTCCTGAAATAATTCAAAAAAATTGAAAAATGTCCTGAAATAATCCAAAAAAATCAAATAATGTCCTGAAATAATCCAAAAAAAACCGAAAAAAGTCCTGAAAAAAGCATCTAAAAACTGAAAAAATTGAAAATCCCTAAAAATCATAAAAAGTCCTGCAAAAAATGAACACAAAAACATTTCAAAAACATTAAGCTCCAAAAATACGCATTTTGTCAATAAAGGATCTCTTTTTGTGCATCGACAGATCCCTGAGCATCCAATACCTCGCAATCAATCGCACACTATGCTTTTAATGAAATCATGCGTTAACAGATGAACTTTTTATTCAAACCAGATATTCAAACTGATCCGAGTTGTCATATCAATCAACTTCCAAATCATTTGTCCTTACTATCATGGGTCTTATACAGGGTGTGGTATACTCGAAACCAGACTATGTCCTGTCTTAGACGGGGTACCACATGTCCTGAATCCAGACGGCATGATTGTCCTATCAACGCTTTCAACTTTTGACAATGAAGATCAAGATGTTTGTTTGATTTGAATTTGTGCATCTTATCTTTTTAGTGATTTATCTTTGGCTTCGGTCATGTTCCTATGTTGCTCGATGATGTCACTGAGTGATTTAGAGTGACCGGGATGGTTCATGATCCTTTTCTTTTTTGATTGTGAGTGTTGCTTGTCTATGATGTGTCTGTCTTTCGCAAATAGGGTTGCATTTCAGCTCTGGCCTTCAATGCCATGATGCTACGCATCCATTTTGCTACATAAAAATAAAGGTTCTCACCTACAAAGTACATTATTGAAAGCAAGTTTTTCTTTGTCTCTAACTCTCCCCTGTCTCATTTCTTCTTACTAACATTTCTTCCATCAGTCCGGATAGTCAGTTCGGTCTAGTGCTCCGATATCCAAGCACATATGTTTTATCCTGTATTCATTGTTTAGTACATTTGCATTCCATCACATATTACATCAAACATTTTATCCACTTCATTTCATAAATACATTAAAAATACATAAAAATACATCCATACATGTTCATAAACAAGTACATAAGTCATCCATACATAGCAAAATAACTACAAATCATAACACATTGCATCCCATCATATCGATGCATTTCATATCACATACCATAATAATATCAGAGTACAAAATCGGACTGTCTGTCCTAAGTATGGCCCACAGGCTGACTACAACATGTCAAACTACATAATGTCCACTGTCTGTCTAAGGAGCACGTGCCTCTATCACTGGGTGCTCCCTCTATCCTCCTCATCCCTGCCATGTCTCACAGATGATGTCCCTCCTGGTCCTGGCTATGGTGGTCTCATAGGTCCACTCACCCCCATGCTGCTCAATGACCTCCGAGAGCGTGACCTGCTCTCTGTCCTCGATCGTGCCCGATATGACGGTGCTCTCCGCTCTGGTGGAACTGCACTCTCATATAGTGTCCTCCAATACAGTCTCTCCTCTCCGGTCTCTACCAGCATCTGGGCCATCTCCCGTGCACTGGCATCCCTAATCAACCCAATGAACTCAGTGACTCTCTGTCCCTCTCGCTGTGCCTGAGCCATCGCTGCATCTCGAGCTACTGTGAGTTTAGCTATCTCCACTCTGAACTGATCAGGCTCTCTCTCTAAAGTCTCAATGTGATCCTGTTGACTCGCTATGGTAGCCCTGAATATCTCCATCTCCTCTGTCCTAGCTGTCCCTGGCTCTATGGGTATGTCCTGTAATGCCTCATGCTCGCCTGAATCTGGCTCATCCTCCTGCTCCTCATCCCTGCCATCCTCATCTCTGTCCTCATCCCCTCCATCATCCTCATCCCCATCCTCATCCTCCTCGTCCTCATCATCTCCCTCCTCTCCTGTGAGTGGGAAGTCTTCCTGTCGCCTCGGTACTGGAATACCCGGATCTGTCAATGGCACTGGTCGTCATCGTGCAAACCATCTATCATACTCATCTGTCGTCTCGGTGTCTGCCACATCTGACCTCCAATCCCACTATCTCTGCTATAGCTCTACAAAGTCGGCATATGCTATGTGTGGCTGAATCATACTCCCCCACTGACTCGTCTCTCTGTGAGATCGAGCAAAGCATGCAGTCCTCCTAGGTACATCCTGCCTCTCTCCAAACTGTCGTCTGACTCTCTCTGGCAGGTACATCTCAATCACTCTCTGCCGATTCACTAGTTGCCCAATCAGGTACCTCTCCTATCTACAATAGGGTAGCTCATCACTATCATCTGACCATCCCGGACAATCACGATATGGCCTCCATATGAACTCTCTCAATCTGTCTAGCTCATGTCGCCAATATAGTATGTATCCAAATGGACCCAATCTCAGTGCTCCACCATAGCAATACACATATGGTCGGTGTGGTACAACCTGTCTCTCTGTAATCGGTCGACATATGGCTATGTGCTCAAATGCCCATACCTGTAGCAATGTAACTCCACAGCTCAAAGTCTGCACTCCCTGATATGATATCTGATGCAGCTGAAAATATAGCATAGCAAGCACACATGGTCCCCATGCATACACCATCCCCTCTGTCACCATCCACTCTAGCACTCTTCCCCATCCAATAGGGAATCCATGTCCTCGTCTGTCTCCTGCCAGTAGACATGCTATCACCACGGCTATCACCACGTATCATCGATCATACTCTGATGCCATAGTCTCCCAGCCAATCTCCCTCTCGATGATATCTAGATCATCTGCGTCACACTCAAACAATCTGCACAGCGCATCTCTCCCTATCACTAGGTCATACTCTATCATCTCTCCATGAATCAGAATGCGGAGGATACGCCATACATCCTCCAGTGTCACTGTCGCCTCTCCGGTCGCCAGATGGAATGAGGAGGTCTCTGAATGCCATCGCTCTGCCAATGCGGTAAGCAGTCCTGTGTTTGCCCTAATCTCAGGCATGAATGTGACATAGTATATCCCTAGTCCTGCTAAGGTATCTCTCTCTGTGCTCCTGAGTCTATGTCGTAGCATAAAGCAATCTGGTCGGTTCTCCCGTGTGATCAACGGATACTGTCGACTCTGCATCACAATTGGGGCAAATTTTGTCAGTTTTAGGGTTTGCTCCTACGGGCTGCATTTCCTCATTTTCATGTCTAATCAGGGTGTTTTTCATCTCATTTGACCTATCCTATCCTTGTCCCCCCTTTCCGGAGCATTTGCATGCACACTTGCGCCAAAATTAGGGTTTCCAATGCACACTTGTGCTTGTGTCCAGGAACCTGCGCCTGTGTCAGGTAACTTGCACCTGTGTCTCCCTACACAAGTGTAGAAGACCCTACACAAGTGCAAGATTCACCCTACACAAGCGCAGAAGTCAGTTTCTGCATCCCCTGTGGGCCCCGCAATGTCCCGCAAGCAATCAAAAGTCATGAAATTGAAAACATGGGTTTTTGAGATCCATACCACTGCTCCTGCATCATCCAGTTGTCTGAATGTGCGTACATGTTCTCCAAGGTGATCCGCCATTGGAATGTTCACCATCTCTCTGCAAGTGTCCTTGTCCAGAGCAACAAATCCTCCTCTTTGGCTAGTGCAAATGAGCAATTTTCACTCTCTTGGTCTCATTTATAGCTCTTTGTCATTGCATAGATGGACGCGCATCTTCTCCATCTTATGTTGGTTGCGGTCTTTTGCATCTTCAAGTGCTTGTCCTTCATGCATCCGATCTCTGATTGTCTGTCCGTTCGATCCTATCATTTTTATCGATCAATTGGCCTCTTTTCTGCATGTTTCCGACCAATTCCTCGAGGGGGCATGCATATATCATTGTTATTGTCTAGGGCATTTTCATATGTCATTGTCAGCATTCAGGGCATTTTCATTATTGTTCTTTGAAACAACGCTTAAAATCGCCTTGTCTCAAAGAGGGGCAAAATGTAGACACCTAAAAATGGTCAACGCTTGCAGAGTCATACTTTAACATTGGCGCATTGCCTCATTTTAGGTTTTTACGTCGCATTAACATTTCTCCTATGATTCGTACTTGGTTTTTATCATTTGCGAACATCGAGTCATTCTTTTATCATCTCGCCTTCGAATTTGGTCTTGTCGACAACAACCTTCAGTCATGATTTTGGTCGATCTTTGTCCTTGTCAATCTTGTCATATTGCGATCGATTCGTCATCGATCCTTGTCCTTTCCAATCATGTCAATTTGGTCAATTTATCATTAATTTTTGTCAACCAATCTCAATCAAATCATTTATCAACACTGGTCATTTATCAATTCAAAATCATGATCGAATCAATATCAACGATCCTTTGTCAAGACCTAATTGTCGTCTTTGCATTTCTAATTCATCTTCCAAGGTTTTATGATTTATTCATTTAATCTTGTTTGTCATTTTCCCTCTAGGTTAAATAATTTATTTATTTATCCTAAGTCTTCTTATCACAATTAAATGTTTATTTAATTGGCCAATTAATTCCTCCTATTTTTGTAAATTAATTAATGAATGAGAAATTATTAATTAATTTACCTATTTTTCATCAATTTCCTAATTTCCAAGTCATCATTTCTAACCTAATTTTCTAATTTCTCTTAAATTCCTAAATGTCTATTTCTATTTCAAAATCTTGTCATAAATCCTTGCATAGCAATTTGTCATAAATTGTCATAAATTCTTGACATAGAATTTGTCATAAATTGTCATAAATCCTTACATAGCAATTTGTCATACAATGTCATAATTTTTGCTATTCTTGATTTGAATTTCCATTCGAATCACTATCATGCTAAATTGTTCATCTCTCCAATTCTTCTATAAATTGGATGATCTTCATCAATCAAGGCTAATTGGTAATTGGTAATTGATAATTAGGCTATCGAATCTAAGCTTCTAGTACTCTTGATCAAGAATCCCGTCTACTTGCTTTCAATTGTGTGTGCACTTGTAGGTGAGATCCACAACTATTTGGAGAGGAAAGAAGAACAATGGAGCCGCATGGAAGGAGCATTCAAATCGTCATCTGGTTTGCACAATCATTAGTTTTGTCTTCTTTGTTTTCATGTCTCTATTGAATGTGTCTTAGGATAGATTCATTGCAATGAATGCACTTGTGATTGATGATTATGTTTATCTTTGTCTTGTGATGATTTCCTATTTCCTATGCTACACAATCATACATGATTCACTCCATAACACATATATTTTGGTTACGCAGAAACTCTTGGTTAGAGAGAAAAACTGCGATGGGGATGGCACCCACAACTTCACAACTGCAATAATAAAGAATGCTCGGTTAGAGCTACATTTAGCTATTTCTAATAGCTTACCCTGTTAGGAGTAACAAGATCTATTAGATCTACCTTGCTAAAGGATTTTACAACATTTATTCTGAATGTTGCACCTAGTTAGAGGCTTTACAATTTATAGACTTGATTAGAGTCTTTTACCCTGTTAAAGGTTTCTCTTTCAACTTCACAATATTATAGTAAAATCATTACAAATATCTACAACTTAATATCTGAAATGTTATAGCAGATTCTATGTGCTCAGAATAGATTACCTTGCTTATAGCATACCTTAGTAACCCATATAGTAACTCGGTAAACCCTTCTGTTTACTCTGTTCTTTAACTGTTCTCTAAAAACCTTCTCGGTGACCTCTATGTCTCTGTAATAGTCTTCTTTCATGCATACATACACTTAACTCGTGCTTTATAAATAGATCTCTTAAAATGGTGATCCAATTCATTGCTTCGATCTTACAAACAAGATTCCTCGAATGAATAACTAAACAAAATATTTCATTGGTTAGATTGATCTCATAATCATACACAATCTTCTGGTGCAATTTTCAATGTAATAATGTTTAGACATGCCTCGATCTTGTAACATGTTTTCATATGCATGTCCAAGTTCAATGTATCTGGTAACACATTTCACTCGGTGTATATCAACTCGGTGTGTCATCTTTACTGCTCAGTAGACATAAAAAGATACTCAGTAGACAGCTCGATGTGTACTGCGTTCTGTGACTGCTTTCTTCTATAACCGACTAGACTATGCATACCAACTTCTCTATGTGTACTAACTACATGATTCGGTAGTGCTAACCAACTAGAATGTATAGTATGACTTTGAATATAAAAACTAATGGCAACTTGATAAGTAATAACAATCTCCCCTTTTGACATTAGTTGAGATGTTTGACAAAAACTACTTTCAAAGTCATAACTAAAAAATCTATATACTTTGCAAAATGACTATACTTGATAATATATACAATAGTCAATGAAACAGTATATTCAAATATACTCCCCTTATCATTATTTTGTACATAACTCTGATTTTGCATGCTCGTTTTTGTGCTTGTGTGCTCTGCTTGCTCTGCATACTCTGTATACTCTGCTCGGTATACTCCCCCTGTATACTATACTCTGAATACTATATCAAAATTGTATCACTCTCCAAATATATTATATTACTCCCCCTATATAGTATTACTCCCCCTTTTTGACAAACATCAAAAACTTAATTTCCATCTGGGGGCAGTAACTAATCAAAAATAGATTTATACTTCTTCCGAGCATCGGTGAGAGCGACTGAGAGTGCATCCTTTACACTTTCCATTAAAGAATTTTGTGCTTGAATATCAGCCAATAGTGATATTAAGCCATCAAGAGTGCTTCCCTCTTGTGTAGTAGATAGGCGTGTAGATCAGTTAATCTGTTCTTGAACTGATGAAAGATGAGGAAGAAATAATGTCTGGAGTGTCATTATATCCATCCTGATCTTATGTTCTTCATTTCAGAGTTCTAACTGTTGAGCCATGAGTTGTTGAAGCTTGGTATAAAAATTTTGAACTGAATTGGGCTTTGTGGTCAACTTATTTGAGAGATCGGTGATCTCTTTCTCAATTGCATCAGTTTTATTCTTTATATCTTTAATGAATAAGGGAAATTTACAAAGTTTCTAAAATAAATAAAGAATATGCTTGAGTTGAGGGGACAACTCAGCAATGAATTTGACAAGTTTGACTTTGCCAATAGCGAGAGCTTTTTGTACCTCTTCAATCATTTTTGCAGTAAGCTCCTTGTCTTTGAGCTTGCTTAGGTACTCAGATGCATCAACTCCAAATGTTTCTATTTGAGTAAGGAGTTCATCCAGTTGAATGTGGATGGCTACATCGGTTGACACTGTAACTGATGGTAGCATATCTATCAGCAGTGTCTTTACCTTTTGTAGTACTTTATTCTTCTTTTGAATGGCCATTTGTTTTTCTTGTTCGACCTTTGCTTTGCATAGTTCACCGAAATCAATAAGTGCTTGTCCCTTTAATTTTGAGATATCCACATTGGGAAACACTATCGAGTTAGTTAAATCAACTTTAAAATTATGCTTTTCACCTTCTTCTCTTTACCTTTGGTCGGTTGTACCAAGACAATAGCTTGTGAGGTTTGCTGACCGTCGGTAGGTTGCTTGGTGGAGGCAACACTTTGCTCGGTTCCTGTAGCCATTGTGGTGTCCTTTGGTGTCTCAACTGTAACATTTTTAGTGCTTGACGGTGCTTGAGAGGTCTGGTCTTGAGTTGTACCCTTTTCTGCTTCAAACTGGTGACCTTCGGTGCCTTATGTTGTATCCTAAGGAGCTTTGGTTGAGACAGGTTGAGTGATCAACAAATGAGGCTGAACTTGTTCTAAATTAGATTCACTAGATACAAGTTTTGCATAGGTAGTGCCTTCTATCATTTCCTTCTCTGGTGCTTCTGCATCCATGACATCTTCATCAATTTTAATAGTGTCAGCTAGGTCTTACTCGATAGCATCAGGACCATGCTCAGTGACATCAAGATCTTGTTCAATGACATCAACAATTTCAATTTTAGATTGTTCACTGACATCTTTCATTTTGAAGATTTCCTACCATTTTTCTTTTGTTTCATTTTCTACATCAATGTATAGCCCATTCATCAATTTTAAGGCTCGTTGTTTGACAAGAAATTTAGAATTGTAGGTTGTCAGATGCTCTTTAATTTCTGCTACAGACATATCAGGAAATAGATGGACTAGACTTCTTTCTCTAATTTGTTTCTTTGAGTCCATTGCATATTTCCACCTATTATCAATATGGAAGTAAAGTTCATTCGGAAGTGACTTTACTAGTTCTAATGGAGCTAACCGAAACTTTACAAGTGTGCAGATGACAACTTCTTCAATTTATCTCTTCTCATCATTATTCCTAGTCTCATACTTGACATATCTAAATCCTACAAATCCACCATATTCTTTTAGATTGGCACAAAAGTTTTCAACACTATGAATATTTACCTTCTTACTTTTTACAATCTGGAATTTGTTTGCATCATTGGATTATGTATCACTAGACTCTTTTGCTAGAATGAGTCTCCGAGTAGATTTCTTGTAGGTCTTGGTTACCTTGGGAGTAGTAACACTCTTTTGTCTCTTACTCGGTGATGTAGCTGATGCTCTAGTGTTAGGTCTCTTTGTTGGTGGAGTCGGTAGGGCCTTTGAAGTGTCCAGTTTCTTTCTTTTTAACACTTTACCCTTAGGCAACTTGATACTCAATGTTATTGCTACCTCTTGAGCTTTAGATTCCTCTTCAATAATGGCAAGAGTGCCTTTGACAGGTGTAGAGGAAGAGTCTTCTCCAAATTTCTCAGATAAAACCTTTATCATCTTTGTAGCCTTTCTTGTAGCTTTGGGTACTACAATGCTCATTTTTACTTTTTTCTTAACTTCTTCATAAGTTCCATATCTTAGCTTAGTAGCATGCCTCAGTAATGTGAGATATGTATCGATTTGCTATTGTGTGATATCATAGTCAATCTCGTAACCCATTGGTGGCAAAGATTGAGTCCTCGGTTCCACAACATTCACATAATAGTAATCGGTGTCTACCTCAAAACATATATCATCTTTATATTTCTCTACCAGCTGAGGTGGAATCCGGTACCTGTTGTGCATCTTCTCTTGAAATTTATTGAAGTAGTCATCCATGATATCATTGAAATTATCTCCCAATTTCTTGATAAAGTCATTAATTTGATGGGTGATTGGTAGGTGTAGCTCCCAAACTACTTTACTAACTGATGGAAAGAATTTCTCAAAGTAGAAAAACATGCATACAAGAAGTGAACCAAACTTCAGTGTATTTGTTGAGTTTTTCTTCTTCGGCTTCCTTATTGTGTTTAGGTTCTCAAACAATTTTTTCAATAACACTTCACATAAATCTACTTTCATTCCCTGTTTCACTATTTTATAGGCTAAGTCAATTGCTGCACAGGGTACACTATTTTCCCTTGCTGATTGGAAGAAACAGTAACCAATTACTCTAATTGCAAACTTAAGTTCTGCATCAGTGACATTATTTAGTTTCAGCATTTGGTGAAGAATCTCACATCTTCGACTAACAAGACTCGATCTGGGATGAGTGAAAAGGTAGTTTTGTCATCTAGTTCAGAGGTGACTTTATGAGTCAAAGTGTATTTCAGTGTGGGCTTCTCGACATTCTTAACAACTATGGGATCTTGGATCTTGGGTGCCATTTGTAAATTTCAGATAAAACTAGTAAACTATCCTTAGGGTTTAATTGTTTACAAACGGCAGATGCTTCACACTCAGTAGATAATAGCAATTTGACAAGATCGGTAAACTAGCTTAACAGTGTGATGAGATTTGTGTAAATACCTTGGATCCGCTTTAATTGAGGTTTGATCACCTTGATTCGCTCTATTTTGCTCTCTTGAAAACTTGGTGAATGTAAATGACCATGAAAATACCTTTAAGTACACAAAATACCTTATCGGGCTCTGTGCGGGTTAAGTCAAAACATTAAATGCATTTGGTTTACCTTTAACCGATTTACTCTTTTTTCTTTCATTTTAACCGAGTAACCAAATTTCCTTCATTTACCGACTTGACAGACTTCTTGTATACACTGACTTGACAGGTTTCCTATAAAGTACTTTTGATAGAATTCCAAACTTACTAATGCATCTTGACTATGTGGATTTTGAATTTAGTACATAATAGAATAGGAACTGTTATGATTTTAACCTTCAGAGAATGCAATCCCTTCATATCTTTTCTGATTAATTTGGAATAGGTGCACCTAACTCGGTAGGTAAGGTGCTTTCTTCATTTGACACTATTTCTTTCTTTTTCCAAGTCATCTTTAATTTTTCTTTTATTTCTTCAATGTCTCCTCTAGGTTGATCTCTGCAATCTCCAACTAAATGTCCAACCTCGTGACAATGAAAACATGTCATACCAGGAATTGTCCATGATCTTCAGTTGTTCATTCCAAACCTTATAAAACAGTTGGCACTTATATGTTCATATCTTCCACAACATTCATACCATATCCATGTATTGTAATCCCATGGAACTGCTGCATATTATTGGTAAGGATCTATGTGAGTTCGGTAACCTCTAGCATTTGCTCGGTGTGCAAACCAAGTTCTTTTGGTTAAGCCAGCACTTTTCAGTACTATGTCCATATCTATTGCAGTTTCTACAAAACCCTTTGAATTTTGCCTTCTGATAATTGTTAACAGATTTTGTCCTACATTGATTAGATGTATGACCATATTTATCGCAATTGTAACAATAACCATTTGACTTAGTGATATTCAGTTGCTTACCTTTTCTGATTTGGCATATGTTGGCAGTGTGACCTTGATTTCCACAGTAGTAGCAAATAGGCTTCTTTCTTTCAATGTTATTCCTATTTCCAACTTGCTTTGATGATTCTCCTCTCTCGGTAGTATGAATTCCTTTCTCAGTAGATTCTTTTCCTTTGTAACCAAGTCCTGCATCTTTGTTGGGTCTTTTTGTATTCAGTTGCTCATCCAACATCTTTGATGCTTCATAAATTTTCTTCAATGTTTCTTTGGATTTCTTCTCTATTTCAAGTTCATTGGTCAACCCTGATACTTCAAGTCTCCAAGCTTAGTTTTCATCATTCTTCAGAATTGCTTCATGATGTGCATAACCTAGTTGATCTGTCATATTTTGTTGAATCCCAGTTAACCTTGTGATTTCATCATTCTTATTAGATACTAAGACTTCAAGTTGTTGTTTCTCTCTTTGTAGATCTCTTGCTTTATCCTCTGTTGTCCTTAACGCATCTAGATTTTTAGTCATTTATGTGCTGAAATTTTCATGTTCTCTTTTCATTGCTTTTAGTTGATTAGCCAATGCTTTGTTCTTTTCTTTCAACACTCCAATCATTTCTTCAGTCTCTTTAGATATACTATTCTTAGATGATGTTTCAATTTGTTCCACTAACTCTTGAGAATCCTGCAAGTCATCAGATAATCTTCTTCTTACTTTCAAATATTTTTGCATTTGCCTTTGCATGTCTACAATCACTTGATTAGCATGATCCAGCTCTTCTTGTAGATACACAATCCTCTGAGATTGTTTATAGCCTTCCATTGATAAGATCTTTATCTTTAGGTAGTTAAACCCTTTTCCTAGATTCAAGCTCTGATACCAATTGTTAGGCCCAATATGGAAAGATAATGTACTGAGAGGGGAGGGGTGAATCAGTACTCCAAAAATTTTCTTGAATAATAAATTTACTATTATGCATAAATAGAATAGTGCAGTAACATAAAATAAAGTTAAATCAAATAGATAACAATCATACATGATTCACTCCATAACACATATATTTTGGTTACACAGAAACTCTTGGTTAAAGAGAAAAATTGTGGTCGGGATGGCACCCACAACTTCACTACTACAATAATAAAGAATGCTCGGTTAGAGCTACATTTAGCTATTTCTGATAGCTTAAACTATTAGGAGTAACAAGATCTGTTCGATCTACCTTGCTAAAGGATTTTACAACAGTTATTCTGAATGTTGCACCTGGTTAGAGGCTTTACAATTTATAGACTTGATTAGAGTCTTTTACCCTATTAAAGGTTTCTCTTTCAACTTCACAATATTACAATAAAATCATTACAAATATCTACAACTTTACATCTGAAATGTTATAGTAGATTCTATGTGCTTGGAATAGATTACCTTGCTTATAGCATACCTCGGTAACCCATATAGTAACTCGGTAAACCGTTATGTTTACTCTGTTCTTTGACTGTTCTCTAAAAACCTTCTTGGTGACCTCTATGTCTCTGTAACAGTCTTCTTTCATGCATACATATACTTAACTCATGCTGTATAAATAGATCTCTTAAAATAGTGATCTAATTCATTGCTTTGATCTTACAAACAAGATTCCTCAAATGAATAACTAAACAAAATATTTCATCGGTTAGATTGATCTCATAATCATACACAATCTTTTGGTGCAATTTCCAATGTAATAACGGTTAGACATGCCTCGATCTTGTAACACATTTTCATATGCATGTCTAGGTTCAATGTATCTGGTAACACGTTTCACTCGGTGTGTCATCTTTACTGCTCGGTAGACATAAAAAGATACTCGGTAGACAGCTCAGTGTGTACTGCATTCTGTGACTACTTTCTTCTGTAACTGACTAGACTGTGCATACCAACTTCTATGTGTGTACCGACTACATGATTCGATAGTGCTAACCAACTAGAATGTATAGTATGATTTTGAATTAAAAAACTAATGGCAACTTGATAAGTAATAACAAGTTAGTTCCATAAAGTTTTAGACTGTCCTTCCTGAAAATATTCATTGCCATAGGATCTCGTCAAGTTGTTAGACTTCTGCAAAAAGAGGACTTAGCTCTGATACCAATTGTTATGACCCGGGAAGGACAACTGAGAGGCGGGGTGAATCAGTTGTCAACCAGCTGTCAATAAATTATAACCCAAATGCAATTTATTCCAATTTAAACTTAGTGTCAGTAAACCAAACTTGAGTGTCGGTAAAATAGATTAACAGCTATAGCAGTACCAGTTTAACTTAATGCATGAAACATAAAGAGAAACAACATCCACAACACATGACATAGAGATTTTGATGTGGAAACCTGACAAGGGGAAAAACCACGGTGGAAAACCTTACCCACAATCAAATGATACTACTGTAGATAGTAAGTGTTTACAAATGGAGTTTGCACATGCAGAAAGGCCAACCACCTAGAGCTCACTGCTCAATCACAAAATAGGAGTCACACACATCCAATAACATTGTGTAGACACCTAAAAATGGTCAACGCTTGCGGAGTCATACTTTAACATTTGCGCATTGCCTCATTTTAGGTTTTTGCGTCGCATTAATATTTCTCCTATGATTCGTACTTGGTTTTTATCATTTGCGAACATCGAGTCTTTCTTCTACATTCTTCATTTATCTCGCTCTCGAAATTTGGTCTTGTCGACAACAATCTCCAATCATGATTTTGATCAATTTTATCCTATTGCATCAATGTGCGTGCTTATTTGTCATCATTTTGGACATCGTCAATCCTAATTAGGGTTTTGTCCTCCTGTCAATCTTGCGATCGATTTGTCATCGATCATTGTCCTCTTATCGATTTGTCATCAATCTTTATCATTTTCAATCTTGTCATTTTGCGATCAATTTGTCATCGGTCGTTGTCATGTTCGATCTTGTCATTTTGCGATCGATTTGTCATCGATCGTGGTCATTTTTAATCTTGTCATCTTGCAATCTATTTATCATCGATCCTTGTCCTCTTGTCAATTTTGTCATTTTGTGATAATTTCGCTATCGATCATTGTCTGTCACAATTATGTCAATTTGGATCAATTTGTCATTGTTCCTCGTCAATTGGCGCATTTATCAATCAAATCATTTATCACATTGGTCCTTTGTTAAATCAAAATCATGATCGACATTAATTATCTTCAATCAAGACCTAATTGTCATCCTCACATTGCTAATTCACCTTCTAGGGTTTTGTGATTTAGTCATTTAACCTTGCTTATCATTTTCTTCCTTTAGGATTAATAAATTACTTATTTATCCTAAGTCTTCTCATTACAATTAAATCTTCATTTAATTGGCTAATTATTCCTCTTTGTGAATGAATTAATAAATGAAAGATTATTAATTAATTTACCTAATTTCAAATTCCTAATTTTCATCAATTTCAATTTTCTAATTTTCTTAATTCCTAATTTCAAATTCCTCCTATTTCTCTCCTAAATGCATGGAAATGACATAGAAATTTGTCATAATTTGTCATAATTGACAATCAATCAATTCTTGACATAGAAATTTGTCATAAATTGTCATAAATTCTTGACATAGAATTTGTCATAAATTGTCATAAATCTTTGCATAGCAATTTGTCATAGACATGTCATAATTTTGCTATTCTTGATTTGAATTTCCATTCGAATCACTATCATGCTAATTTGTTCATCTCTCCAATTCTTCTATAAATTGGATGATCTTCATCAATCAAGGCTAATTGGTAATTGGTAATCAGACTATCGAATTTCTAGTACTCTTGATCAATAATCTTGTCTACTTGCTTTCAATCATGTATGTGCACTTGTAGGTGAGATCCACAACCAAACCATTTGAAGAGGAAAGAAGAACAATGGAGCCGCATGAAGGAGCATTCAAATCACACCTTTGGTTTGCTTAAATTCTAGTTTTGAATGCTTTTGTTTCATGTCTCTATTGAGTGTTGTTTAGGATAGATCATTGCAATGAATGCTTTTGTGATTGAGCTATTATGTTTATCTTGTTTGTGATGATTTCCTATTTCCTAACGTACACATTGTACTGCTCAAAATAGCATTAGCAATGATGGATTCAGTACTGGTTTAAGCTCTGACCATGAGTGCCAAACACCTTCATAACCTTCATATAATGTGTGCGTGATTCGCACAAGGATCTGCTTATTTTCGCTCTTCAATATTGGAACACACTCATATTACATCTCGATCTTCAATAAGATCTTACAATCATATATACAAAACCTAAGACCAAATGTATAGGTCGGCTCACTAAAGATAATACAAATAAATCAATAACAAATAAGTCTTGATGCGATATAGCATGTTGGCTCAATACAATTATCTTATTAACCAATCAATAAACCATTTCCATAATGTGTCATGCTAATATGGAATAGATATCATGTACCGGTCCATAACCTAGACCTATTTGTCGGTAAAGGCAAATCTATCAACCCGAATAGACCAATTAGAAAAACACCAAATCCAAACATCCAATCCATGTCTTCGACATATCCAAATGATCTCCAGATGATAACAAGTCATCATCATTTCCTGTGAACAATATAACCTATTGGTGAACATATACTAGTGACTGTGCATAAGCCACTAATCATACCGGTGAACATAATGTAGACCTCCAAGAAGATAAGTGTTGACATCAATAGAAAAACCAATTCAACACATGACGAAGTCATCCATAGTACCAATATGGTATACATAAAAGCAGATAACAATAAGTAATAATGCAACCACAAAGATGAACACCATAACACCATAGATTTATACATGGAAAACCTCAATGAGGAAAAACCACAGTGGGATTGGAGAGCCACAACATCTGTCCACTAATAAGATGAATAAATATTATAATAAGGGGCTTGCACATGCAGGAAGGCCAACAACCTAGAGAAAACTACTCAACACAAAGGAGCCTCATTGACCTCAAAAGATCTCCAGACTATAATTCAAAAATAAGAATGAACTGCAAGAATAGGATCTCCTATGCCTGAGTAGACTTCTGGTTAAGCTCAATGTCGGATATCTTAAACTTCTTACACAAACCCAATTCAATCACCTATGATCGACCAAAACCTTTGCAAATGATTACAACTTTATTCGCACACAGATAATTGCATAACCATCCATCTCATAACCTACAAAGAGATCTTATATCATATTTATACCAACCCGAGACCTAAACAATTAGCTCGGCCACCTAAAAGATAATACAATAAATCCATTACTTAAACCCCCAAACCAATGATAATACAAGTCGGCCTAAGACTGAACCAACATTAACCAAACAATAAATCCAACCGGTGACACATCGGGAGAATCTACCAACATGTTACATAAACCGGTCCATATCCTAACATAATAGCATTAAGTCTGGACCTCAAATAGGTCACCATAAACCAAATGCAACACCACTGATGAACTGGAACTCGAACATGATAAACATTAGCATCCCAAAAACCTTCTAGAAGTAGCACCAACACCACTTATCTAATCCATCAAAAGATCTTCAACAAAGCTCTCTTGGTAGAACCCTTTTTTGGTAACCAAAAGGCTTACTAGAACATATGATAGCTTCTAGATCACCAAATCCCGAACCAACTGAATGTGACATGCATCTGAATAACATGAATAGTCAAACCAAACCAATTCCACCAATCAAAATATATCAGAGATAAATCTCCTGATCATCATCAAAGTCCAACCACTCTATCAGAACATGGTAAACAACCAAAGAAGCTAGTGTTGACATCAATGAAAAACATCAATTCAACATATAATCAATTCCTTCAAATTACTAACAACACCTCAAAGAATTAGGCATGCAACATCCGACACAACATGCTACAAGCATCCTATCAGACATAAATATGAAGAACACTAACACACCTGATAAAATCATTAATTACGTGCACAACGACCAATGCAGACCATCAACACAAAAGGAACACAATCCAAAAACATCTACAAGCATCATGAATTACCACTACAACATCCACATCGACATAAATTACTAGAATCACATCATCATCATACCAAACTTCATGAACACTAACTACAACGACTATCAACCTTAAAAAGTAACTTGCGGAGCTACAAATCATAAACCAATTTAATTGGAGATACACATCAATTGTTGGCAACAGAAAGGAAGGAAAACTGAGATGGGGTTGAATCAGTTTTCACTAGATTAAACAAATTAAGCACAATCTTAGATCTAATCAACTGCAACAAAAATAGTGATAACAACAATAATAGAAACACACATAACACCAATATTTTGATGTACAAAACCCGATTAAGGGAAAAACCATGGTGAGAACCTACCCACAATAAGATGATACTCTACAGTAGTATGTGTAAATATTACAATAGGGAATGCACATGCATTCAGGCACACTACTTAGATATCACTGCTCAAATTAAAATGACCCAGAAGGCTACAACCCTCAGTGAAGGTTCACTAACTTACAAAGGTATTCAAAATAAAATTTGGCAAAGATGAACTACAAGAATAGCATCTGCTAATACCTGATGACAATTCCAATTAAGCTCATTTGTCTACCCTACAACAATATCTTCTCAATACACCACACTTAAAGATGAATTCGCTTATTTGCAAATACACCATTCTCTAATAATGTATTCTTAACACCCATACATCACCGAACCACAAATATAACACCTATTTATACAAATCATCAACCTTGACTAGAAGGTTGGCCAAACACTTAACACCTAATTATAAAATTACATCACACAATACATAGATTACCCACTTGACCAATATAATACCATAAACAACATAGCATAGACCTAAATTAATTCTCCAAATACACAACACCACCATAAATCTCACCAAGATCAACCACAACATGTTACACCACCAAAACTAACGCATAACACGAACAATATCACTGGACATAAGATCTTCAAGAACTCGCACAAGGATCAATGTGTGATACTAACAAAGCGAATGCATGATCTTGACAAGTCGAATGCATGATCTTGACAAGTTGAATGCGTGATGGGTTACACTCGAATGCGTAACCCTATCTGGTCGATTGCGTAGATCTATCTATGTGATTGCGTGATGATTTAAGCACAAATGCGTGATGAAGAGGTCTGTCTTGAAATCTATACAAAACCTGCAAAAAAGGAAAAAATCCGTACGATCTGCAAAAACAACACAGAAAACAGAGAAGGTTAATTAGCTATTGTTCACGTCGGGTTCACCAAAATGTGCTATGCTCAAATACATCATTGCTAAATAGGAAATAAGGACAATCATGAATTCCTTAACTATCTAAGAAATTCAAACATAAAACCAATGAAATAATACAATTAAGAAATATGAATGTAAAATATGTTAATCAAAAACTCCCTATTTCATGATCGCATATGGCTTCCATTGCTCTTCTCTTCTCTGTGGTATGATGGCTCTCAGATATTGCACTAACAACCTACAAGTGACACAAAGATTCAAACTTTGTGATCTATAGTAATTGTCTAGGATTGAGGAGGAGGATTGAAAATGGAGATTGAATGCTCAATTTATAGATTTTTAGAGAGGATTGAATGAAAGGTGGAACTCAGGTGAGCTCACATGAAAATTGATAGTTGAACTGTTGATTTAGAGGTGAAACAGAATAAATTGAATAGATTAATGGAGTTAACTGATTGAGAAAAAGCTAACTGAGGGAAGAAAAAGAATGATTGGAGGATAATTAAGAAGATGACAAAGAAAGCTTTATTTAGAAAAAGCTAACTAAAAGATGGAAATAGAGATCGGAGAGATAATTGATTTAATTAATTAATTTAGCATGTGCATGCTTGCACTTTGACTAAGATTTTCAATTTAATATTTGCATGAAATTTAATTCAAATTAGCATTTGAATATATTTAGAACTTGACTTTGATTTACAATTTGGTTTTTGAAATCATGCACATGTATTTAGAAGAAATTAGAAGAATTAATTAAATGAAATTAGAAGAATTAATTAGTTCATTAAATAATTTAAAGAAACTATTTAATGTGTAGAAATGGAATTTAATTAAATAATAAAGATTATTTAAATTAAAGGATTAAATCATAATTAATTAAATAATAAATATTTAATTAATATTTAGAAAAGGGTTGATAATTAGATGATTAGAGACAGAAATTGAAAATAGAACTTATTTAAATAATAAAGATTATTTAAATTGTAAAATTAATCAGAATTAATTAAATATTAAATATTTAATTAATATTTAGAAAATGGTTAAAATGATTAAATAATGATAGAATAAGAAAATAGAATAATTAGTAAGATGATGAGGAAATATGATTTTACAAGAATAAGATCAATTAGCTTAATTAAATAATTAAAGAATTATTTAATCAATTAGATGAATAATTAGCACATGATCAATGAGACATTTTTAAGTGTCTACAAAAATATTTGCAATCTGATCCTTTGTAGATACATACTCCAATTTTACTTCCTCATCACTGACGTTCTCCCTCAAGAAGTGATATTTAATTAATATATGCTTTGTTTTAGAGTGAAGTACCGAATTCTTAGAAATATTCATAGCACTTGAATTATCACAATAAATAACTGTAGGCTCATCATAAATAACTCTAACATCTTTCAACATTTTCTTCATCCAAACTACTAGAGTATAGTTGCTAGCAGCAGCAATGTATTCAACTTCAACAGTAGATAAAGATATAGCATATTGTTTCTTACTTTCCCATGAAACCAAATTCTTCCCCAAAAAGAAAGCTCCATCGGTAGTTCTCTTTCATTCATCAACATCAGTATAGTAACATAGCATGAAATCATCATTCTTCAGATACCATAAATCATAATCAATAGTTCCCTTCAAGTATCTAAAAATCCTCTTCACAACAATAACATGAGACTCTTTAGGATCAACCTAAAATCTAGCACAAAGACAAACAACATGCATAATATATGGTCTAGTCTGAGTTAAGTACAACAATCCACCAACCATAGATCTATACAAAGTTTGATTAAATTTCTAAGATTCATGACTCTTAGATAACTTGTATCCTGTCACCATAGGAGTTCCAAGAGGCTTAGAATTATCTAACCCAAACATTTTCAATAATTCTTTCACATAGTTAGATTGAGAAATGAAAATACATTTACTGGTCTGAGTAATCTGCAATTCTAAGAAGAATTTTATCTCACCTATCATGGACATCTCAAACTTCTTTTGCATATCATCAACAAAATTCATACTCAAATCATCATCACCTCCAAAAATAATTTCATCCACAAATACTTCAACAATCAAAATATTATCTTAAGCAACCTTAAAGTATAAATTATTGTTAGTAGTACCTTTACAAAATCCCAACTTCATCAAGTACTTTTCTAATCTAGCATATCAGGCTCTAGGGGCTTGCTCTAGTCCATACAATGTTTTCCTCAATTTGCATACCATGTCCCCTTCATCTGATAATGAAAATACTTTTGTTTTCTCAATGTAGACTTCCTCTTCCAAATCACCAATCAAAAAGGCTAACTTGACATCCATCTAGTAAACCTTGAAATTCTTATAAGTAGCATATGCAAGCAATAGTCTAACAGCTTTAATTCTAGCTACAAGAGAAAAAGTCTCCTCAAAATCAATACCTTCCATCTGAGAGCATCATTTACATACCAATCTTGCTTTGTTTCTTACAACTTCACCTACTTCATTCAATTTATTCTGGAACACCCACTTAGTACCAATCACATTATTGTCTTTAGGTCTCGAAACAAGCTCCCATGTATTAGTCTTCTCATTCTGATTCAACTCTTCTTCCATTTATTTTATCCAATTATCATCTTCACATGCTTTAGCAACATCTTTAGGTTCAATATTGGAAATCAAGCATATCTCTTCAATAGCAAGTCTTCTCCTAGTCATCACACCCTTATTCTTGTCACCAATAATCTGATTTTTTGAATGATTCAATCTCACATACCTCGAATTCTTCAAATTGATTTGATTCTCAAGTTCTTGAACTTCTTCACTGGAAACAACAATATCCAGATTAATTGTCTCTATCAGAGAATTCTATATTTAAGTTCTCAGTCTACAAAGGCTTTGAAATGACATCCTGATCATAAAACTCATATCCACATCCTTTGATCTGATTCCCATGACATTCCTCAACATTCACATTTGCACTTTCTACTATATTTTTCAATCTCTTATTGTAAAACCGATAGGCCTTGCTCTTGGTAGAATATCCCAAGAAGATTCTTTAATCACATCTTGCATCAAACTTTCCTATATCCTAGTCTCTTTTGATATAACATTTGCTTCCAAAAACTCTGAAATATCTAACTATAGGAACATGACCAAACCATAGCTCATAAGGAGTCTTACCAGAATCACCTTTAATATGCACCCAGTTGAATGTGTAAACAACAGGGTGAACAACTTCTTTCCAAAAGGTCTGTGCAACATTTCCTTCAATCATCATAGTTCTAGCAACATCCAAAAGAGTTATGTTCTTTCTTTCAACAACTTCATTCTGGTGAGGGGTCCTAGGAGTAGACAACTGTCTTCTAATTTCATTCCTCTCATGGAATGTATCAAACTCACTAGATGTGAATTCTCCTCCTCTGTCAGATCTCAGACACTTCAACTTCAATCTTGTCTTGGTCTCCACCTTAACTTTGAATATGTTGAATTTCTCCAATGCTTCTAATTTCTCCCTTAGAAAGGTAACCCACATCATTCTAAGGTAGTCATCAATCCACAACATGAAATACCTATCACCCTGCATGCTTCTCACTCTTGTAGGATCACACAAGTTAGTATGCACAAGATCTAACAATCCATTAGATGTATACAAGTTACCCTTAAATGAAGTTCTTGTTTTCTTTCCCAACTGACATTCTTTACATATCGAATTAGAAGGCTTTAAAATCTTAGGCAAATCTTTAATAGCTTGAGTAGAACTTAGCCTTATCATGTAGTCCAAATTAACATGGCACATCCTTCTATGCCACAACCAACTTTCATCAATCTGAGAAATCAAGCAACTTTTCTTACTGACATTCAAGTGAAAGATATTAAATTAAGTCTTTGTTTCTGATGCAATCTCTATTTCGAAGGCATTCAAAATCTTGCATTTATCATTTTTGAATTGCAAATCATATCCCTTGTCAACCATCTATCCAACACTCAAAATCTTATGCTTTAAACCTTCAACATATCAGCCATCATCAGTACTATTCTTACCATCAAAAGATATAGAACCTCTACCACGAATCACACAAGGTTTATCATCTCCAAATCTCACTCTACCACCATCATACTTCTCCATACTCACAAATTTACTTTTATCACCCATCATATGATGTGAACAACTTGTTGGCATTCTACACTCTTATGAGAATAGTTGATGCTATCATTGATGGAAACCAATTGGCAAGTCACCGGCAATAGATTTCTACATGCCCGCCATCACAAAATTCATACACCGGCAAACACCAACATCAGCAGGCACTTACACCAGTATTCAGATTACATCGGAAACAAATCATACCGGCACTCCAACCGACATGGGATGAACTTTTGTAAGTCGACATGGTATATTGTAAAAGACTCATATATGTATGAGATCTTATAGGTCATTTTGAGAGTAGATGAGTAGAGATGAGATGATATGTATGGTAGGAAATAATTGTTTAGTGGCAGCGAAGGTTTTTGGATAACATATCTATTTGAGCTTAAACTGGTACTGAACCTAGCATGAGAGATGTTATTTTGAGTAGTACATTGTATTGGATTTAATAATCTATTTTTGTAGTCAATGTGACTCTTCATTGAGTAGTGAGCTCTAGGTTGTTGGCCTTCCTGCATGTGCAGGCCCCTTATTATAAGTAGTATTTATTCATTAGCTAGTGAGTAAATATTGTGGGTCACAAATCCCACCGAAGTTTTCTTTTTTAAATATCTTGTGTTATGGTGTGTTTCTATGTTGTCTCTATTATTTTTGTTTACTGCATTAATTCTTATTTACCGGTACACTGTTTTGGGTTGCAAAGTTATCAATAAGTTTAAATATTCTGCTAACCAGTTAGACACTGATTCACCCCCCCCCCCTCCCTCTCAGTGTCTTTGGGACTGTCATTGAATCTAACAATTGGTATCAGAGCTTGGTCCTCTATTTGCAAAAGCCTAACAGCTTGAGGGAGATTCTGACACCGGTACAGATGGAGAACTTAAGAAAATAGTTGGAAGGAGCTCTTGAAGATTTTGATGCAAAAAAATTGAAGAATATCAAACTTGAAGATGATCTGAGGACTGCTAAGGAATTCATTAAAGGACTTCAGGAGAACCTAGTTATAGCACAAAATAAGAGAAAGGAACTTCATGAGAAGATGCAGAATGATGATGATGAAAAGGAAACTCTTAGAGACATTGCAAATAAGTTGAGACAAGAAAACAGTAATATGAAGAATGAAATGAAAGATATGACTATGAGGTTATGTAAGGATATTGAAGATAGGAAGAAGAATGAAGAAGACTTGACTAGGAGACTTAATGATGCTAGAAATGAAAATTTGTGACTTGGTCATGAAAATGATATGTTAAAGACATATCTGATTCACATGCAACATGATAAAGATGAGCTTGTGAGACAAGTTGGAATTCTAGAAAATGAGTTGGTTACTACAAATAAACATAGAGACAAATTCAAGAAAAGTTCAGAAGAACTTGATAACATGCTTAAAAGACATAAACCTGATGGAGATACAAATGGACTTGGATTTAAAATTGGAGAAATTTCTGGTACTACAAATAATCAAGATCAGAACAAACCGGTAAGACAACCTAATGCTTATAAATTTAATGGGAAATGTTTTAATTGCAACAAATATGGTCGCAGAGAAAATCAGTGTAGATTTAGAAATAATCAAAATATAAAGTCACCCACCGGTCAATGTTCCAAATGCAACAGAGTTGGTCATAATTCAGAAAATTGCAGAATGAATGTGAAATGCAATGTTTGTGGAAGATTTGGGCATTTATCTAATCAATGCAGATCACAAACTGGTCAAGGATATGGAAAGGCTATTCAGAGGAATAATGTAACTTGTTATGCATGCAACAAGAATCAACATATTGCAAAATTTGGTAGAAACAATAATACATCGGTGAACAATAAAGGATCTAGTTTGAACGGCAAAGAAAAGGTAGATGAAGTAAACAAAGAATTTTCAAAATAATGGATTAAGAAGGCGGATCAAAAAGTTGATGAAACTATCTCTGCACTGGTAGAACAGAGTAATCCCCTATCGGTAGGAGATTCTTCATCTAACTAAGGAATAATCCTTAGGGGGTATTGTAGCAAGTTGAAAATCATGCATTCTACCCTCAATTGATGGTGAGAAGATACATTTCTTCTTTACTGGTAGATGTGTTAAGTTTTCACTTAATCGACGAGCATTTATTATGGTTGTTGAAAGATATTTCATTATATAACACCGCAAAACCCTCATTTTGAACTCACCGAGCATTCAAATAATCAAAGAGCACCAAACTAAGCAAGGGCATTCTAAGTTGAAGCTGTGAAGTGATATTCAGGCATTTTGGATTTCGGTTAAGAGGTATTTAGCTTTGAAATGGCTTCCTCATCTTCTATTCCTGAGTTTATTTCGAACCCTACCATTGTGGAAAATGTCAAACGCCCTAGACCCGTATTTAAGATTATCCTCGAGATTGCAAAATAGGTTGATTCTTTTGGAGCTTTTTTGAAAATTTTGAAGGGTGTGGCATTTGCAAAAGACCCTAGAACCTACATACATTGCAACATAGAAAACCTAGGGACTGAGTATTTGAAGAAAATATTTAATGTGGTTATTACCGATGAAAATGGTGTGATTAAACTTGAGCATAAGATTGTGGAAAATTTAGGTTTTGCAGAGATTCTGAACATTCCTGAATTTCCAAAGGAAGTTGTTAGACTTGTATTGAGCAGAGTCCATGGAGAGTTCATGTGGTTAGAGTCAGTTTGCAAGATAACCAAGGAAGAAATTATGGAAGTTATTGGTTTACTTCAACCGGTAGTAGGCTTGATAAAATCAAGAAGATACCTAACAAGGGAGTTATGGATTTAACTAGAGCCACTTCTGATAAGAGGTCACTTAGAGTGAATGTTGTTAAGGATATAAATGTGAGCTATGTGAGTATGGTACTAGGATACAAAGCAACTCATGCAAATAGACTAAATTCTATTTCTAGCCTTTGTATTCATAGTGCATATGAGATGGTGAATAATAATTCTAAGATTGATGTGTGTGAATGGCTTAAAGATGAGCTAATTGATAACTTAAAGAAGATTAAGGGAGACAACAAAGGTACTTTCCTTTTTGGAAACCTACTAGTATGCCTAATGTTGTACTTTACCAAAGAGATACCCGACATAGGTCACAAGGATTTTGGTTATGACATCCCGGTAGGAAAATAGATACAGGAAGCTTTCACCAATATGGGAACTGACAGTGTTAAGAACATCATAGACTACTTCAAAACATTTGAAACTAAGATGAGAGCAAGAGAGAGACTACCACATAGCATAATTGATAAATATGACAAGGAAATATGTTTTGTCATTAAGCAAGATGAAACTTGCATGGAAGAAGTAAGCCCTAGAACTATTTGGGTTACTGAGATGGGTTATGAGGTAGACCTATCTATTCTGGAGACATATGCTAAAGCTCTACTTGATGCACCAAGGGAGCCATCTGAGAAATTCTTTGGTAGTGCAAAAAATATAGAGAGAAATGTATCTATGCAAAAAAGGACAAAAAGAAGAGAAAAGTTTATTAGAGATGCCTCTAAGAAGGTCAAAGAAATCAAAGAAAATGTCATGAATATCAGTGGTATATCAACAAGTGAGCTTGAAGGACTGCAACCTGAAGCACATGTTTCACCAGTTGTAACATCTTTTGATATTGACAATGGCAAGGTTGTTGAGTTTAAAAGAGTGGAAAGGAAAAGGAAAACCTCATCGGTACCTTCTCCTACTCCTAAGAAAACCAGGACACTAAGGAAGAAGTAGCAAGCAGTGAGGGAACCAAAGAAGAAGCTTACACCTAAGAAGAAATAGACATTGGTTACCCCCACATTGGATGATCTATTGAATAAGATTACAGAGGAAGGAAATTTGTCTAATGTAAATAAATGGTATAATTCTTCCAATGATTTTGACAAAAACACAATTGAAGAAAGCATTATTTTGCATTTAGATATTTACAAGAAAGTGTTGATAGAAGTAATTGATGAGTTACCAAATGATTTATACATGAGATTGGAATCCAAAAGGCTATCTATAATGGAACTGGATAAGAAGTTGAAAGTTGAAGCACTCTTGGCTGTACATCCGGTAAATTCTAAGGAAGAGATAGATGACCTTATTTCTGAAGCTAACCGGTTAGTATTTGTTAGTGGACACCGACAAGTGAGCCTGATGGCTGGAAGGGTTAAAGAAATTGCAGATGAGACTACAGATAAATGGGACATATTCTTTGTAGAGAACAAAAAGCAAGTGGAAAGAAACAGACCAAAAATGGAAAAGACATTCAAGGTATATCAGAAAGACAAAGGAAAAGGTAAATTGGTGTACCTTCTATAAAAATAATAGATAACATCCCTCCACCAACTCAGGACACCCCTTCATTAGCACCTTCATCACCGGTTCATACAGCTAATCCACCAGATATAGCTAATGAAGGTTTAACCCATGATGACACTAATTCAGAGTCGGAGATACTTTTTACAATGAATGTAGATACTCAATATATAAACATTGTTGTGGACAAAGAAACTACAGAGGTTAAGACAGATAGTGTTGAGGATAACAAGATTTCATAGAAATCAACACAAACTTTTGACTCTCAGAACACTGAGATACCAGCTCAAGTAGAGGAACCGGAGGCTGGGAAACAAATAAAGGACAAGACAACTAGCACAAGGCCACCGAAATATGAGAAACGGACATTGACAGAGAAACAATTTGAGGAAGAGGTTCATGTTGAGTCTGTAACATCGGTAGTTGTAGAGAATCTCAATAAAAATGAGAAACCATTAAAGGTAGAGGTATAGACTTAGACAGATCCACCGGAAGAAAATATAAGTAAAATGGATGCATCTGAAGGAAGTAAAGAGGATATAGTGAAGGTGATTGGTCAGACATATATTGAGAAGAAACCTACAACAGAACCAAGCACATCTACAGGTGAATTTAGACCCACTAATATTATAGAGGTACTTTTGGATTCAATTAAAAGGATTACTAATTGCAATGCCTTAGCATTTAAGGCAATCGATAACACATTACCTATTCTGAAGATGATTGCACCTAATTGTAAGATAGATCGCATTAATGATTCTTTAGGGAAATTGGTCACATTGTCCAAATTCATTCCTGATAATGTAATAACTATAGATAGGGTGAATTAGGACACCATAAAGGAGAAAGTTGAGAAAGAGAAAAACACATTCTTTTAAAACACCATAAAGAAATGTGCCGATCACTTGGACACACTTTTACCGGTACTCAATTCTACAATTTTGGAGTATAAGGTGTTATATAGGGAAGCATGTAAACCTCACTGTTTGACAGAGGACAGTGATGAGGAGATCAAAAAGACACAAAAAGAAATTGATGACATTGCGGATAATATAATAGGTTCGTCTAGACTTATATCAGTTTTTTAGCAGGAAATGGCAGTTTTTTAGGAGCTGGAAAATCTTGAGAAAGAGAAGGCAAGAATAAGGTCTAATGCCCGGGAACTAAAGGATAAACTTGGTCCGAGGTTGGATAATCTGATTACTTAGAGAGTTGAATTATCTAAGGCAACAGTTCAAGGAGAATGATCACCGGAGCAGCAAATGCACTATCTCACCGGTATGATCCAACAGACTGAGGCAACTCTTACTGATAGCAAAAAGTTTATGCAGAGTATGAATATGATTTTGACCGACATCTTTCATATTGTAACCAACCAGTTACAGACTTTGAGGTAGCATTTTTGTACTCTTTTGATTATTTATGAAATCCTTTGTCATTGATGTCAAAGGGGGAGTAGTGGTGAGAAAAATGCATGTACAGAGGAGATCACTTCCTTAGGGGGAGCAAATCTTTTTGGATTTCAGTTTTGGATAACAACTTTGCATTTTTCTCATGAGTGTTGCCATCAATGCCAAAGGGGGAGATTGTTGTCATTCTACACTCTTATCAAAATAGTTGATATTGTCATTGATATCAACCAACTGGAAACTCACCAACAATAGATTTCTACATGCCCGACATCACAAACTTCATACACCGGCAGACACCGGCACTGAAAGGCACTTACACCGGCATTCAGTTTACATCAGCAACAAAGCATACCGTTACTCCAACCAACATGGGATGAACTTTTGTTTATTGTAATATAATTATCTTTTGTAAGTCAACATGTTATTGTAAAAGACTCATATATGTATGAGATCTTTTAGGTCATTTTGAGAGTAGATGAGTAGAGATGAGATGATATGTATGGTAGGAAATAATTGTTAAGTGGCAGTGAAGGTTTTTGGATAAGGTATCTATCTGAGATTAAACCAATACTGAACCTGGCATGAGAGATGTTGTTTTGAGCAGTACATGTATTGGATTTAATAATCCATTTTTGTAGTCAGTGTGACTCTTCATTAAGCAGTGAGCTCTAGGATGTTGGCCTTCCTACATGTGCAGGCCCCTTATTGTAAGTAATATTTATTCATTGGTCAGTGAGTAAATATTGTGGGTCACAAATCCCACCGAGGTTTTTCCCACACCGAGTTTCATTGTTAAATATCTTGTGTTATGGTGTGTTTTGATGAATAATGATGAACAATAGATACCCTAACTGGTACTGAGAGGGGGGCGAGGGTGAATCAGTACAAACAAAAACTTTCTCAACAACTTATCCAATGGAACCATTATTATATATGTGAATCGTGTTACAATATTCGAGAACATGGAACCGTTATTACATAGGAAATTGCATTTAAAGATTTTGTATGATTTTGAGGAAGTTTATCCAATGAAATAATTTCTATGTTTGTTCATTCGATAAAACATGTTTGTATGATCAATGCATGAATAGATCACCGTCTCAGAGATCTATATATACAGAATGATTTGAGTATCTAAAATAAGGACAAAAAAGGATGAGTTGAAAAGGAAAATCACAAGAGAAGACACAATGTGATGTGACAGTTAAGAAAGAAGATTGACAGAGATATTCAGAGGTCACCGAGAAGGTTTTCAAAGAACAACTTAAGGGACAAAGTATACAAAAGTGGTTACCGATTTGATTTATCAATTACCGATGTATGCTATGAGCAAGGTAATTTCATATTGAGCACATAGAGTCCGCTATAATATTTCAGATGTAAAGTTGCAGATATTTTGTAAATATTTTGATTGAATTATTTGAGTTGTGTTAGAAACCTTTAGCAGGGTAAAAGACTCTAACAAAGTCTATAAATTGTAAATCCTTCAACCAGGTACAACATTTTTGTAAAAGTTTTTGTAAATCCTTTAGCAAGGTAGATCTAAAGATCTTGATACTCCTAACAGGGTAAGATATCAGAAATAGCTAAACATGTAGCTCTAACTGAGCAATCTTGATTATTGCAGTAGTGAAGTTGTGGGTGCCATCCCCACCACAGTTTTTCTCTCTAACCAAGAGTTCCTGCATAACTAAAATCTTTGTGTTATGGAGTGAAATTTGTATGAATGTTATTTCTGTGCTTATGTTTCAGCATTATATATTATGAGATCAGCAGTATTCAGTTTATGTTTAATAGTAAAATTGTTGTTCAAGAAAAGTTTTGAAGTACTGATTCACCCCTCCCCTCTCAATACATTAGCTTTTCTAGTTGGACCTAACAATTGGTATCAGAGCTCTACTCTTCGTAAAGGGTTTAACAGCCTAAAGAGAAAGATCCTATCAATGGAAGGCTACAAACAATCCCGCAAAATTGTGAATCTTCAAGAAGAATTGGATCCTCCTAATCAAGTTATTGCAAATATGCAGAGACAAATGCAAAGATCACTGAAAGTCAGAAGAAGGTTGTCTGATGATTTACGGGACTCACAAGAATTGGTGGAACAAATTGAGACATCATCTGAGAACAACATATCAGAAGAGTCTAAAGAAATGATTGAAGAACTGAAAGAAAAGAAGAAAGCACTGAATGAACAACTAAAAGCAATGAGAAAGGAGCATGAGTATTTCAGCACATAGATGACTAAAAATCTTGATGCATTGAGAACAGCTAAAGATAATATGCGAAATATAGAAAGAGAAAAACAACAGCTAGAAGCAATGTTGTCTGAAAATAATGATGAAATATCAAAGATGACTGGAGTTAAACATAATCTATCTGATCAATTGGGTTATGCACATCATGAAACAACTCTAAAAGAAAATGAGAATCAAGCATTGAAACTTGAATTATGAAGATTGACCGATGAACTTGAAGCAAAAAAGAAGTCAAAAGAAACACTAAAGAAAATTTATGAAGCGTCAAGAATGTTGGATGAGCAACTAAACATAAGATCACCCAACAAATCTATCGGACTCGGTTATAAAATAGACAACTCTACCGAGAAAGGGATCAACATCACTGAGAAAGGAGAATCATCAAAGAAGGCTGGAAACAAAGATAAGATGAAGGACAAGAAGTCTATTTGCAACTACTATGGAAAACAAGGTCATACTGCCAACGTTTGCTAGATCAGAAAAGGTAAGCCACCGAATGTTACTAAGTCTGATGGTTATTGTTACAATTGCAATAAGTATGGTCACACATCTAAACAATATAGGACAAAGTCTGTTAACAATTATCAAAAGGCAAAATTCAAGTCGTTTTGCAAAAATTGCAATAGATATAGACACAATACCGAGAAGTGTTGGTTTAAGCAAAAAAACTATATGTGGTCTCCACACCGAGCAAATGTTAGAAGCTACTGAACTCACACAGATCTTAATCGTCAATATACTACAGTACCATGGGATTATAGTACAAGGATATGGTGTGAATGTTGTGGAAGATACAGACATATAAATGCTAACTGTATGATAAGGTTTGGAATGAACAACTGGAGATCATGGAGAAATCCTGGACTGGCATGCTTTCATTGTCACAAAGTTGGACACTTGGCTAAAGAATATAGAGATCAACCCAGAGGAGATATTGAGGAGATAAGAAACAAATTACAAAAATTTTGGAAAAAGAAGGAAAATGGGTCAACTGATGAAGAAAGCACCTTACCTACCGAGTTAGGTGCATCTACTTCGAATTAATCAATAAAGTTATGAAGGGACTGCATTTTCACAAGGTTAGATTTTAACAGTTCCTATTTAATCATATACTTAATTCCAAGATCTGCATAGCTAAGATGCAATAGCAAATTTGAAATATTATCTAGTCTTTTTAATTTACTAGAGAAGTCAGTAAATGTATTAAACTTGTCTAGCCTGTAAAAGTGTATAAAGGGAGATAGTCGGTTTAGTGGAACTGAGTGCATTTAATGCTTAGTATACCTAACTGCACGAAGCCTGATAAGTTGAAAGGATGTATTTAAAGTACTCTACGCGGTCATTTTTCACTTACCAGTTTTTCAAAGAGCAAAGCTAAGCAAATTAAAGGCGATCAAACATTCCCAAAAGCGAATTCAAGGTATTTCACACAATCTAAAATGCATTCTCAAGCAAGTTAACCGATCAAAATTAGTTGTGAATATTTGCATTGTATTTACTAAGTTGGAAGCATTTTCTGGTTATTTGAAACCCTAAGCTATTTTGTAAGTAGAATATCATGTTTGAAATGTCTCCCAAGGTGCGACAACCCATTGTAGTTGACACCATTGAGAAGTCGTCAGTAAAATACACCTTACCTCCCAAAGTGGCATCCGAACCTGATGAGAAAACTGCATTCTCTCTTATTTTGGATAGGGTTCTATTAATAGAAGATATCAAATTTTATACTATCTGTCATGTTGAAGAGCTAGGTCATACTAAAATTAAGGAAATGTATGATGAATTGTGCACCGATGGAATCCTAGATAGAAAGTTTGAGCACATCAAAGTTAAGGGATTGACCGAAGCCCTAACCTACCCCCGATTCTTCAAACCCCAATGGGTCAAATTTGTCTTGAGAAGAGTGCATGATGATTTTATGTGGTTAGAGGATCAACCCTTCAAAATCACCAAGGAGATTATTCACATAATAACCGGATACCCTGTATTTGACCATGCCTGAGCACAAAAGATGATTTCATAGAAGGAATTGATAACATTAACCGGAGTTGAGTCTGATTGTAGAGGTCTTAAGTTGAACAATGTAACTGATGCAAAACTTAACTTTTCTATTAGAGTTATTGGTTATTGTTTCTTCTAGTCTGCAAGGGAAAATAGTGTACCGTGTGCAGCTATAGATTCGGCCTATAAAATTGTGAAAAAGGGTATGAAAATTGATTTATGTGAAGTGTTGTTAAAGAATCTTTTTGAAAATCTCAACACAATAAGGAAACCAAAGAAGAATAACACTGCTAACACACTAAAGTTTGGGTCACTCTTAGTGTGTATGTTCTTCTATTTTCATAAATTATTTCCTTCAGTTGGTAACATTGATTGGGAATTACATCGACCAATCACCCATCAGATAAATGACTTCATCAATCAGCTAGGTGATAATTTGAATATAATAATGGATGATTACTTCAACAGCTTTCAGGTAAATATGCATAATAGGTATAGGATCCCACATCAGCTAGTGGAAAAATACAAGGATTTTATATGCTTTGAAGTGGATACCGATTACTATTATGTTAATGCAGTAGAACCCAAGACTCAATCTTTACTACCTATGGGTTATGAAATAGATTTTGACATTGCTCAATAGCAGATAGATGCCTTTTTGGCACTTCCAAGGCATGCTACCAAGATCAGGTATGGCACCTATGAAGAGGGAAAAGAAAAAGTAAAAATGAGCATTGTTGTTCCAAAGGCTGCTAGAAAAGCCACCAGAATGATAAAGGATTTAACTGAAAAGTTTGGAGAAGGTTCTGATGTAGAGTGCACACAATAAGAAGTGTCAAATGAACTCACAGTCTAATAGACTCAAAAGGTGACTATTCCAACTTAGTCTACCTTACCCACTCTTGGCAAGGAAGTGTAGGACCACCCTCACACAACCTTAAGACCTACACAAGGCCAAACCCAATCCCTTATGGGTTACTCAACTTAGACTCATTTGAAAGGTATCTCACATGTCTATGTAACCATAGACCTATTTCTGACTTTCCTTTCCATACAAATCCATACAAGTGCGTTTTTGCTCAGAAATCTGGTTTTTATTCAAAAATTTCAAGTGTTTTCTTCATACAATCTTCTCCAAACTCTTCCAACCCCTTGGGCATCAATGTGAGGGCCTAAATAGGCATCCTCCATCCGTTTAAACTGAATTGAGGGGGTTGGGACAGTTAGAACCAACATTTAACAACTTTTCAAAAAAGTTGTCAAAGTTGCTAAATGTTGTCATAGCAACTTTTCCACTTTTTGCATTTTTTTGCATTTTAAGACTCCAAAATGATTTCAGACTTCTAAATGGTTCCAACATGTCTAAAATGACTACTAAACATTAGAAATCTACCTCCTAATGCAAAAACTCATTAATATGAGAAAATGCCCTAGTGGACTAAGGTTGACTCAAGGTTTATAGAATGACCTTAGAGTTCCTTGACCACACAAAAAGGATCAATTACACCTATGGATGATTGACATTCATCCTTATTACATTGCATAAAACAAGAAAATCAAAAATCAAGTCTAGGTGCCCTGCACCAGGTTCTACCTCCACTCCTACCAAGAGTGATCAACTTTCAATCGAGGAAGAATCTGAAGCTCAAGAAGCAGCAATTACACTAAGCACCGAGTTGCCAAAAGGAAAAATTTTGAAAAGAAAGAAACAGGATACAACCAAGATATCACCAACCTTGCCAGCAAAGCGACCGATCACTAGATCATCTACTCTGTCACTCGGTAAGAGGTAGGAAAATGTTGAAATGCCTAAGGCTAGAAAAACTTATAAAAAGATGACCAAAAGACTAATTTTGAATAAAGAGTCAAGTGACACAGAGTCTGAAGATGCAAATAAATTTCAGATTGTAAAAAGCACTGAGGAAGATGTACACAGTGTTGATAATTTTTGTGCAAATTTAAAACAATATGGTGGATTTGGGTCATTTAGATATGTAAAGTATGACTCCAAGATAGAAGAAGAGAAGAGGCAAATAGAAGAGTCAGTAGTGTGTACACTTCTCAAGTTCCAAGTAGTTCCATTGGAAGTAACTGATTTTCTTCCAAAACCATTGTACTCTCATATTGACAATAGATGGAAATATTCTATGGACTCGGGGAAGCAAATTAGAGAAAGAGTTTTGGTACATCTCTTTCCAGATATGTCGGTAGATGATATAAAAGATCATTTGAAAAACTACCAGATAAATTTTCAAGTTAAGCAAAGGGCCTTGAAAATGATGAATGGCCTTTATCTTGAAGTAGAAAATGAAACTAAAGAAAAATGGCAAGAAATATTTAGAATTCAGACTGTAGAGCCTCAAGGTGAAGTGGAGATAGTTGACATCACCGAGCAAGATCCTACTTCAACTATTTAGTTAGATGAGGATGTCATGGATACTAAGGCACAGGAAGAAGAAATGAGAGAAGGGAATGCCTATGCCAAACTGGTATCAAGTGAATCAGTTTTGGGACAAGTTAAGTCCTATCCTCTGGTAACCCAACAAGTTTCAACTGAGAAACCTCAGGACACAGGTCAAGGTAAAGAGGATCAAAAGTCTACACAAGGTGAATCTACCTCTCAGGCCACCAGGGAGAAAACTTCTCAAGCACCCGCAAACACTGAAACTGTTGCCACTGAGACCCTAAGCAAAGAAACACCAAAGGATACAAAAGAGGCTACAGGAACCATCAAAAGTGTTGCCTCCACCGAGCAACATATCGAGGAATAACAAGCCTCCAAAGCCATTGTACTCATTCAACCAATGAAGGCATCATCATCAAAAGAGAAGAAAGCAAAGAAGCATAGTTTCAAGATAGATCTATCAAAACCTATTGTGTTACCAAATATTGACATTGCAAAATTAAAAGGGCAAGCACTGATAGAATTTGGTGAGCTTTGTAAAGCCAAAGCAGAGCAGGAAAAATAGATAGCTATTCAGAAGAAGAACCAAGCACTTCAGAAGGTCAAAGTATTATTGACAGACATGCTACCTAAAGCTACTGTAAATAAAGATGTTGCCATCCATATGCAACTGGATGAATTACTCACTCAATTGGAAGCATTAGGAGTAGAAGCATCGGAATACCTTAGCAAATTGAAAGAAAAAGAGATAACTACCAAGATGATTGAAGAAGTGTAAAAAATAATTGCTATAGGTAAAACAAAGCTTATTGAATTCATTGCTGAGTTGTCCCCTCAACTCAAGCATATTATTTATTTATTCCAAAAGTTATGTACATTTTCATTATTTATCAAAGATATCAAGCATAAGACCGAAGTCATTGAAAAAGAGATTATCGATCTCTCAAATAAATTGACTACCAAGCCAAATTCTATTCAGAATTTTTATACAAAGCTACAAACTCTTATGGCTCAACAGTTAGAACTTCGGAATGAAGAGCACAAAATAAGGATGGATATCATGACTCTTCAGACATTATTTATTCCCCATTTATCATCAATTCAAGAGAAGATCAACCGAGCTACCCAATTGTCCACTCAAGCCGAGGGAAGCACTTTAGATGGTTTGATCTCACTCTTAGTTGATATTATAGCTCAAAATTCACTAATGGAAAGTGTCAAGGATGCACTTAGCACCACTCTCAAAGATGCTCGTACAAAGTATAAATATATTTTTGACTAGTTGCCCCCACCAAATAGTAACTAGTTTTGATGTTTGTCAAAAAGGGGGAGTGTACCGAATATACAGAGTATCTAAGTATACAGAGTTTATAATATATATACCGAGTGTACAGTTGAAATTGACAGGGGGAGCATAGAACATCAGGAGCATGATATACAGAGTATGGATCATCAAGTTATGTTCAGCATATTGATAAAGGGAGTATGTATTTGAGTATGTATTTGAACAAATGTATATACTGTCATTTCAGTTTATTTTGTAAGTATATAGATTTTGTATTATGACTTTGAAAGGTGTTTTGTCAAACATACCAAACTAATGTCAAAAGGGGAGATTGTTTCTATTTACTAAGTTGTCATTAGTTTTATGCCCAAACTCATCCTATATACTCTAGTCGGTTAATACTATCAAAATATCCAGTCGGTAATTACCAAGGCTATCGGTGTTGGTTACAGAAGAAAAGCTAGTCACCGAGATGAGACATACCAAGCTGTCTACTGACTAAAGTTCTATGTCTACTGAGCAACAAAGAAGGTATACCGAGTTAATTTGAACCGAGTGGAAATGTGTTACCAGATTCAATGAACTTGGACACATATGTGAAACGTGTTACAAGATTCGAGAACATGAAACCGTTATTACATAGGAAATTGCATTTAAAGATTTTGTATGATTTTGAAAAAATTTATCCAATGAAATAATTTCTATGTTTGTTCATTTAATAAAACATGTTTGTATGATCGATGCATGAACAGATCACCATCTCAAAGATCTATATATATATAGAATGATTTGAGTATCTAAAATAAGGAGAAAAAAGGATGAGTTGAAAAGGAAAATCACAAGAGAAGACACGATGTGATGTGACAATTAAGAAAGAAGATTGACAAAGATATTCAGAGGTCACCGAGAAGGTTTTCAGAGAATAATTTAAGGGACAGAGTATACAAAAGTGGTTACTGAGTTGATTTATCAATTATTGAGGTATGCTATGAGAAAGGTATTTTCATATTGAGCACATAGAGTCTGCTATAACATTTTAGATGTAAAGTTGCAGATATTTTGTAAAGATTTTGATTGAATTATTTGAGTTGTATTAGAAACCTTTAGCAGGGTAAAAGACTCTAACAAAGTCTATAAATTGTAAAGCCTTTAACTAGGTACAACATTTTGTAAAAGTGTTTGTAAATCCTTTAGCAAGGTAGATCTAAAGATCCGGATACTCCTAATAGGGTAAGCTATCATAAATAGATAAACATGTAGCTCTAACCGAGCAATCTTGATTATTGCAGGAGTGAACTTGTGGGTGCCATCCCCACCGTAGTTTTTCTCTCTAACCAAGATTTTTTGCGTAACCAAAATCTTTGTGTTATGAAGTGAAATTTGTATGAATGTTATTTCTGTGCTTATGTTTCAGCATTATATATTATGAGATCAGCAGTATTCAGTTTATGTTTAACAATAAAATTGTTGTTCAAGAAAAGTTTTGAAGTACTAATTCACCCCTCCCCTCTCAGTACATTAGCTTTCCTAGTTGGACCTAATAGCCAAACCGGAAACCCTAGAACTGAGACTGCCAACCAGTAGTCACACTTAGTGAAACCCCGACACCGGTTCACTACATTTCTTCATACTGGTTCACCAACTTCTTCAATCTGCATATTGGTTCACTTACACTTATTGACATCAATGACAACATACATTATCATCATATCAACATGTTGGTTCATCATATGCCAACAATCTCCCCCTTTGGCATTGATGGCAATACTCAGTGTAGCATTGCAACTATAGACATCATAGACCAATGTATCTGCATTATCAGATATCTTCTCCTCCATACATCAGATATCTTGTCCTCCTTTGACAACAATGCCAAAGTGGAGGCACAAGCCTCCATCCTCTGCTATGTTGCTCCCACTATGGAGTAGCATCCTTCAACACGTCAATCTTGAAAGATTTGACACTATAGTACCTAATTGATGTGGAGCACACAACTTTAGTTGACTTCATGAAGGGGCACAACCCCTAATTCACCTCTCAAATAGGTAAATGTAGTCTTCGGTAAGGGCTTAGTGAATATATCTGCTAGCTACTCCTTACTGGAAACATGTTGTAGAAAAACCTCCTTATTCTGAAATTTCTCTCTCAAAAAGTGATATTTAAGCTCAATGTGCTTAGTTCTAGCAAGTAATACCGGATTCTTGGAAATATTTATTGCACTTGTGTTGTCACAAAATATTTTCACTGATTCAAATACAAGTACTTTGAAACCTTCCAATACATGTTTCGTCCACATTGCTTAAGTGAAGTTCATAAATGTTGCAACATATTTTGCTTCAGTTATAGACTGAGAAGTATAGCTCTGCTTCTTGCTTGTCCATGAAACAAGTGTTGGCAATTGTAAGGAAGTTAAGTAGTGGAAACAACTTCCTACACTAACCTTGAGAGGAGGGTAATGCAAAACTTTTTCAGATCATTACAACAGTTACAGAAAATGGAAATAGATATAATAGCATTCATACCACAACACAATGATTTACGTGGGGAAAACTCTTTCGGGAGAAAAACCCCACCCTCCAAAAGCAGCTCAATATTTTATTCAGCAATCAAAAACAGATTACAAAATACTTGCAGAGCAAGCTCTTCGCAGGAGTACCACTAATCAGAGATTCAGAGGCAACTCAATAGCCATAGGACTCTTACACACAACCTCTATCTCACACACCTCATAAATAGGAGATACAATACAAGAAACCATCAAACGGTATTACAAAACCATGGGCTAAAACCACCCAATAAGGTGTAGCCGACCTTATCTCCCTTCTAGATGCTCTATGACATGTTAAAGCACACATCAACACATGTCGCTCCCTTTTACAGCTCATTTATGTATTCGATATAAATTATTTTTTCCTATTTCAGGAGTACAAACTTTCGGAGGCCATAACTTGAGAACCGGGTGTCCGATTGACGAACCGTTTGAAGCGCCGGAAAGCTCGCGAAGTGCTTCACCGGTTACGGCCACTTTTCAAGGCATTTTGGAGCCTCTAAAGTCCCCAAAATTAAGTTTAAATATTTTATTGCACCCCTCCAAGATGAAAACTTTAATATCTTCAAAACTAGCTGTGACCTTGTGACAAAACTTTACCGGAATGCTTATCTAGCCAACCAGAAGCTTCAGGGAGAGTTTCGCACCATTTCGTGCTCAAATGAAAACTTACTATAAATAGTAACCTCACATAAATGCAAGGTTGAGACACCATTTTTCCCAACAAATCTCCCACTTATCGAACACCTTGCATGAGCGGAAGGGAATGTCAACACAATGAATCAATTGCTAGGGGCCATAAGGCCCATAGACTCTGAACACCATCTGAACTTCTCTGTGCTCACAGCCTTAGTTAAAGCATCTGCAACATTCATCAAAGTTTCCACCTTAACCAGCTTCACCCTACCATCTTCGACCATATCTCTAACAAAATGATACTGAACATCAATATGTTTGGTCCGGGCATGAAATGTCGGGTTCTTAGCTAGGCTAATTGCACTCTGACTATCACAGTAAACTGTCACTGTACCTTGTTTTATTCCAATATCTGAACACAGTCTCTTAATCCAAATGGCCTCTTTACAAGCATGAGTAGCTGCCATATACTCTGCTTCAGTAGTGGATAAAGCAACCACAGCCTGTCGCTTACTCATCCAACTAATTGCACCACCAAACAAAGTAAACACATAAGCACTGGTGGATCTTCTGCTATCAATATCACCTACCCAATCTGAATCCACATAACCATGGATATCAAGAGAAGTCATGTCTCCAACTGAATTACCATGATAACACAAAGAATACTCTGAAGTACCCTTCAAATATCTGAAGACTCTTTTGACTGCATCCCAATGAACTCTACCAGGATTAGACATATATCTAGAAAGTACTCCCACTGCTTGGGCAATATCTGGTCTAGTACAGACCATAGCATACATCAAGCTTCCAACTGCACTCTGGTAAGGCACTCTGCTCATGTCTTCCATCTCCAATGGGGATGTAGGACAATCTGAAACAGATAGTTTCATTCCAACTGTAAAAGGAACACTCAATGGTCTACAATTCTGCATGTTGAACCTCTGTAACACTGAATTCACATACTTACTCTGGCCTAGCCATAGCTTTCTGTTCGTCCTATCTCTTCTAATTTTCATCCCAAGAATGTGCTTTGCTGCACCAAGATCTTTCATTTCAAATTTAGCAGCGAGCTGAGACTTCAATTCTGAAATCATACCTTTCCCTTTACCAATGAATAACATATCATCAACATACAATGCAATGAATAAGAAATGATCACCATCAGATTTATAATAAACACAGTGATCTGATTTAGAACGTTCAAATCCCAAACTCAACACATATGTATCAAATTTCTGGTACCACATCCTAGGACTTTGTTTGAGGCCATACAAAGATTTCTTCAATTTACAGACCAAATTACCTTTGCCTTTCACCACATAGTGCTCCGGCTGTGTCATATAAATATCTTCCTCCAAATCACCATGAAGGAAAGCAGTTTTCACATCCATTTGCTCAACCTCTAAATCATAAGCAGTAGCAATAGAAAGAAAAAATCTAATGGACATCATTTTTGCAACAGGAGAAAATATCTCACCGTAATCAACACCCTCAACCTGAGAGTAGCCTTTTGCAACCAACCTTGCTTTATACTTCTCAATGCTTCCATCTGAACCAATCTTTTTCTTGAACACCCATTTACAACCAACAGGTTTTCGTCCTTCAGGCAATGGTACAAGATCCCATGTATCATTCTTTTTCAAAGCTGCCATTTCTTCCTCCATAGCAATCTTCCAAGATTCTGCATCATTCATACCTAATGCCTCTTCTACAGATTTCGGTTCATCCACACTAGTATTCAGAGCAAAAATACATCTCCAATCATCAGGTGAATACCTTTCAGGTGGTTGTCTATGTCTTGTAGACCTTTGAACAAGCTGAGTTGGAGGTTCTTCCTCCTCTTTTGAAGATTCAGAGCTAGACGAGCTCTCCTCAAATTCTTGCCTATCTAGGGGTCTCGATTCAACTCTTTCAGGTGTAGAAGGAAGTTGAATCACATCTTCTTTTTTTAGTCTGTTCTGGCTGCAATGTAACAGAAGGAGACTTAATTTCTCTAAAAATAACACTTCTACTATGAATTACCTTTTGTGCAACAGGGTCCCAAAGCTTGTATCCTTTCACAGCCTTGTTCTCTAACTTTGTTCGCTTCTCCTTTGGCAAATGTGCATATGCCTCGCAACCAAAAACTCTAAGATGTCTCAATGAAGGCTTGTGACCTGACCATGCTTCCATAGGCATTTTATCAACAAGAGCTGATGTAGGAGACCTGTTAATCAGGTAGCAAGCAGTGGCAACAGCTTCAGCCCAAAACTTTTGTTCGAGACCAGCACCACTCAACATACTCCTAGCCTTCTCCATCAGTGTCCTGTTCATTCTTTCTGCAACTCCATTCTGCTGTGGAGAATACGGAGTTGTCTTCTGCCTATTAATTCCACAGTCTTTACAGAATCTATCAAAATCATTAGAGCAAAACTCACTGCCATTATCAGTTCTCAAACATTTTATTTTCTTTCTAGTCTGCAACTCAACCATTGCTTTAAATTCTTTAAAATGACTAAAAACTTCAGATTTACTCTTTAGAAAATATACCCATGTCCTTCTACTAAAATCATCAATAAATGAAACATAATATGTGGATTTTCCAATCGAAGAGACATCTACTGGACCAAAGACATCAGAATGGATAAGATCCAAAACACCACAAGTTTTATGAGAACTCGAGTAAAACTGAACGCGGTTTTGTTTTCCATAAATGCAATGCTCACAGAAATCAAAGTCAAGATTACAATCATTCAAACCTTCAACAAGATTTTTATTTTTCAAGGTCCTTAGACCCTTTTCTCCAATGTGGCCAAGTCTTTGGTGCCATAACATAGTCTTCTCTGCAAGTAACTTTGCTTCAGACGAAAGAGCACCCTTAGGTACCCAAAAACCATTTCCATCTGCTGAAGGTGAAACCTTCAAATCTTCCAGTGAAGTATCCACAGATTTACTTTTTACAGAAGTGCTATTACACTCAACAGTGTATGCTTCAAGCTTATACAAAGTGCCAAACCTGACACCTCTAGCAACTACCATAGCACCCTTAATCATCTTACATCCTGTTTCAGAAAAGACTACCTGCACACCTGCATCTATTAGTTTGCTCACAGATAACAGGTTTCGTTTTAATCCAGGGATATGCAGCACACCATTAATCCTTTTTATTCTACCATCAGAAAACCTGATTCTAACTTTACCTCGACCAACAATGTCTAGATGTGAATCATCACCCAAGTATACCTTACCTCCATTAAATCCTTCATATTCAGAAAACCAATTTCTATTGGAAGTCATATGAAAAGATGCACCTGAGTCAATTAGCCAGGCATCATTACCTGCATGAGTCGCCAAAGCCGCAATAAATGCATCGCCATCTTCCTTGTCGGACTCAGAATCAGAATCGAACTTTTTCTTTTTCTTCTTCTTTTCTTCTTTGCAGTCCTTACGGATGTGACCCAGTTTACCGCAATTCCAGCAAATGACTTTGGACTTTCCAGGAGATTTCGATCTCCCTTTGGATTTGGACTTGCCGCGCTTCTCATTCTTCTTGCCTTTCTCCTTAGGTCTTCCACGAACGGTTAGGGCTTCCTTTGAACTGATGGATACCTTCCTTCGCATCTCTTCACCGAGTAGGGCACCCACCACGTCTTCAGATTTCAAAACAACAGAAGTACTACCGATAGCCATAACAAGAGAATCCCACGAATCAGGCAAAGAACAAAGCAAGATCTGAAATTTCTCCTCCTCATCCATCTTAACACCGACGGATACTAATTGAGCCACAATCATATTGAATGCTTCTAGGTGGTCTACAATTCGTCCACCCTCTTCCATCTTCAAGGAATACAATTTCTTTCTTAAGAAAATTTGATTTAATAAAGATTTCACTTGATACATCTCACCAAGCTTAGTCCATAGCTTCTTTGCAGAGTTTTCTTCATGGACATTGATTAGAACAGAGTATGCCAGGCACAGTCTGATTAGACCCTTGGCTTTTCGGTCCATAACATCATACTGAGCTGCCACAGTAGGATCTGAGGGCCTTTGGACATTCGCATCAACAGCATCCCAAAGATCTCGATCTATTAGCAGATCTTCCATCTTCAGCTTCATCTCAAAATTACTTCCATTAAATTTCTCCACCTCTATTCTCCCTGACGAACTCGCCATCCGAATATTCCTGCAACAAGATCAAAAAGTGTCTTCTGCACAAGCTCCCACTCAAATCTGGATTAGTTCAAAAAACCCAACTGCCCACAATTGAAACCAAAGGTGATCAGGCTCTGATACCACTTGTAAGGAAGTTAAGTAGCGGAAACAACTTCCTACACTAACCTTGAGAGGAGGGTAATGCAAAACTTTTTCAGATCATTACAACATCTACAGAAAATGGAAATAGATATAATAGCATTCATACCACAACACAATGATTTACGTGGGGAAAACCCTTTCGGGAGAAAAACCCCACCCTCCAAAAGCAGCTCAATATTTTATTCAGCAATCAAAAACAGATTACAAAATACTTGCAGAGCAAGCTCTTCGCAGGAGTACCACTAATCAGAGATTCAGAGGCAACTCAATAGCCATAGGACTCTTACACACAACCTCTATCTCACACACCTCATAAATAGGAGATACAATACAAGAAACCATCAAACGGTATTACAAAACCATGGGCTAAAACCACCCAATAAGGTGTAGCCGACCTTATCTCCCTTCTAGATGCTCTATGACATGTTAAAGCACACATCAACATGTGTCGCTCCCTTTTACAGCTCATTTATGTATTCGATACAAATTATTTTTTCCTATTTCAGGAGTACAAACTTCCGGAGGCCATAACTTGAGAACCCCTCCAAGACGAAAACTTTAATATCTTCAAAACTAGCTGTGACCTTGCGACGAAACTTTACTGGAATGCTTATCTAGCCAACCAGAAGCTTCAGGGAGAGTTTCGCACCATTTCGTGCTCAAATGAAAACTTACTATAAATAGTAACCTCACATAAATGCAAGGTTGAGACACCATTTTTCCCAACAGCAATATAGCATTATAACAGACAATGAAAGATTGTTGGCATTTCATAATGATATTGAGAAGGTTGTTGATGATTATGGATATAACTGATTAAGGATGTTTTATTGTCTTGATATTATTATTTTGTCATTGATGTCAAGAAATTGATTTTCTAATTCAGTATGATGTTGATATATCTTGAGAAGTATGATTTGAAGAATATATAGATGTCAGTAAAAGACAGAGGAAAGAATATGATGAATAAGGGGATGAATAAGGTATTCAATGGCCAACTAGTACCGAGTCAGACAATGATGAGATCATGATGTTTTAGATTGTTTTAACATCATACATATGTTGTAAATTGTAAAGGTCAATACTATACTATATTATCAAGCAAAGAACCTAGTCGGTAAATCCTAAGGTTATCGCTATCGGTTAATGAAGGCAAAATGTCTATCGAGTGAAGTTTAGTATTCACCAAGTTGTTACCAAGTTGTAACCGAGCTATAACAGAATGCATTAAATGTCTACATGTGTCATTTAATGAAAGAAGCTGATGAGATGGAACTAATTAAATGATTGGTGAGTCATGAATGAAGTTTGTTAACGAATCTAAGGCAATGAAAAGTTGACATGAATATCTACAGCTCAGATTGAACTGCAATACCCTAGCACAAGTTCCAATAAATTTATGCAAGTTCCAAGGTGGGGTAAAACATTTTCAGATTGAAAGATGCATTGAACCTAGACAAGATCGAAGATATGATGGCTATGATTGATCATGGGTAATGTGATCAAGGAGATTAAGTGGTTACCTAATTGTTTATAAATAGAAAATTGTTGATAAATAATGTATGCGAGCAAGTGTATGCACAGGGATGCTACATAGTAATTACTGAGCACAAAAGCTTGAAGACCTGTTAGAATAATTGAGTATAGAAGCCCAACAGATAGACAAGATTAGTTCTATGTCTAGATTGTATTGAAGAAATAGGAATCTGCTTTAGCATTTTAGATGTGAAGTTGCAAATAGATTTTATTACTGTTATTTTGTGAAAGTGACAGAAAATCTCTTAACCGAGTGGACTTAATAGTCTTATTTGTAAAACCCTCTAGCAAGGTGACATTTTGATTAAGTGTTTGAAATCCTTTAACATGGTCACTTCTAACAAAGTGAAGATCCTAACAGATCTGAGGGAAATCCCTTAACTGGGTCACATCTAGCAATGTGTTTGTAATCTTTAATAGGATTTTCTTTTAACCAAGCATACTCTAGAAGTGTATATTTCTTAGTGGGTCAGAAATCCCATAGTGGTTTTTCCCTATTTGGGTTTCCACGTTAAATCTGGTGTTATGAGGTTTATGATGTTAATATGCTTTTGAGTTTGCATGTTTAAACAGTTTTGGTTATATTACTGAAATATATGTTATCAAGGTTGAATCTGATGTTTTTATGGATGATTAAGTTTGTATGATTCACCCCCCCCCCGTCTCATCTTGTTGGTTATTGGATCTGTACTTATATTAAGTATTAGAACTATCAACAAGTCTTCCACCAAGAAAGAACGCTCCATCGGTTGTGCTCTTCCGGTTGTCCACATTACCTGCCCAATCGACATCGGTATATACTTTGATGTTATAGTCACCATTATATGGATACCACAATCCATAGTCAATTGTTCCTTTCAGATATCTAAGAATCCTCTTGACAGCTACCAAGTGGGATTCTCTTGGACTTTTCTGAAAATGAGCTACTATGCCTACTGCATGAGTAATATCTAGTTTCTTGTGCACCACATAGTGCAACTTACCAATCATTGACCGGTACTCTTTCTCATTCACCAACATTGAATCATCTTCCTTAGTCAGTTTACAGGCGATCACCATCTATGTACCAACCAATTTTCTCTCCTCCATGCCAAAGGTTTTCAATACCTCTTTGACATACTTGGACTAGGTAATAAAGATATCCTCTTTCATTTGTTGAATCTGTAAACCAATGAAGAACTTTATCTCTCCAATCAAAGATATCTCAAACTCTTTCTTCATTTCATCTGCAACAGCATGACTCATTTTATCATCTCCTCCAAAGATTATGTCATCTACAAATACTTCACAGATCAGAATCTGATCACCTTCAGATTTTAGATAGATGTTGCTATCCTCACTTGTTCTCTAAAACCTAATCTTCATAAGATGAGAGTGTAACCTTGCATACCATGCCCTATGTGCTTGTTTCAATCCATACAGGGCTTTGTGTAATCTATACACTATGTTACTATCTTCTGATAAGGCAAACCCTTTTGGTTGTCCAATATACACTTCCTCTTCTAGGATTCCATTCAAAAACGTAGACTTCACATCCATCTAATAAACCTTAAATCCCTTAAATACTGAAAATGCAAGTAGCATTCGTACACCTTCTAGTCTAGCCATAGGAGCAAAGGTTTCTCCATACTCTTCTCCCTCCTCCTGAGCATATCCTTTGCATACAAGTCTTGCCTTGTTCCTTACAACTATGCCTTCTTCATTTAGCTTATTCCTGAAGACCCATTTGGTACCTATGACATTTTCATGTTCTGGTCTAGGTACCAGAGACCATGTTGCATTCTTTTCTATCTAGTATAGTTCCTCATCCATTGATTTAATCTAATCTTCATCTATAAGTGCTTCTCTGGAAGTCTTGGGTTCTAATTCAGAAATCATGCAAGAGTTTTCTTTCACTTTTCTTCTTGTGAGTATCCCTGCAACTTTATCTCCTATGATTTGCTTCAAATCAAGATGTAGTTTCACATACCTAGGAATGACTCTAGCTTGATCTGCTAGCTTTTCTTCTTCTTCTTTACTTACCTCTTCTTATTCTCCTACTGCAGCTTCTACCAGTATAGGAACACTGAGATCTTTACTTGTTTCTTTCTTAACCGGTTCCCAGAAGGTTATACCCGGTTCATCTTCCACTTCTTCTCTATAGGTTTCCCCAAGTTCCTCAAGGGATTCATCAACCCTGACATTGATACTCTCAACAATTTTTTGTGTTCTATTGTTGTAGCACTTGAGAGCTTTGCTCTTAGTGGAATATCCCAGAAATATTCCTTGATCACTTTTAGAATCAAATTTGCTCAAATTCTCACCTCTTGATATAGCACTTCCTCCAAAATACTTTAAAGTAACTCATAGTGGGAGTTTTCCCGGTCCAATACACACAAGGGGTTTTAACTCTACCTTTCTTGATGAGTACCTGGTTCATAGTATAGACTGCAGTGCTCACTGCTTCTCTCCAAAAAGTGTGAGCAACCTTTCCTTGGATCAGCATTGTTCTAGCCACTTCAACTACAGTCATGTTATTCCTTTCTGCTATGCCATTCTGTTATGGTGTCCTTTGGGTAGACAACTGCCTCTTAATACCGCTATCTTCATAGTACTTGTTGAATTCATCAAAAGTGAATTCATCTCCTTGATCAGTTCTTAGGCATTTTATCTTTTGACCACTTTCCTTTTCTACTAATGCTCTAAAGGCTTTCAAATTTCCAAATGCCTCAGAATTGTCTTTCAGAATTGTCCTTTTCCAAAGCAACAAATCCTCCTCTTTGGCTAGTGCAAATGAGCTCTTTTCACTCTCTTTGTCTCATTTATAGATCTTTGGCAGTACATAGATGGACGTGCACTCTCTCCATCTTATGCTGGTCGCGGTCTTTTGCACCTTCAATTGCTTGTCCTTTGTGTATCCAGTCCCCGATTGTCTGTCTATTTGCTCCTATCATTTTCTATCATTCTTATCGATCAATTGGCCTCTTTTCTGTATGTTTCTGGCCAATTCCTCGAGGGGGCATGCATATGTCATTGTAATTATCTGGGGCATTTTCATTATTGTTCTTTGAAAAAATGCTTAAAATCTCATTGTCTCAAAGAGGGGCAAAATGTAGACATCTAAAAATGGTCAACGCTTGCGGAGTCATACTTTAACATAGGCACATTGCCTTATTTTAGTTTTTTTGCATTGCATTAACATTTCTTCTATGTTGCGTACTTGGTCTTTATCATTTTCCAGCATTGAGTCCTTCTTCTGCATTCTTCATCTATCTCACGTTTGAATTTGGTCTTGTCGATAATTATCTTTAGTCATGATTTTGGTCGATCTTATCCTGTCGCATCAATGTGCGTGCTCATTTGGCATATTTTGACATCGTCAATTTGATTTCATTTTGGACATCATCAATCCTAATCGATGATGGAATTAGGGTTTTGTCCTCTTGTCAATCTTGTCATCTTGCAATCGATTCATTATCGAGCCTCATCCTTGTCAATCTTGTCATCTTGCGATCGATTCGTTATCGGTCCTTGTCCTTGTCAATCTTGTCATCTTGCGATCGATTTGTTATTGATCCTCATCCTTGTCAATCTTGTCATTTTGCGATCGATTTTACATCGATCGTTGTCCTTCTCAATTATGTCAATTTGGATCAATTAGTCATTGTTCCTCATCAATTGGTGCATTTATCAATCAAATCATTCGTCAGCATTGGTCCTTTGTCAGTCAGAATCATGATCAAATCAAATCGATATCAATTATCTTTTGTCAAGACCTAATTGTTGTCCTTGCATTTTCTAGGGTTTCATGATTTATTCATCTAATCTTGTTTGTTATTTCTCCCTCTAGGTTAAATAATTTATTTATTTATCCTAAGTCTTCTTGTCACAATTAAATATTTATTTAATTGGCTAACTAATTCCTCCTCTTTTGTGAATTAATTAATGAATGAAAAATCATTAATTAATTTACCTAATTTTCCAATTTCTCCTAATTCCTAATTTTCTAATTTTCATCAATTTTCTAATTTTCTAATTTCTAATTCATCTAATTTCTCCTATTTCTCCTAATTTCATGGGAATGACATAGCAAATTTGTCATAATTTGTCATAATTGTCAATCAATCAATTTGGACATAGCAATTTGTCATAATTTGTCATAATTATCAATCAATCAATTTTGCATAGAAAGTGTCAATTTGTCATAATTTGTCATATTTGTCATTCTTGATTTGACATTTCCTTTCAAATCTCTTCATACTAATCTTGTCTTTTCTCCAATTTATCTATAAATTGGATGAATTTCTTCAATCCCAATTAATCACTTTTTCGAATTGATCCCGAATCAATCACGCTTCTAGTATTCTTGCGCTACTGTCTTGTCAATCTTGCTTTCACATTATGCTTATGCACTTGAAGGTGAGATCCACAAAACAAAGCAATTTGAAGGAGAAAGAAGGACAATGGAGAATCATGGAGGAGACATTCACGTTTGCGTTGGTTTGCATTTGAATTGAATGTTTTATTTCCCTTTCTCTATTGAATGTTTTTAGGATTGTTGTGATTGCATTCTAGTTTTGTGATTGAGCTAGTTTAATTTTGATTTGCTTTGATGATTTCCAGATTCCTATCTACACCTATCTCCCTAAATACTTCTAGTTTTCATAGGACCACACAAATCAGTATGCACAAGGTCAAGTAAGTTTTCTACTAAAAAAGACTTAACTTTGAAAGTTGAGGAAGACATCTTCCCAAGTTGACATTCTCTGCACAAGGAATTCTCCGGTTTGTTCAGCAAAGGCAATCCTCTTACTACCTTGATCTTACTAGCCTATACAATATTATCAAAGTTCATATGACAAAGTCTCTTATACCATATCAAAATGTCATCAAACTTAGCCATTAGACATCGACTTATCTTGGCATTCAACTAAAATAAGTTACCTTTAGTCTGCTTACTGGTGGCAATAAGTTCACCACTCTTTCTGATTATACTATAGACTCCACCTTTGAATTCTAGAATGAGTCCTTTATCATTCAACTAAGCAACACTCAATAGGTTATGCTTAAGACCTTCTACCTAGTAGATATCATCTGCACTACTCTGATCATTTAGTGAGATGGATCCTTTACCTTTCACCAAACATGGTGCATCATTGCCAAATCTGACAACACCTCCATCATATTCTTCTAGAGACAGAAACTTTCTCCTATCACCAGTAATGTGGTGAGAGCAACCACTATCAATTATCCACTCATTAGAGTTAATGTGAGAAACAAATGCTTTCTTGTCAGACACTTCTTCCTTTACAACTACAAATACAATGTCTTCATTTTCTTCATCCTTAGATTCTTCATCAGTAACACCTTCATCCACTGCAACAAGACAATTTCTTCTATTTCCTCCTTTATACTTTCTAAACCTCTCTGGTTTATCCTTATTGTCATTTTTAGGATAAATAACAGCTATATGTCCTATCTTATTGCAAGAAAAACATTTGAAAGGAAGCTTACCTTTGTATTTTATAGTACCTTTTGGAAGTCTCTTGGCAAGAAGAGCTTCAAACTCCATCAGAATTTCTTTATCATCCATACCTCTTCTTTGCACGGATTGATAACTGGTACTTGCTTCTTTTCCTTTTTTGGTTGGTGCAACAGATGCTCTAAAAGCTGACTCGGTCTTCTGAACACTACCATCATAGCTATTCAACTCCTATACAGTTAACTTTGCAATGATAGAGTCTAAGGATACCTAGGTTTTGTCAATAGACCTTAGTTCCTGGATAGCAACAATTCTGATTGCATAGACTGGTAACAATGATCTCAAGACTTTACTGACAATGGTGGCATCATCAATTGTTCCACCCATGCTCTTGATATCTCCAACAACAGTCTTGATTCTTATGCCATATTGTTGAATGGTCTCACCTTCAACCATCCTCATGTCTTCAAATTTTCCTCTAAGGATCGCTTCCTTAGCTTGCTTTACATGTTCATCACCACCATAAATAGTTTCCAATGTGTCCCATACATCTTTAGGAGTTTCCTTATCTTGTACATCAATGAACTCAATATCAAACAAACTACTAATAAGAGCTTCCATGACTTGCCCATTTTCTTGAATCTCTCTCTTCTGATAATCGGTCAGAGTGTTAGTGAGAATCACATAGGCATTCTCAACATAGCTCCAGTGTTGAGCACCCAAACTCTTGATATAGATCTTTATTTTTTCCTTCCATATTTTGAAGTTATCTCTATTGAACTTAGGACCTTCCCTCTTCATCATCAAGGCAGGATCTTTTACCTCAAGTGGTTAAGCTTATATCAATGAGGACCTGGATTTTCTCTAATACCAATTGATAAATAATGGTGAACAACAGATATCCTAACTGGTACTAAGAGGGGGTGAATCAATATAGACAAAAACTCTCTCAACAACTTATCAAGTTAAAGCAATACCAACTAGTTGTTTTCATTACTGAACTTAACCATGGCAATATCGATTAAACACAGTAAGACTTCAAGCAACATAAACTGATAAGTCTGAACACTTCAAATACTTTCAATACTTGATAACAACTTCACCAATAAACATATGCATGTGGTATAACAGTAACACCATAACCTAATAACTCTACATGCATAATCACTCAAACAAAGAATCACATGAAAAATGCACAACACATGACACACAAACTTTTCACATGGAAACCTAAATGGGAAAAACCACGGTGGGGATGAATACCCACAAGCTTTTTTTTGAACTCTTTTCAAGCTCGCTCTGTTAGGAGCCTAGTCCTGTTAAAGACTTTACAATAAGGTTCTGCTAGGAACTGATCCTATTAAAGATTGCCCGGTTAAGGGATGGCTATATACCATGTTAAAGGTTGAAACCCTGTTAAAGGTTACCCTGCTAGAGGATTTAAAGAACTCAATAAAATTGAGTCACCTGGTTAGAGGATTTATAGTAATCTTGTTAAAGCTACTCGGTAAAGCGATTCCAACTATTGAAATGGTTAGAAGACAACAGGTAAAAACTCTGACTGATAACAACACTACATGCCAAGGTGGATCCTTTTCAGTTCCTCTATTTCTGCAATCACACTCTGCAGTTTTCTCTTACTGGTCTGGCAAGTATCTCATCACTCAGATACACACACAACATTTGCCAACAACTTATAATAACAAACATCATCAAACTTATAGACAACAATTAGGTTGGTAACATAAACCCTAAGCATCTCAGGTTTACAATACAGGCGGTCCAATGTTGACTGTCCAAACACTTTGCATAGAGCAATACAATCTCAAATAGATCACAAGACAATCTACATCGTTCATTCTTCACCGCACATGGGAATCACTAACTCATCATGCTTTCTTCTCATACCGCCAAGAAGAATGTTCATTCCCGAGGTAGACTTTTAATGCAGTCGATCTTCTCATACAATATCCTCAAAGAAATCCTTCACATGCACAAAGCTGATGTGGCACCTTGATCTCATCCTCATCTCTTAGCTAACTCATCACAAAATGTCATCGGTTTCATCACACAAGCTGGATTGCCAAACCAAAAACCCTAGAGCTAAGACTACCAATCGGTAGTCACACTTAGTGAAACCCCAACACCAGTTCATTGCATTTCTTCATACGTGTTCACCTACTTCTTTCAATCTGCTTATCATTTCACTTACACTTATTGACATCAATGACAACATACACTAGCATCATATCAACATGTCAGTTCATTATATGCCAACATGTTTCTATGTTGTCTCTATTATTTATGTTTACTGCATTAATTCTTATTTACCGATACACTATTTTGTGTTACAAAGTTATCAATAAGTTTAAATATTCTGCTAACTGGTTAGACATTGATTCACCCCCCCCCTTAATGTCTTTGGGACTATCATTGAATCGAACAAAACCACTGTCAATTACCCATTCATCTCTCTCCTTAACCTTGGCAGCTAAAGCTTTCTCCTTAACAATGCAACTTGTAGCATTCATTGGCACCATATCATCTTCCTTGATAGCAATAAATGCAAATTCTTCTTTTGAATTCCCATTGTATGATTCTTCATCTGTCACACCTTCATTAACAGCATAATAACATATTTTTTGATATTTGTAATTTTAGTTAGGCTTATAGGGCTTATCAAACTTATCATGCTTATCATATCTATAATTCTTATCAGATATATCATGCCTTTCAAATCTATCATGGCTTTCATGCTTATCATACTTAGACATTCTTTAAGGATACCTAGAAGCAAAATGTCCTATCTTATTACAAGAGAAACATTTTGAACGTAACTTTCCATCATACTTATCGGCTCCTTTAGGAAATCTTCAAGCAATAAGTTCTTTAAGCTCATCCAACTCTTTCTTATGTTCTTCCATCTCTCTCATCTCTCTCTCATATCTAGAAACCCTAGATGAACTCTCTCCTGGATCATTCTTCAGCTTCATGGATACAGAGGCTTTAAATGCAGTCTTAGATTTACCATGTGATTCTTCAAATTCACTCAAGTCAAATGCAGCAAACTTCCCAACCAACATGTCTCTTGTCACAGTAGTCACACTTCGGATCTCATCAATAACAACAACTTTAGCTTTGTAAGTAGAAGGAAAGGATTTCAATTAATTAGAAACAATCTCATCTTCTTTAAGGGTTCCACAAGCACATCTGATGTTCATAACAAGTTCATTAACTTTAGCCATAAAGGATGTTATTTTTTCATCTTCTCCCATCTTTAATGTCTCATATCTCCCTTTCAAACCCTACAACTTTAGCTTGTGCATCTCCTTCATAAAAGGTCTCTAACTTTTTCCAGATCTAATGTGTAGTCTTCAAACCCATCACATTTCTCATTTTCAATTGGTCAAGGCACTCAACAATGCATGTAAGTGGTATATGGCTTGTACCCTGTATGTAACCGGTTGACTACCAGATGTTCTATGATGACTGTATGATGATAACCGGTTGGTTGCCGAAGGTTCTAAGATAATAAAATGATCTATTTTTGTAATCTTTCTATTTATTATTGTTACTTTCATTGTGTTACTCTTGTTGCATAAGCCGGTCAGTTCTCTTTTGAGGGTGGATCTATAAGGTCCTAATGGTCTTTTCCAACGGAGTGAATACTTCTACAAATTTAATTGCCTCCTTCAAGCATAGTGTTGGCAATTGACACATAATTGGTTGGTTTCACTATGTTGTTATTGATAGCAACATGGTATTGTGTTCTGGCTTCATACTTTGGTTCATTTGTGTATCGACAGGCACTTCACAGATACTACATCAACACTGGCAAGACAAAAGGATTTCTTTGGCCATCGGCAATGTAGGTCGACATGGTTTAGTAAAGGTTATCGGTATTGGATGTCGACATATCTTGGATCCGACATCGGTAATTGATTTTAATGTTAATGCATTTATATTATATGGCCGACATGAAATTTGATATTGTATATATCTTTGTAAGCTGACATAACGCATGTAAATTTGTATAGGGTATATAGGTCAATTTGATAGATCATTTTGAGATAGACAAGAGATAGAAAGTTATGGATATGCGAATGTAATATGATGCGAGATATATCAAAGAGATCATGTATGTGAGGAAATTCATTCAAGGGTTATTCTGGTAAAGGGTTTAGGGTTATAGACCATAATAGACAGAGATTAAACCGAAACTGTATTCTAGCATAGAAGATGTTATCTTAGCAGTTCACACTTCTCCGGATTGTAGTCTGGAATTTTATGTAGTCATTGAGGCTCCTTTTTGTGATTGAATAGTGTGCTCTAGGTTGTAAGCCTTCCTACAAGTCCAGGCCCCTCATATTTTGTAATATCTCTTCATATGACCTGTAGATTGATGTTGTGGGTCACAAATCCCAACATGGTTTTTCCTCTTTGAGTTTTCCATGTATAAATTTGTGTTATGGTTCTCATTTATGTGATTGGCTTATTGGTTGCTTTACTTCTTTAAATTCTATATGTACCAGTATACTGGATGGTGTATGCATGTTTTAATATGGTTAAAATTAATAGATCTGGTATAATATTGATTCACCCCCCCTCTCAGTGTTATTGAATTCCAATAATTGGTATTAGAGCATTGTTCCTCGGAGGAAGTTTAATAGCTTGAGAAATATTTTGAAACCGGAATCCTTGGATATGGCTTTGGAGAAGCAACTTGGGATAGCACTTGAAGATCATGATGTTGGAAGGTTGAAGAACTTAAAGCTACAAGATGAATTGAATTCTGCTAAGGAGTTCATTCTTGTCCTACAAGAGAGGCTATCATCTATTCAAGATAGGAGGAAGGAACTTTTGCAAAGTCATGATGATGAAGAGAAAGATGCACTTAAGGAACAATGTTAGAAATTGAGTCAGGAGAACATGGTTATGAAAAATGAAATGCGAGTTATAACTATGAAGATGTCTAAGGAGATTGAGTACAGAAAAAAGAAGGAATAAAATCTTATTGTATCCCTAAAGAACAAATTTGAAGAATGTGGGAGGTTGGTTCGTGAGAATGATATGTTGAGAACTGATTTGGTACAATCCCTGAGTAATGAACAAGAGCTTGAGAGACAAGTGATAATTCTGAGAGAATATTTAACTACTGCAAGTGAGTATAAAGAAAAATTCAAGATTAGCTCACCACAACTAGATGAGTTATTGAAAAGAGAAAGGTAGATTGGAGATTCCAGTAGACTTAGATTTGAGCAAGGACAAAGTTATGGTACTACTAATGAAGATCAAAACCATAAGGCACTGGTAAGGCAATTTAATGCTTATAAATTCAATGGTAGATATTTTGTTTGCAATAGATCTGGTCACATGGCTAGGCAATGTAGAAACATAGCAAATCAGAACCCTGATTCTGCTCCCGATAAATGTTCTAAATGCAATAAGTATGGTCATAAAATAGAAGGTTGCAGAATGAATGGTAAATGCTATGCATGTGGAAAATTTGGACATCTTGCTAAATTTTGTAGAAGCAAAAATCCACTGGTTGGTAATGGAGGATCAAATGAGAAAGGAAAAGAGAAGGTTAGTGAAATCCAACAAGATCATACTCAGAAATTGGTTAGAAAGACTGAAGAACAATCATCAGATGGGAATGTCCTGGTTACTTATCTAATAGAAGAGGCTTCTCCTATACTGACAGGGAGCTCATCTGGTAACTAAGGTGGATGCCTTAGGGGTAGGAAAAATTCATGAAGATGCTGCATATACCCCGGGAAGAGGTTCTGGAAGATGTTCCAGATATTGGAGATGATTATCCAACATGGATATGTTCTGTGTGAGATCCAATATCTTTCACCAATAGTCATTTATGTCAATGGAAAATTAGGGTTTTTCTCAAAGGTTAAAAGGTTGAATTGACTTCATTGTTGATCACCTTGCATTCAGAGTGATTTCAGAGCGATTCAGAGTGACTAAGAGCAATCAAAGGCAATTTAGAGAAATCAGATTTCTTCTTGAGCGATTTCACCGACGTCTGGAAGAATTTGTTGGAAGTTTTCATCAAGAGTGATCAAAAGGTATTTATCTTTAAACATGGAAGTGAGATCATCATCTATTCCTATTTTTGTTGCAAACCCAACTGTAGTAGAGGTCAAGGACCGTCCCAAGCTAATTTTCAAGCAGTATCCACATGTGGCTACCCTGGCAGATTCGATTGGAGCATTTTCTTGCGTTCTGGAGGGAGGTATCTATGTAGATTATGTTAGGGCATATATTCACTATCACATCAAGGACATGGGAGCTTCTGAAATTAAGGGCATGAATATGAGTGAGCTGATGGGAGAATCTGGAAAGATCAAACCGGCATACAAGCATATTGAAGACCTAGGGTTTACTGACATTCTGAATATTCCATAATTTGAGGATGAGATAATCAGATATGTTTTGAGTGAGTACATGGGGAATTTATATGGTTAAATAGACCTTACAAAATCACCAAGGAAGCCATCTCAACAATCACTGGTTTACCATCGATTGGGTAACATCTAGACAAGAAGGTTTCAAATGATTTCGTGAAAAAGATCACCGACACAACATCTGACAAAAGATCCATGAAAGTGAGCACTATCACTAACACATACATCAAATTTGGTAGCATGATCATCGGGTATAAGGTAGCTCATTCAAACCAACTGAATTCTATTTCCATTTCATGCATTTTGGTTGCATATAAATGATGAGAGAGAATGTAAAATTAGATCTATGCGGTTGGATGCTAGATGAGTTGTTAATAAATATAGGGAATATTAAGGGTGAAAAGAAGGGTACATTCTAGTATGGCAACTTGATAGTTTTATTGATGTTATATTTCATGAATGATACACCTGGTTTTGGTAAGAGGCAATGGGCATTTGACATCCTAGTAGGGAGACAATTGAAATAGTCAATTGCTGCTTTAGGAAGTCAGAGAGATGATAAGGTATGGGGATATTTCAAAGCATTTCAGAAATCTATGAGGTCTAGGATAAGGGTACCAAAGCATATTGTAGAAAAATATTCAACTAACATATGCTTCATGGTAAACAAGGATGAGACACTTATGGAAGCAGTTAAGACCCGAAATATTTGGATAGAGAAAATGGGCTATGAGGTGGATGCACAGATTCTTGATGCCTATGAAAAAATGTTGATTGATGCACCAATTGATGGAGCTAAAAAGCCCTGTGGTACTGCACAACAGAAAACTCAAGAGGTTGAAACAGAGTTCAACCAGAAGAAAAGAGAGCAGCGGGAAGGGAAATCAAGCAAACTTGTGGAGAAGGTCTCAAAGGACATTAAAGCATTAATTTATGTTGTCTCAGAGAAAGGTAGAAAGAGGAAGGATCTTGAAGTATATATTGAGACTGTTACTGCAGAATCAAAATCTGAGGATGACACACTGTTGGCATTTAAAAGGGTTGTGAGAAAGAAAATAGAGGAAAAAAAGGAAGAAGCTAAGAAGCAATTGGTTAGGAAGGTTACAATCAAAATATTGTCACAAAAGAAAGCACCAAAGGCAACACCTTTAGCTACATCCTGTACTGCAAAGAGGAAGAGGAAGAGTGACATCGACTTAGCAATTGAATCTGGTAATGTGACTATCATACCACCTAAAACTTGTGTAGAACTAGTAGATGAAACTAGTAAAGATGGCATGTTGAAGAATGTTCAATTTTATTATGAACACTTAGAGGATGATGAACAAAGAGAGGTAGAGGAAGCAGTCTTATTATACTTGGATATTTATAAGAAATCCTTAATAGAGATAGAAAATAAAATATCGGTTGAATTGTATAATATGTTAGATGCTAGAAGACTGTCAGCTATCCAAGAAGATAAACATGTTAAAATTCAAGAGCTATTATCTATATGTGCTACTATTGCTCCAGATGAAATGGAAAAGACACTTGAGGTGGCAGATAGAAAAATTTTCAATAGCAAACATAGGATAACTAGTTTGATGCTAGGAAGTGTAAATGAAATAATAAAGGAGACTCAAAAAAGCATGGGTTAAATTTATTGGAGACATCAAAGGATTCTTTACTTCACCAGAAACCAAGACAGGCATTGTAGATACCCTGGTTGAAGGAAAAAGAAAGGGGATTATGGGTACTTCACCATCAGCTTTAAAAAATATTAAGATAGTGGTAACGGAGCACCCGGTAAATACAGATGTACAGAAAAATATTGAGATACCGGTTAATATAGAGAGTGAACAAGATAATATTATACATGATACTAATATTGAGGATAATAGTCCTCCAAATACAAATGTACAGGTTGAGGTTACAGTTCCTACAGAGGAACCAACAATTACACAGACTGCATCAAGTGGCGAAGCCACTGATGCAAGTGAGGAGGTTATAAAGGATAAATCTTTAGAAAAGAAGAAAGGGGAATCCGGCAGGGAACCAGTAGTTGGTCCATCATTGTTGTTAATTAACACCTCATAGGTCAAAAAGAAAAACATCACATAGATGAGTCCTACTAAACTCATGATGATGGCAACACAAAAATTAATGAAGGACGGATCCACAGATAAAGGGATTATTGATTAATCAATCACTATTTTACTTAGACTGGTCCCGGAGAGTAAGATTGAAAATGAAGCGAGCCCATCTGGCAAGCTTAAGATAATCACTGAGCATATTTCAAAGGATTTTCAACCCTTACAACAAATCTCAAACCAGAAAGCACTAGAAAGGTTTACTCAGGCTAAGAGAGCTGCATTTGATCAGGTAATTGAGACTGAGAAGAAAAAGATTGATGAGAAGCTGATACTTATATAAAATTCTTTGAGGCAATGTACAAATATATATAGGGTATGTTGTAACACTGAAATACTTACAGCTAATGTGGATAAAAAGATAAAATAAATTCATGAGAAAATTGCAAGTATAGCTAATTCTTTTGATGGATTAATTTCATTGACTACATCAATTGATGGTCAAATTTTGATTTTTGAGAACTGAATTTATGTTCTTGAGAAGGAAAGAGACAAAATAATAAGAAAAGCCAGAAGTCTGAGAGGCTTGGTGAGTCCTCGGTTGGATTCACTCAGTGTACATAAGAAAGAATGCATGGATATGGTGGGAAAGCCCACACCGGAAAAAGGTAAATAAGAAAGAGTCTTTTGGACATATATTGAGTGGACTTGTATCTATTTCCAACACATTCAAAACATGTTGGGATACTTATCTTGAGCTACTGGAGAAGGCTTATCTGGAAATTTTGAAATTTGTCAAGCTCCGCTAAGACATTTTTGGGATATTCATTGTACAATTCTTATTCTTTGACATTCTTTTTAGAATTTTCTATGGAATTGATGTCAAAGGGGGAGTAGTATAGATGTCCAAAAAAAAAGGATTTGTATAAATTAGGGGGAGTTATGGAGTCATCCAATTATGGAGATGTGGATTATTTTGCATATTCAGCTCAGGGGGAGTAGGGCAGGATGAAACCGACAGATGAAACCTTGACCGTTTTTCACATGAGTGTCGCCATCAATGCCAAAGCAGGATATTGTTGGAAATTGACACTCAATTGGTTAGTTTTACTATGTTGTCATTGATGGCAACATGGTATTGTGTTTCGACTTCATACTTTGGTTAAGTTGTGTACCGGCAAGCACTTCACAGATACTAAACTGGCACAGGCAGGAAAGAATGATTTATTTGGTCACCGGCAATGCAGGCCAACATGGTTTAGTAAAGGTTATCGGTATTGGAGGATGACATATATTGGATATGGCATCGACAATTAATTTTAATGTTTATGTATTTATGTTATCTAGTTGACATGTAATTTGATATTGTATATAACTTTGTAAGCCAACATAAGGCATGTAAATTTGTATAGGGTATATAGGTCAGTTTGATAGATCATTTTGAGATAGACAGGAGATAGAAAATTATGGACATACGAATGTAATATGATGCAAAATATATTAGAGAGATCATGTATGTGACGAAATTCATGTAAGGGTTATTCCGGTAAAGGGTTTAGGGTTACAGACCGGAACAGACTGAGCTTAAACCAAAACTGTATTCTGGCATAGAAGATGCTATCTTAGTAGTTCACACTTCTCCGGATTGTAGTTTGGAATTTTATGTAGTCAGTGAGGCTTCTTTTTGTGATTGAGCAATGTGCTCTAGGTTGTAAGCCTTCCTGCAAGTGCAGGCCCCTCATATTTTGTAATATCTCTTCATATGGCTAGTGGATTGATATTATGGGTCACAAATCCCACTGTGGTTTTTTGCTCTTTGAGGTTTTCCACGTATAAATTTGCCTATTATGGTTCTCATTTATGTGATTGGCTTATTGGTTTCTTTACTTATTTCAATTCTATATGTACCGGTATACCGGTTGGTGTATGCATGTTTTAATAAGGCTAAAATTAATAGATTCAATATAACAATGATTCACCCACCCCCCCACCCTCTCAGTGTTATTGAATTCCAACACATAGGTCCATAGGTCCATTCTTTCAAGGAAAACAAAATAGTTAGATTCACAGTGCTTGTTTGTGAGGTGTATTATACAATCATATAATAATGCAATGTCAACCACACACTTGGAAACACCCATTTCTTTCAAATACTGATTCAAGCTACTATGTGCAAATAGAATGTCTTCGAAGGAATAAAAACTTTTCTCAACATTGTTTCTTTGATTGGTTACTATGGAAATCATGTTGAGAATGTACACGAAACTTTTTACTTGTTGATTCTCCATTGTAACAATGTTGGGATCGTGTTGTCGACATTTCAAATTCTTTACAACTTTCTTCCAAACAAGTCGTTGAATCTCTTCCAAATCTGATTTTATGTTTATAATCAGAATTTGCAGCCACTTCATCTTCATTTTCAAGCAATTAGTTCACGTGGTATGGTTGATCATTAACTTCAGCAAAAACAACTTCATTTTGATTTGTTATTTTTCTTCTTAAATCATGACCAAAGAAAGAAGTTATAGCCATAAAAACTTCATTAGCAGGTGTAGTATTTCCATTCACATTTGACAATTGCATTTGGTGATTGTAGTTTGGCTGATCTATTGTGTTATTTGAAGTCATAGTGGGCAGATTTGGGAAATTGTAGTTTTTGAATGCTTGGTGTTGGATAGGCTTGGTGTGTGCCTGAGCAAAAAATTGTACATACGAACAACCCCCTAACACAATTTCATTAAAATGGTAAAAATTATTATTCACAGCAGCATACCTAGATTGTGCTAAGATTAAGGCTATTTCAAGTGCCTGATGTACATCATTGACTTCACTAAAACTTTTAATCTTTTCTGCAAACGTATTACCAATACCCCAAAAGTAATGATCATTCAAAAATCTTGCATCTATTACTCTGCTTGTATATTGAACTCTTTAATACATAAGCAAGAATCTATGATTGAATTGAGAAATTGATTCACTAGATACTCTTTTCACATTTTCAAATTGAATTAGTGCATCTTCCAATCTTGTGAAAGGATCAAATTGACTTAATAAATGGAATTCAAATTCATGCCATGAACAAATGAAGCTAGGAGAAAGACTTGCATACCAGATGTTGAACCTTGAATAGTTTGAACAAACAAGTTGCAAGCATCATCCTTCGGTGTGCTTTGAAGGAAAACCACTTGATGTTTAAAAAGATTTACATGGTCTGAAGCATTTTGTCCACTCTCAGGAAAGAACATGGGAAGCCCATTATACGTGTGATGAGGACTTGAATGAGCAATCCCTGGTATACAAAATGGACTACCCATTGGAGTTAAACTTTCCCAAGGTCTAACTGACTCTAACTTAAGCAAATAATTCAGAAATCATTACCGGCCCTCCTTCTAGCGCTAGTTCCTATTGACGGGTGTTTTGACATAGTCACCAACAATTGGGTAGTTTATGTGAACACTCACCACCTCTCCTGAAAAGAAATCAATCTCGAAAGACTATTTACTCCAAGGTCTCTATAGTCGGGTCATAATGGTGTTGGGTCACTCAGTGGTTGATGCGATCGTAACTGTTAAGGGGCCTACTAGTGGAAACAACTTCAAATTACCTATTTTTTTGTTGTATTTTCTGACTTACACTCTCAAAATAAACATCAAAAGATAGATAAGGGGAACACGTAAATAACAATGAAATTGATATAATAATAACTGAATGATCCACACAGTTAGAATTTCATAATCTAAATATTATCAATATCACTAAATCAACATTCAAATAACAAGCTCCAAAACATATATAAAGTCAGATAACTTTACACACCAATGGAAATGAATTTCACCCAGCCAATAATTGCCCTATCAGTTTAATCCTCATACCATTTACATGTGCAATATGATTCATAAAATAATAAAGCATCCAAAAGATTTAGTTGTTGATTCAAATGATAGAAGTTACGAGTTCACGAAGAACACAACCATATATAACACACAAGCAGATCAAGCAATCCACAAGCTTCTTTTTGTATTAAACTTCAAAGGGTATCACAAAATCTTCTAAACTTATGAAAATATTCATAAAATCTCTAATAGAATCTTTAAAATGGACCTCAAATAATCCATTTGTGCACCCTCAAAATGGCCCAAATTTTATAATTTATAGAGTTTTACCCTAAATTATAGGAAGGCATCATGCCTAAATTAAGGATTACAAAAAGAAAGTTGTTGTAGTTAACATGCAAGTCTCTATCTTTTAACTCTAGTTAAGTACTACTAAACTGGTACTGAAGGTTCATTTCCACAACGGTGCTCTGAAAGCAGACATTTTGTAACATGCATAAATCTTGCCCAAAAAGGAAGTCTAAGTTACAACGACAGTTGAAGGCCTAGTTGTAGTGGTGGTGATGGTAATCTGGCATGCAAAACTAGGATTATAAAGTGATGGGAGCCGCAATCAACATGTCAGTTGTTTCCTACGAACTCCACTTAACCGTTATGAAGCTAGCGCTCACCACTCACTTATGTGATAGTGCTCTAGAGGCAGTTATTTTGTAACATGCAAAAATGATACAAAATAGAAGAGAGTGATCATGTCTACAAAGTAGGATTACAAAATAATGGGAGTCGTAGTCGACATGCAAGTTGCTTCCTATGGACTCCACTTAACTATTACAAAACTAGCACTCACTGTTCACTTTTGTGATGGTGCTCCAGAGGCAAGTATTTTGTAACATGCAAAACAAATGCCCCAAAAGAAATTAAGACATCCACTATCAGTTGGATCTATAGTGGTTGTGGTGGTGGTCTTGGAATCCAAGAACACTAAGAGGGGGGGGTGAATCAGTGTTCTACCAGAATGATCAATTTTAACCTTATTAAACCATGCATTCACCGACCAGTATACCAGTACATATAGAATTGAAAGAAGTAAAGCAACCAATAAGCCAATCACACAAATGAATACCATAACACATAGAATTATACATGGAAAACCTCAAAGAGGAAAAACCATGGTGGGATTTGTGACCCACAATATCAATCCACTGGCCATATGAAGAGATATTATAAAATATAGGGGCCTACACTTGCTGGAAGGCTTACAACCTAAAGCACACTGCTCAATCACAAAAGGAGCCTCATTGACTACATACAAATCTAGACTACAATTTGAAGAAATGATTGAACTGCAATGATAGCATCTTCTATACCTGAATACAGTTCTGGTTAAGCTTTGTGTGTTCTGATCTAAAGCCCTTAACCCTTACCAGAATGCCCTTACATAAACTTCACATGTCAAGATATTATCATATTCTCCTATCCTTCCATATTGCAAAATGATCTAACCAACTAACCTATATACGCTTTACAATACATCATGCCTTATGTCATCTTACATAGATAATTACAATATGAATATACATGTCGACTCAATAACATAAACACGTGAATAAAAACAATTGCTGATGCCGGATCTCCCAAATGATGTCGGCCTCCAATAATGATAACCTGAATGTGAACCATATTGGCGTGCATTGTCGATAAACAAATAATTCTTTCCAACCTGTCAGTGTCGATGTCAGTGAAGTGTCTGTCGGTGCATAACTAAACCAAAATATGAAGCTGGAACATGTTGCCATGTTGCCATCAATGACAACATATTGAAGCCATCCAATTGAGTGTCAATTGCAAACAATCTCCCCCTTTGGCATTGATGGCAACACTCATGTGAAAAATGGTCATGGTTTCCATATGTCGGTTTCATCATGAGCCTACTCCCCCTCAGCTGAATATGCATCTATGATCATAATAAAAAATACTCCATATCTCCCAAATATTTTTCACCTATAGTCCCCCTTTGACATCAATTCCAAAAATTCCAAAAAAAATAACCAAAAACCGGGACGAAGAATGAAAGACTGTAAGTGAATGTCCCAAAACACCTTACCTAAGCTAAAAGTATTTGTAAATATCCAGATAGACATTCTCCAAAATCTCTAAATAGGTGTCCCAACCTAATTTGAAAGAGCTAGAAATAGATACTAGTCCATTTAGAATATGGGCAAATGACTCTTTCTCACTAAGCTCTATCGGTGTGGGCTTACCAACCATATCTATACACTATGATGGGGTTCACCTAGTTTGCTCAACACTTCACCTAGCTGGTGTTGCTCAATTCCACCAAATCACCAGGCCTAGTTGCTCTCTAGACCTCCAAGTCCTTCTCAATCTCTTCTAGGGATTGATTCTTGACCTTTCTAAGGTGTTTTCTTCAAGTGTTTTTGCTAGGAACCCTACCAATTCATAGTGCTTCCCATGTGCTCAATTATGGCTTCTTGGCTTCAAATTGTCAAATTGACCTCCTACCATTGTGAGATGATGCAGAGGTGTGGAGGTGTCTTCTTTCATGTTTTTAATGCATTTAGGGTCCATTTGTGGTTTGCAATCATTAGGTTTCTTACCGATTTCAAAATCTTGCCTAGAAAAGGGCTACAAGGAATTAGCCCAATTAGGCCTCCTAAAACCAATTTTTAAGGGCTTGAGTGAAAATGGTCCAAAGGACCCCCAAACAAGTTTGGTTTTTCTTCAATGGTTCACCTAAACTCAAGATATTTTTGTGGTTTTGGCTCCTTGTTTCACCATACAATATGCTAACCCCAAATTGAGGGTTTTGAAGGGTTTACTAGGCCTCTAGCCGGCAGTGAATGGTCAAATTGGGGTTTGAGCATTAAATAAATTTGTCAAGGATCCTCCTTGTATTGGAAACTCTATCCAAACTCCTTGGACCTCTCCAAAATCTTGGATAGTGATTTGGTATTCACCCCTGCACTTTGCACCACTTTTTCACCTTATTTCCTCTAGCAGGGTTGCTCCTAGACTCGCCTAGAATAAGGTGACAGACAAATTGAAACTCTTCTCTAGGATCTACCCCTGCATATGTACACTCTATAGGTGGTTTCCCTTCATTTCCCAACAATTTGTGATGGTATCACATGTGGAGTTCATGGGGCAACCATTTTTACATCAAACTGTTATATACAAGCCAAAACTGGTTGTTTGCAAACTAAAGCAATAAAACACTAATGAAAACTATCTACAAAGATTTAAATTGAGCCAAAAACACTGTAACACACTAGAGAAACTCAATCCATTGCTGGATCAATGGATTCAATCCATTTTCAATTACAAAATGAGTAAAATCAAGCCAAAATGCTACCAACTAGTCTGAAAATGAGTAGTTTCAGATAGTTGAACTTATATGACACATTCTCCAACCTTGGTAATAGTGCAAGAGAGGGTACTTATAGTTTTTCCCACATGTGGAGTCATCCTAGGGCGTTGGACAATCCCTAACTCCATCGCTAACCAATTCAGGATAAAAGTTGTCATGACAACTTTTTGCAACTTTGCACTTTTGCACTTTTTGGTCTTTCCAACCTATGAGACCTATTCTAAGTCATCACACATGACTTTTTAAACATTCCTAAGAATAATTTAACCCTTCCTAATGCCTATACCAAGTTTTGACATCTTTGACCATCAAGAAGGTCAATTACCTACTCAAACCCACTATTTACACAAAGATGCAAACCTAAGAAGAATGAACTCAACCTAGGCCTACATTGACTCAAAACACTAACTTTTGGACCCTCCTGGAGTCCTTATTCACTACTGACTTGGCTAGGGTCAATACAAGCCAAAATTGAAAAAACTAGATAGTCTAAGTCCTAGGTGCTCCTGCACCATTCTCCCAAACAAAAGAAGATCATGTCACCTCCTTGGGAATCAGATTCTGATTAATTCCAGGCTTCTTAAACTTTGTCTCAAACACTCATGTCACTTCAGCATCATCCATGCCCTGCCATTTGATTAGGTGCTCCCAATAGGCTTGATTTGGCTGGTAATTGGATTTGATTTGGCTGGTAATTGAAGGTTGTTCACATCATCTGAAACCTCTGAGTGACTTCAATCTGAACCTTTAATTGGTCCCTTGTAGGCAACTAAGTATGCTATGTTGAAAACCGGTGACAATCCTATGTCACTAGGTAGATCCACCTTGTATGCATTTTCTCCATACTTGGCTAGAATGGAACATGGACCTATCCTTCTCATTTGCAACTTGTTTGGCACTCCTTGTTGTAGCCTTTCTTTGTTTAGGTGCACCATGACAAGATCTCTCACTTGAAATTGTAGGTTCTTCCTTCTTTCATCAACTTTTTGTTTGATTTTGCTTGTGTTTTCTATCAAGGCTTGCTTAACTGATTCATGGACCTCCTTCATTGATTAAGAAAAGTCCTCTACATATCCACTTCTTGTTACTGCACTTCCTAAGTCTCTCAACTCCAAAATGCCTCTTGGGTGCACACCATAGACCACTTCAAAAGGGCTCTTTTCGGTAGTCCTATTCATGGTGTCATTATATGCATATTCATCTTGTGAGAGTACTTGATCCCGTGTCTGACCATATTCCTTAGTAAGGCACCTTAATAAGTTTCCCAAGCTTCTATTCACCACTTCGGTTTGCCCATCTATTTGAGGATGGTAGGTTGATCCAAAAGAGAGGTTGGTGCCAATATTTTTCCATAGTGTCTTCCAAAAATGACTCATGAACTTTCAGTCCCTATCTGAAACAATGCTCATGGGTAAACCATGTATCCTCACTACCTCTTTGAAGAACAATTGAGCTATTTTCCATGCATCATGAATAGTCTTGCAAGGCACAAAGTGAGCCATTTTGCTAAATATGTCCATAATGACATAAATGTTTTCATATCCCTACTTTGTCCTTGATAAACCTACTACAAAGTCCATGCTAATACATTCCCAATGTCTATTTTGTATGGGAAGAGGTTGGTATAAATCGGCATTTGTAGAAGTACCTTTGGCCTTTTGGCAAACTATGCAAGTCTTTGCATATTTCTTCACATCTTAATTCATCCTTGGCCAATTGTAATACCTTTGAACCAACTCTTGAGTCTTATTGACTCCAAAATATCCACTAAGGCTGCCATTATGCTTTTCTTGAATAAGGTTTTCTCTCATTGAGCCTCTAGGCACACAAAGCTACCCACCTTTGAACAATAGTCCATTTTGCAGAGTAAAATTAGAATACTCACTATGGAAGTGATTTTGATACTCCTTACACACCTTGTAGGCATTTGAGAAGTCTTCATCCTTCGGGTACAAGTCTCTAAAACTGCCCACACCTATGCTTCTCAATTGGATTTCTTGGACTGTCAAAAGTCTCCTACTTAATGCATCAACCACCCAGTTTAACTGCCCTTTCTTGTGCTTAATGGTGAATGTATAGGCCTCCATATACTCAACCCATTTCATGTGTTTATGACCGAGTTTATCTTGTGAATTTAGGAAACTAAATGCTTGGTTGTGCGTATAGACCATAAATTCTTTAGGGAGGAGATAGTGTCTGCACTTCCTCAAAGCCTGCACCAAAGCATATAACTCAAGATCATAAGAGGAGTATTTCCTCTTGGCATCACTTAGCTTCTCACTATAGAAAGCTACTGGTTTTTCTTCTTGGATTAGGATAGCACCTACTGTAACATTGCTTGCATCACATTCTACTATGAAAAATTTCTCAAAACTAGGCAACACTAGCACTAGTTGAGTAGCTATCTTCTCCTTCAAGGTTTCAAAACCTTTGTTTGCTTCTTCACCCCACTGAAACTTTACCTTTATTCCACCTCTAATGGTGTCTAGCATTGGTGCACATATAGCACTAAATTGCCTAATGAACTTCTTGTAGTACTGAGCTAGTCCATGGAAGCTTCTCACCTTTGTTGCTGACTTAGGAGTGGGCCAATTTACAATGGCTTCAACCTTGCTGGGATCCATCTTGAGGTTTCCTTGAGACAATAAAAACCCAAGGTAAACCAACTCCTGCTTAACAAACTCAGACTTATCCAAGTTCATGGTTACCTTTTCATCATACAATCTTTGTAATACATCTTGCAAATGATTAATGTCATCTACCCTACCTTTACCAAAAATGAGAATATCATCTAGATATACCACCACAAATTTACCTTTGAAGTCCTTCATCACCTCATTCATGAGTCTCATGAAGGTTCTTGGAGTATTGGATAAGCCAAATGGTATTACAAGCCACTCATAAAGACCCTCAATAGTCTTAAATGCAATTTTCCATTCATCACCCTCCTTAATCCTAATTTGGTGATATCCACTTTTAAGGTCAATCTTGGTAAAGTACTTGGCTTCCCCTAAACAATCCATTAGGTCTTCCATTCTAGGAATAGGGAACCTATATCTAATGATGATCCTATTTATGGCTCTAGAATCAGTACACAATCTGCAAGTACCACCTTTCTTTGGTGCTAACACGGTAGGAACAGCACAAGGGCTAATGCTTTTCCTAATTAGGCCTTGGTCTAGAAGCTCTTGGATTTTCTTGGCAATTTCAACATTTTGTTGAGGAGTCATTTTATAAGCTGCCTTATTAGGTAAGGATGCTCTGGGAATGAAGTCTATTTGATGGCTTATGGTATTGGAAAATGCACACTCCAATGAGACATTGTAGGTGATTTAAGGTTTTGTCATTGATGGCAACCTTACAATCCTATTACACTGGCAAGGCAATCCACCGGCACCAGCAAAGTCAGATTCTACAGCGGCAAATAGACCACCGGCACCGGTAGTGAAAGGAAGCATACCGACACAAAAACCAAAAGGAATTTTTTATTGTAATTTATTTTGTTTATTATTGTAAAATCATTGTAAGCCGACTTGGAAAATTGTAAAATGACTCATATATGTAAGAGATCATTGTAGAAAAATTAGGTATACATGGAGGAATGTAATTAGGCAAAATAAGGCATACCTATTATGCGAATTATAGGTTAAGGGTTTATGTAAGAAGCAAAGCTATAAACCGGTACTGGATATGGCATAGTAGATGCTATTTTGAAGCAATACAAGACAATGGATTTATATAATCCATTGTGTAAGCCAGTGAGACTTCCTATTTTGTAATTGAGTAGTGAGCTCTAGGCACTTAGCCTTCTTGCATGTGCAGGCCCCTCTTGTGGTAGTAATATTCTCTTATTGGCTAGTAAGTTAATATTGTGGGTCAAAAATCCCACCAAGGTTTTTCCCACACCGAGTTTCCTTGTTAAACTACTGTGTTATGATGTGTTTTTCATGTGGTTACTGTTATCCTTGTTCATTGCATTATTTCTTGTTTATCGATATACAGTATTAATATGCTTTACATGTTTTAAGTCAAGAAAATCACTTCACTAGTTAGATACTGATTCACCTCCCCCTCTCAGTATCTGTGGGAATCCTAACAATTGGTATCAGAGCTTGGTGCTCTATTTTCAGAAGCCTAACAGCTTGGGGAAGATCTTGACACTAGTAGAGATGGAAAACTTGATGAAGCAACTAGAAGCAGCTCTCTCAAACTATGATGCAAAAAAATTGAAAAATATCAAACTTGAAGATGAGCTAAAAGCTGCATAGGATATCATTCAAGCACTTCAAGAAACAAGATAAGAGAACTTTGTGAAAAGATGCAAAATGAGAATGATGAAAAGGAAACTCTTAGTGATCTGATGAATAAGCTGAAACAAGAAAAATTGACAACAAAGAATGAGATGCAGGCTATGACTATGAGATTTTGTAAAGAAATTGAAGATAGAAAGAAGAATGAAGAAGACTTAACTAGAAGACTGAATGATGCTGCAAATGAAAACACAAGACTTAGTTATGAAAATGATATGTTGAAGACGGATCTAATGCATGCAGAAAATGACTCAAATGAACTCATGAGACAAAAAGGTATTTGGAAGGAGAACTGGCTACTGCAAATCAATACATAAAGAAAAATTCAAGAAAAGATCAAAAGAACTTGGTGACTTGTTGAAGAAATAGAAACCTAATGGTGACACTAATGGTCTTGGCTTTGAAACTAGTGAAAGCTCCAGTACTGCAAACACACAGGATCATGGAAAACTGGTAAGACAACCTACTACTTATAAATTTCATGGCAAATGCTTTAACTGTAATAAGTATGGTCACAGAGCAAATCAATGTAGATCTAGAAATTATCAAAATACCAATACACCCACCAGTCAATGTTCAAAATGCAACAAAGTTGGTCATAATTCAGAGAATTGTAGAATGAATGTGAGATGTTATGTTTGTGGAAGATTTGGACACTTATCTAATCAATGCAGAACACAAACTGGCATAGGTTATGGGAAAGCTATTCAAAAAAATAATGTGACTTGCTATACCTGTAACAAAATTGGACATATTGCAAAATTTTGTAGAAGAAAGTCCTCATCGGTAAACAACAATGGTGCTAGTTTGAAAGGTAAAGAAAAGGTTGAAGAAGTAAAACAGGAATTCTCAAAATAGTGAATAAGGAAATCAGAACTAAATGTTGATAGGAATACTCCACCACCGGAAGAACAAAATAACACTCCACCGGCAGAAGAAAGTAACACTCCACCGGCAAGAGAGTCTTCATCTAACTAAAGAAAATTTCTTTCAGGGTTTGGCAAAAAAATGTGAAACATGCTATTATTCCCTCGGTTGATGGTGAGAAGTTGAAATTACTTCTATACCGGTAGATAAGTTAAGTAATTACTTAACTAGCAAGCATTAAATGTGGTGGTTGGCAAAATTGACATTATAAATCAGTGTTTTTAGCTCCATTCTACTTCACCGAGCATTCAAACATTTGAAGAGCGCGAAAATTCCAAGCAAAGTAGCAAAGCAATTCAGCAATCAATCATTCCTAAGGCAAAGAAAGGTATTTATAATCATGGCATCTTCTTCTGTACCTGAATTCATAGAAAACCCTACTGTAGTCGAAGTAATCAAACGCCCTAGGCCCGTATTTCAGTTAGTTCCTGAAATTGCTAAAAAGGATGATAATGTTGGTGCATTTTCCCAAATTCTCAAAGGAGTAGTTTTTGCAGAAGACCCTAGAATGTACATTCATTGCCACATAGAAGAATTAGGTGATGAGGAAATTAAGAACATGTATAAGACTATAATTTGTGATGATTCTGGTAATGTGAAACCTGAACACAAAATAGTCGAAACCCTAGGATTCACTGAAATCCTCAGTATACCGGATTTCCCTAAGGAAGTGATAAGGATAGTATTGAGCAAGGTTCATGGTGAATTTTTCTGGTTAGACTCGGTTCACAAAATAATTAAGGGGGCAGTAAAGGCTGTGACAAGGTTACCCTCCACCGGTAACAGACCTGATAAGACAAAAAAGGTCTCAAATAACCTAGTGACTAACCTAACAGGTGCAACATCTGACAAGAGATCTTTAAGAGTGAATGATGTGACCAACATCAATATCAGATTCATTAGCATGATTTTAGGGTACAAAATAACACATACAAACAGGTTAAATTCAGTTTCTAGTTAATTTATGCATAAAGAGTGCTTATGACATGATCGATGATAATGAAAAAATTGATGTGTGTGAATGGCTAAAGGATGAACTAATTGACAATCATGGAAAGATCAAGAAGGACAAAAAGGGGACATTTACATTTGGTAACCTACTTGTCTGTTTAATGATACATATAACAAAACAACTGCCCGATATAGGTAACAAGAATCTTGGTTTTGACATACTGGTAGGCAAACAACTATCTGATTTACTAAACAACATGGGTAAAAATAGAGAAAAGAATATTAATGAATACTTTCAAGCATTAAAGACCCGGATGAACACTAGAGTTAGATTATCACAAACAATTGTAGATAATTATAAGGATGAAATATGCTTTGTTATTAAAAAGGATGAGATTTGGATGGAAGCAATTATCCCAAGAACAATTTGGGTTACTGAGATGGGTTATGAAACTGATGATAATATAATTGAAACATATGCAAAAGCCCTTCTGGAAGCACCCAATGAACCTAAGGAAGAGGTATTTGGCAGTGCTGAGACCATTGAGAATCAAATTCAATCAAAGAAAAGAGTAAAGAAGGTAGAAGCAACAATGAGAAGAGGATCAACGCAGGCTAAGGCTATCAAAGAAGATGTACTTAAACAAATCGGTATCACTGAAGATGAGTTACAAGCACAACAGCCAGAAACTCACCTTTCACTGGTAGAAAACTCTTTAGAAAGTGATATGCCAGCTACATTTAAAAGAGTTGTGAGGAAAAGACAACCTTCACCGATATCTACACCTTTGCCTAGAAGAACCAGACAAAAGCAACAGGCAGTAAGGCCCCCGGCTAAGAAGATAACTCCTAAAAAGAAAAAGTTAACACCAAAGAAAAGGACTCAACAAAATATTACTCCAATTGACAAACTACTAGATGAAATAACAGAGGATGGACAGCTGAAAAACATCAACAAATTATATGATTCATTATCAGTTGATGACAAGGAGAAAGTTGAAAATAGTGTAATTCTTCACTTGGATATCTATAAGAAATTTTTGATGCAATTTATAGATGAATTACCGATAGAACTATTTAAGAGACTTGAAGCTACAAGGCAAGTTGTTGTAGAGCTTGACAAGAAAATAAAAATTGAGAAACTACTTGTTGTTTATCCTGTTAACTCACCAAAGGAGATAGATGATATGATCTTACAGGCTAACCGGACAGTATTCTCAACTACACACTGACATGTAGCACTAATGGTTGGTAGAGTGAACGAGGTTGCAAAGGAAATTGCAAATGGATGGGATATATTCCTTGTAGAGAAAGAAAAACAAGAAGAGTATAAAAATAATAAACCTATCAAAGTATATCAGAAAGATAAGGATAAAGGAAAAGGCAAGGTTGGTGGACCTCCGAGCATTAAAATAACAGATAATCTTCCCCCACCATCTCAAGATACTCCACCGGTAGTAACTAAAGATCAACCGGCAAATGAGAGTATGGATGTACCACAAGAGGACACAAACCCAAATTTTGAGGTATTATACACAGTAGACATTGATACTCGGAAAGCTAACATTGTGGTAGATAAGGACACAATTGGTAAGATAGATGTGGCTAGTGAGCCACCGGTAACTGATAACATAGAAGGTAAACCGACAGTTGGTAACACTGAGCAACAAGCAGAACAACGAGCTGAGCAATAGGTTCATACAGAGTTAGTACCTCCGGCATCAACTGAGTGAGACAAACCTTTGCTTAAAGAAATGGAAACACAAGATGACCTACCAGAGGTCACCACAAGCAAGGATATTGCTCCCACCAGTGGGATACATAGTGTTGGCACTTCAACTGTGGGATTCAAATCAACTAATGTAATAGAAGTTCTTTTGGATTCTATAAAGAAAATAACAGATTGTAGCTCACAAGCATATAAGGCTATAGATGACACAATTCCAATTTTGAAGATGATAGCTCCAAAATGTAATGTAGACAATAAAGATTCTTTGAGTCAACTTGACACTTTGTCTAAGTATATTACTGAAAACACTGTGATAGTTGAACAAATAAAAGAGGAAGCATTCAAGGAGAGATTAGAGAAGGAAAAACACAAATTCTTTCAGGAACAAATAAAGAAGTGTACAAGGCAGTTTGACACACTTCTACCGAAATTATGTAGCACATTAAAGGAATTCAAAACTTTGTACAGAGATACTTGTAAGACTAACTTTTTGACAGTTGACATAGACAAAAAGATCAGCAAGATACAGGAGGAAATAAATCAACTAGCTAACAATTTCATTAACTCACCTGATTCATTATCAGTTTTTGAGCAGAAGATAACAGGTTTCGAGGAAGAACTATTAAAGCTGGAAAGAGAAAAGGAAAGAATAAAAGGTAAGGCTAAGGATCTTAAATGGAGAATAAGTCTAAAATTGGACTACCTCACCACTCTAAGGAAAGATATATCTGATGCTTTGGTTCAAGGACAGAAAACACCGGCAGAGCAAATGCAACACCTCACCGGTATAGTTCAGAGGACAAAGGCATCAATAAAAGATAGCAAAAAGTTTCTTGGAAGCCTGAATTTAGTTTTGGTGGATCTTTTTTAGACTGTAACCAACCGGTTACAAGGGTGAAGCAGGAAACTACACTCTATTGACACTTTGACAACGTTTGTCATTGATGCAATAACTTAGGGATCATCTGCTCAGGGGGAGCACACATTTTTGGTAACAATTTTTGGACTTCAATTTCTGGATACACTTCTGAATTTTTATCATGAGTGTTGCCATCAATGCCAAAGGGGGAGATTGTTGGAAAATGCACACCCCAATGAGACATTGTAGGTGATTGAAGTTTTTGTCATTGATGGAAACCTTACAATCCTATTACACCGACAAGGCAATCCACCAGCACCAACAATGTTAGATTCTACACTGGCACACAGACCACCGGCACCGACAGTGAAAGGAAGCATACCGGCACAGAAGCTGACATGAATTTTTTATTGTAATTTATTTTGTTTATTATTGTAAAATCATTGTAAGCCAACTTGGAAAATTGTAAAATGACTCATATATATAAGACATCATTGTAGAACAATTAGGTATGCATGGATGAATGTAATTAGGCGAAATAGGGCAGACCTATTATGTGAATTATAAGTTAAGGGTTTATGTAAGAAGCAGAGCTATAAACCAGTACTGGATCTGGCATAGTACATTGGATTTATATAATCCATTTTGTAAGTTAGTGAGACTTCCCATTTTGTAATTGAGTAGTGAGCTCTAGGCACTTGGCCTTCCTGCATGTGCAGGCCCCTCTTGTAGCAGTAATATTCTCTTATTGACCAGTAAGTGAATATTGTGGGTCACAAATCCCATTGAGGTTTTTCCCACACCGGTTTTCCTCATTAAACTACTATGTTATGGTGTGTTTTTCATGTGGCTACTGTTATCCTTGTTCATTGCATTATTTCTTGTTTACTGGTATACAATATTAATATACTTTACATGTTTTAAGTCAGGAAAATCACTTCACCGGTTAGATGCTAATTCACCCCCCCCCCCCTCGTAGTATCTGTGGGAATCCTAACATATGGTTCTTTTAGAAGGTAAGGTGGCTAGTTGTCCATCACTTACTATGCCTTTGAATTTCTTTAACAAATCTTGCACCTCTAATGGAAAATCTGGTTTCTCTTTCTTGTCCTCCTCTTTGGGATTCATTACTAGTGAAAACCCTATACCTTCACCTTCTTCAAGTGTCTTCAAGAACTATTTTTCACTCACCAAAAGAACATTAGGACTTGCTGCCCTCTTTTCACCTTCCTCAAGGATAGACTGAATCTTGAATGTGACTCCATCTTTCTTGAATGAGTATGCATTCTTGGCTACATCATGGATAGCTTGTCTATCAAATTGTCATGGTCTTCCTAATAGAAGATGGCATGCATCCATGGGTAGGACAACACATAACACATTGTTCTTATACCTCCCAATGGTAAAATTCACCGATGCTTTCTCATTGACTAAGACATGTTGGCCTTTGTTCAACTAAGTGACTCTATAAGGGTTGTTGTGAGGTATCCTTTGCAATTTGAGCTTACTCATTGCCTCTTCTGACACAATATTGTCCGTAGACCCTGAATCAATGATCACTTTGCACACTTTGTCCATAATCTTGCATTTGATCCTAAATAGGGACCTTCTTTGGCTTGGCTCTTCTCTAACCTATTCTTTGATCAAATTTCTCCTTATCATCAAGTTTTCACCTACCTCTGACTCTAAGGAAACCTCTAAAGTCTTGCTACTTGAAGACTCTTCTTGAAGATAACTCACTCTTCTTTCACTACCATGTGATGATGATCCCTTCTCTTGACACCTATATGCTGGATGACCAAGTTGGTTGCAATGGTAACACTTCATTGTTGCAAAATATGAGGAACCTCTACCTTGGCTACACTAGATCTTCCTCTGAAACCATTGTTGGATCACCTTCCTCTATTAAATCCTCCTCTATTAGTGCCACTCTTTTTCTGCTCAGGGAGTTTAGACTCTCCTTGTGTTCTTTGTTCAGAACTTCTTCATCCAAAGCCTCCTCTATGGCCTCTATTATCTTTTCCTCTACCCCTGCCCCTATTGTTGTTTGAGTCATGTCTTCTTTTCAGTTTTTCCTCCACCTTAAGGGTAAGTTGGTAGGTTTGATGGACTATTTTTGGGCTCATTAGACTGATTTCTTCTTGGATGTTCCACCGTAGACCATTTAGGTACCTAGCAACCTTGAGACTCTCTTCTTCCACCACATGAGATCTAAGGCTAAGTTTGTGAAACTCCTCTATATAGCTACTGACATCAAGGTCTTTTTGTCTTAAGTTTTTCCTCTTCCTATGAATTTGCACTTGTTGGGATGGGGTTTGGGATAGACTAGCCTAGTCTATGCTCTTAGATCCTTTTCTTGGATCACCAGGTGTACCAACCACACCCTAGGGTCTCTATGACTTCCCCTTCTTGTGTAATCCCCTTCCCTTGCCCAATCCACCCACCAACAACTTGAATTCTTTCTCCTAAGGTCTCACCCGCTCATGAGATCCAAGGAACCGTTACTTACGCTGGCTTATTCCACACCTTTTGAGGTCCTAGAAAGGATAGGATAGGTCTAGGATATGGTTATCCATGCATTCATGTTCCCACAAGAGGTTTCCAACATCCAACTCCTTACCGATTTCAATATTTTGCCTTTTTCCTACAAAATAGGGCTACAAGGAATGTGCCCAATTAGGCCTCCTATCCAGACTTTTAGGGCTACCTCTTGAAAATGATGCACTTGCTTGTGAAACTTCCTAAAATACCTGCTATTCATTTGGCAAGGGCTCAAGGATTTTCCTAGTTTTGGGCCTCCAAGTGTCCGTACACTACCCTTGGTGGATTTTAAGGTTTTTAAGGGTTTTAAAGAGGGTTTTTAGGCCTGCCAGGGTCATAGTGTAGGTTTGATGTTCTTGCCACCTTGTTTGGATTGGTGGAAGCTCCTCCTTAACACAAATGGTACTCCACTCACCCCTCTATAACTTCTCCAAAGGGTGCCTCCTCCTCTATCCTTCCTTGCTCTACAAGACCTCTGCAAGTTAACCCTTCCTAGGCGAGCACTGTCCAGTCTCACCTAGGAGTGGGTCTTTAGATGGCCTCCCTACATCTTCAAGGGCCCTACTTTCTTTGAAGTATTGTACAGGGTCTATACTCCTATTCCCCATGGTTTCATGGTGATTCCACAATGGGGAATGGAGTTATGAACCCATTTACTCAAACCAGTCCAAAACTGGACAATGAGAAGCATGTTTTCAAACTATTTACAAACACACACAACCTACAAAACAAAACCTAATCTAAATTCTCAAAATGAAATTAAATACACCATACAAGATGCTCAACATAGTTTTACTCAAAAATCAATCCATTAATGATCTTGTCTTACTCCATTTGTGCCGACTACAACAAAATTACAGTCACAGTCAAGTCACTTTGCTTTTGTCGTACAACAACTGACATCCAACCCCTTCTCTTAGGGTTTGAAACTACTTATACTACCCTTTCCTCAGTCTATGTTCCCATATTAGGGTTGTCCATGCTAAACTAAAGATTTTGACCTCTAGGTGGAAAAGTTGCTTGATAACTTTGAAAAGTTGTCATGCAACTTTTGAGAAACTTTCTCAATATTGCTTTTCTTGACTCCTAGGCCCACATTGGGATAACCTATGGACACCACCATGCTAAGAAGGAATCTAAAACACCTCAAAGGCACACATACCCTCTACTTTCAAGAAAAACTCAACTTTGACTTATGACCCTAGGGCCTCAACTAGGACCTAAACTAGAACCAATGAGCACATGGCTATTATTTTATATAAAATGGCTTCTTAAAGAAGCAAGAACACAATCAAAATCAAATGGTGGGAGCCCTTTGAAGGGTTCTCCTACACCATACTCCCCCTTTGCAACAAACTAAGGAATTAGGGGAGTGAGAAGAGCCGAATCAATGCCAAGCTTCTTGAACTTGCTTTCTTCAACCCAAGTAGCTTTAGACACAGGTTGATCTGCCCACTTCACCAAGTGCTCCATGTAGACCTGGTGTCAAGTAGACTTCTTCACCCTTGACTCCAAGATCTCCTCTACTATGGGCTGCTTCACTTGAGGTAAGGCATTCATATCCAATTCTTGCAATACCTTGGCTTGATTCTCAGCCTACCTTGCTATCTCTCTCTTATACATTATCAGATCAGCAACATTGAAGACTGGTGAAATGACTAAGTCTGAAGGAAGATAAACCTTGCAAGCATTCTCACTATACTTTGATAGAATTCTACAAGGTCCTACCCTCTTCATTTGTAGTTTAGTAGGCTTACCACTTTGCATCCTAGCTTTGCTCAAATGGACCATCACATAGTCACCCACCTTAAATTGAACCTCTCTCCTTTTCTCATCCATTTTGGCCTTTAGTTTTTGAGTGGATTCAAGGATGTCTTTCTTGATCTATTCTTGGATCTCTTTGATGGTTTGAGTGAAGTCCTCTTCTTGGGCACTCTTCATCTCCATGGAACCAAGTTCCCTAAGTTCACACACTCCCCTTGGATGTCTACCATAGACAACCTCAAAAGGACTCTTTCCAGTGGTCCTATTCACACTGTCATTATATGCATACTCATCTTGAGGAATGACTAGATCCCATGTCTACCCATACTCCTTGGTTAGACACCTCAACAAGTTGCCTAACACCCTATTGATGACTTCAGTTTGACCATCATTTTATGGATGGTAAGCTGAGCTAAATGAGAGATTAGTTCCAAGTCTCCTGCATAATGTTTGCCAAAAATGGCCCATGAACTTACTGTCCCTATCTAAAATAATGGTTAAAGGAAGTCCATGAATCCTAACAATCTCCTTAAAGAAGAGATGTGCAGCATAGCTAGCATCATGTGTAGTTTTACAAGGAATGAAATGGCTCGTCTTGGAAAATCTATCTACTACCACATAGATGTTTTCCATACCTATCTTTGTCTTGGGAAGTCCTACTACAAAGTCCATGCTTACACATTCCCAAGGCCTATTTGGGACCGGAAATGGTTGATAGAGACTAGCATTATTTGATCCTCCTTTTTCTCTTTGACACACACCACATTGCTCCATATACCTCTTCACATCTCTTGGCAACTTGGGCCAATAGTAGTACCTCTGTACTAAATCCAAGGTTTTGTTGACTCCAAAGTGTCCACTTAGACTGCCATTGTGTTTTTCTTGGATGAGGTTTTCCCTCATGGATCCCCTACGCACACAAAACTGATTACCTTTGAACAAGAGACTATTTTGGAGAGTGTAATATGCATACTCACCATGGAAATGGTTCTCAAACTCCTTGCAAACCTTGTAGGCTGATGAGAAGTCTTCATCTCCTTCATAGAGGTCCTTGAAACCTTCTATCCCTATGCTCTGCAACTACAACTCTTCAACTGTCAACAACTTCATGCTTAAAGCATATGTCACCTTGTTGAGTTGCCCCTTTTTATGCTTAATGGTGAAGGTGAAGGGTTGGAGGTATTCCATCCATTTCAAATACCTATTGCTAAGCTTCTCTTGAGTGTTAATGTAACTCAAAGCCTAGTTGTCTGTGAACACCACAAATTCCTTTGGGAGTAGGTAATGCCTCCATTTTTTAAGAGACTGCACTAATGCATACAACTCTAGGTCATAGGCTGAGTACTTCTTCTTTGCTTCATTGAGCTTCTCACTGAAAAATGCCACAGGTTTTCCCTCTTGACTCAATACACCCCCTACTGCAATTCCACTTGCATCACACTCCAATGTGAATAGCTTGTCAAAAGTAGATAGGAGTAGGATAGGTTTTGTGGCTACTTCTTGCTTCAATAATTGAAATGCTTTATCAGTCTGCTCAATCCATTTGAACTTAGTTTTAAGGCCTCCTTTTATGGTGTCAAGGACTGGTGCACATATGCCACTGAAGTTCGTCACAAACTTCCTATAGAATTGAGCTAAACCATAGAAACTCCTAACTTCAGTCCCTATTCTAGGTGCAGGCCAATTCAAGATTGCCTCCACTTTGCTTGGATCCATCTTCAAGGTTCCCTTAGACACCACAAATCCTAAGTAGACCAGCTCCTGCTTCAAGAAGTCACACTTCTCTAGGTTGATTGTTAACTTCTCCTCATGCAACCTCTCTAAGACTAACCTCAAATGCTCAAGGTGCTCCTCTTTGGTTCTGCTATAGATGAGAATGTCATCTAGGTACACCACCACAAACCTGCCTGTGAAGTCTTTTAAAACCTCATTCATCAACCTCATGAGAGTGATTAGGGAATTAGTGAGTCCAAATGGCATCACAAGCCATTCATACAACCCTTCTGTGGTCTTGAAAGCAGTTTTCCACTCATCACCCTCCTTAATTCTAATCTGGTGATAACCACTTTTAAGGTCCAACTCAGTAAAATACATAGCACCTCCTAAACAGTCCATCAAATCCTCAATTCTAGGAAACCTTATGGTGATCCTATTGATTGTCCTTGAATCAGTGCAAAGCCTCCACTTGCCTCCCTTCTTTGATGCTAGTACTACCGGGACTGCACGTGGGCTGATGCTCTTCTTGATCAGTCCTTGTTCCAATAACTCCTGCACTTGCCTTGCCACCTCCTTGTTTTGATCAGGTGTGAGCTTATATGCAGCTTTATTAGGTAGGGATGCACCAGGAACAAAGTCCATTTGGTGGCTTATATATCTTCTTGGTGGGAGTGTTGCAGGTGCTCCATCACTTACTATGTCCTTATACTCTTGCAACATTTGTTTCACCTCCTTGGGTATCTCTGGCTGCAACTTGTCTTCCTCCTCCTTTGGCTTCACAAAGATGGCACAATTCACTATTTCCTCCTTATGTAGCAAGTGTAAGAACTCTTTACCAGTAGCCAATAAAACACTAGGTGTTCTTGAGGTTCCCTCTTCATTCTCTGTCAAAGACTGAATCTTAAAAGTTTTACTATCCTTCTTGAAGGAAATGGAGTTCTCCTCTCCATCATAGATCACCTTCCTATAAAATTTCCAAGGTCTACCTAGAAATAGGTGACAAGCATCCATGGGTAATACATCACAAAGGATCTTATCCTTGTATCCTCCAATAGAGAACTCTACCCAAGTCTGCCCATTTACAAGAACACTCTGCTCATGATTCAACCATCACACCTTGTAAGGGTTAGTGTGGGGTATCCTTGTGAGTTTCAACTTCTTGGTTGCCTCCTTTGATATTATGTTATCAGTTGACCCTGAATCTACTATCACCTTGCAAACTTTACGAAGGATCTTGCATCTCACCCTAAACAATGCTCTCCTATGCTTGGGTTCATTCTTAACTGGTTGTCTTATCAAGACCCTATTGAACATTAGATTTTCTCCAACCTTTGATTCAATATGTTCCACCTCAGGTGTCTTGCTGCTTGAAGAGTCTTCATGTGCATAAGCAACCCTCTTTCCACTGTTTGATGAGGTAGGCTTGTCAGGGGATCTATAGGTCGGGTGTCCCAATTGTCCATAGTTGTAACATTTCATAGTTGCAAAGTAGGAGTTACCTCTACTAGTACCTCTACCCCTACTTGGACCACCTTGTGCACCTCTTCCTCTAGAATGGCCTCCTCTGAGATTGGCTTCACTGCTATGCTCAGTCAACTTGGCTTCTCCTTGGTTCCTCTGCTCATTTGCCTTGCTTTGGTAACCACCTCGGTGATTCATTTGTTCTCTACCTCTACCTCTACCCCTGGTATTAGAGTATCCTTTTCTTTTGTTCCTCTCGTCCACCTTGGCAGCAAGTTTATGACATTTTTGGACAGTGGTAGGGGTCCATAGGCTTATCTCCTCTTGAATGTTCCACTTAAGGCCGCTTAGATACCTAGCCACCTTGATAGATTCATCTTCTTGGACTTTGCATCTAAGGCAAAGTTTTTAAAATTCTTCGGTGTAGGAGGTCACATCAAGGTTTTTTTGCTTCAATCCCTGTCTCTTCTTATGAAGTTGGACTTCATAATCCTCTGGTAAGTAGTTCTCCTTGATCTTACTCACCATGGCCTTCCAATTGGCAATAGGTAGCTTCCCCATGCTAACTCTCTCTTCCTGCAAGTACTTCCACCATGTCAAAGCTACTCCCCTTAATCTTGATTTGGCAACCTTAACCTTTTGAGCCTTTGTCACTCCTTCACACTCAAAGTGGTTCTCCATACCCTTAATCCATTCCATGATAGTATCAATGTCCATCCTTCCACTAAAATGTGGTAATCCTTCAAAATCTTTGGTGTTCAAAGCCTTAATAGCCTTTAAAAAATGTTCTTCATTTAACAAGGGATCTGGTTCAGGTATAATGTCATCTATGTCTATATTTTTCTTTCCTTTATCCTTGGTGTCCTCACCCCAAGGTCCTTGTGTCCTCTGATCCACCACTTCTTGCAACTTGTCCCATATCTCACTCATAGCTTCTTCAAGGAGTCTATTCTTCTCCTTCTGCTCTTCTACCTCCCTAGCCAGCTCTAAATTAGTGATCATTCTACTCTCCCCTACTAATTCACTAGTATATAGAGACATGCATAGTCCACCAAATCTTTAACTTGTTTTGATACCAATCTGTTGGGATGGGGTTTGGGATAGACTAGCCTAGTCTATGCTCTTAGATCCTTTTCTTGGATCACCAGGTGTACCAACCACACCCTAGGGTCTCTAGGACTTCCCCTGCTTGTGGAATCCCCTGACCTTGCCCAATCCACCCACCAACAACTTGAATTATTGCTCCTAAGGTCTAACCTGCTCATGAGATCCAAGGAACCCTTACATAGGCTAATAAAGGTTTGTCTTGTTCCACACCTTCTAAGGTCCTTGCAAGGATAGGATAGGTCTAGGATATGGTTATCCAGGCATTCATGTGCCTCCAAGAGGTTTCCAACATCCAACTCCTTACCGATTTCAATATTTTGCCTTTTTCCTACAAAATAGGGCTACAAGGAATGTGCCAAATTAGGCCTCCTATCCGAACTTTTAGGGCTCCCTCTTGCAAACAATGCACTTGCTTGTGAAACTTCCTAAAATACTTTCTATTCATTTGGCAAGGGCTCAAGGATTTTCCTGGTTTTGGGCCTCCAAGTGTCTGTACACTACCCTTGGTGGATTTTAAGGTTTTTAAGGGTTTTAAAGAGGGTTTTTAGGCCTGCCAAGGTCACAGTGTAGGTTTGATGTTATTTCCACCTTTTTTGGATTGGTGGAAGCTCTTACTTCACACCAATGGTACTCCACTCACCCCTCTACAAATCCTCCAAAGGGTGCCTCCTCCTTCTTCCTTCCTTGCTCTACAAGACCTCTGCAACTTAACCCTTCCTAGGCGGGCACTGTCCAGTCTCGCCTAGGAGTGGGTCTTTAGATGGCCTCCTTGCATCTTCAAGGGCCCTTCTTTCTCTGAAGTATTGTGTAGGGTCTTTACTCCTATTCCCCATGGTTTCATGGTGATTCCACAATGGGGAATGGAGTTATGAACCCATTTACTCAAACCAGTCCAAAACTGGACAGTGAGAAGCAAGTTTTCAAACTATTTACAAACACACACAACCTGCAAAACAAAGCCTAATCTAAATGCTCACAATGAAATTAAATACACCATACAAGACACTCAACACATTTTTACTCAAAAATCAATCCATTAATGATCTTGTCTTACTCCATTTGTGCCGACTGTCAACAAAATTGCAGTCACAGTCAATTCACTTTGCTTTTGTCATACAACAACTGACATCCAACCCCTTCTCTTAGGGTTTGAAACTAATTATACTACCCATTCCTTGGTCTATGTGCCCATATTAGGGTTTTCCACGCTAAACTAAAGATTTTGACCTCTAGGTGGAAAAGTTGTTTGACAACTTTGAAAAGTTGTCATGCAACTTTGAAAAGTTGTCATGCAACTTTTGAGCAACTTTCTCAATGTTGCTTTTCTTGATTCATAGGCCCACATTGGGCTAACCTATGGACACCACCATGCTAAGAAGGACCCTAAAACACCTCAAAGGAACACATACCCTCTACTTTCAAGAAAAACTCAACTTTGACTTATGACCCTAGGGCCTGAACTAGGACCTAAACTAGAACCAATGAGCACATGGCTCTTATTTTATATACAATGGCTTCTTAAAGAAGTAAGAAAACAATCAAAATAAATTGGTGGGAGCCCTTTTCAAGGGTTCTCCTACACCAACACTTCATAGTCATCAGGGAGATAGGCTTATTTGATTTTGACTAACATCCCTTTCCAAGAAGAGATGGGTGCTTTGCCCATTTTCTTCCTTTCATCTTGCACAAATTTCCACCATGTGAGAGAAGCTCCTCCCATCCTTGACTTGGCTACCTTTACTCTCTAGGATTTATTTATGCCTTCACATTCAAAATGGTTCTCCATGCCTTCTATCCATTCTAGGACTACTTTCGCCTCCATCTTACCAATGAACAATGGCAATCCTTCTAGTGATTTACCACTCAAGGCCTTCAATGCCTTCAGGTAAGGTTCTTGCTCTAGGATAGGATCAGGTTTAGGTATTTTGTCTATCTTTGACACTTCTTTACCCTTCCCTTCTACTCCTTCCACCTTTACCAACACTTCATCTTCCTTGGTTTCTACCTCACCAAGCTTACTCTCCAATTCTAGCAATTTCTCCTTCATGAGTCTATTCTCTTCCTCCTGATCATCTACTCTCTTTTCCAACTCTTCATTGGTCACCATGTTGTTGCCCCCTACAGATTCCAATGAGGACATCTACTCACCTAGCCCAAATCTTATACACTCTGATACCAATTTGATGGGGTTCACCTAGTTTGCTCAACACTTCACCTAGCTGGTGTTGCTCAATTCCACCAACTCACCAGACCTAGTTTCTCTCTAGACCTCCAAGTCATTCTCATTCTCTTATAGGGCTTGATTCTTAACCTTTCTAAGGTTTTTGTTTCAAGTGTTTTGGTGAGGAACCCTACCAATTCATAGAGCTTCCCATGTGCTCAATTATGGCTTCTTGGCTTCAAGCTGTCAAATTGGGCTCCTACCATTGTGTGATGATGTAGAGGTGTGGAGGTGTCTACTTTCATGTTTTGAATGCATTTAGGGTCCATTTGTGGTTTTCAATCATTAGGTTTCTTACTAATTTCAAAATCTTTCCTAGAAAAGGGCTATAAGGAATTAGTCCAATTAGGCCTCCTAAAACCGGTTTTTTAGGGCTTGAGTGAAAACGGTCCAAAAGACCCCCAAACAAGTTTGGTTTTTCTTCAATGTTTCACCTAACCTCAAGAGATTTTTTTTTTTGGCTCCTTGTTTCACCATATGATATGCTAACCCCAAAATGAGGGTTTTGAAGGGTTTTCTAGGCCTCTAGCTGGCAGTGAATGGTCAAATTGGGTTTTGAGCATTAAATGACCTTGTCAAGGCTCCTCCTTGCATTGGAAACTTTTTCCCAACTCCTTGGACCTCTCCAAAATCTTGGATAGTGAATTGGTATTCACCTCTACACTTTGCACCACTTTTTCACCTTATTTCCTCTAGCAGGGTTGCTCCTGGACTCGCCTAGAATAAGGTGGTAGTCATATTGAAACTCTTCTCCAGCATCTACCCCTACATATGTACATTTTACAGGTGGTTTTCCTTCATGTTCCAACAAGCCATGATGGCAGCACTTCTGAATTTCATGGGGCAACCATTTTTACATCAAACTACTATATACAAGCCAAAACTGGTTGTTTGCAAACTAAATTAATAAAACACTAATGAAAACTATCTACAAAGCTTTAAATTGAACCAACAACACTGTAACACACTATAGAAACTCAATCCATTTCTAGATCAATGGATTCAATCCATTTTCAATTATAAAATGAGTAAAATCAAGCCAAAATGCTGCCAACTAGTCTGAAAATGAGTAGTTTCAGATAGTTGAACTTACATGACACATTCTCCAACCTTGGTAACCATGAAAGAGAGGGTACTTATATATTTTCCCATGTGTGGAGTCATCCTAGGGCATTGGCCAATCCCTGACTCCATCGCTAACCAATTCAGGATAAAAGTTGTCATGACAACTTTTTGCAACTTTGCACTTTTGCACTTTTTGGTCTTTCCAACCTATGAGACCTATTCTAAGTCATTACACATGACTTTTTAAACATGTCTAAGAGTAATTTAACCCTCCCTAATTCCTATACCAAGTTTTGACATCTTTGACCATCAAGAAGGTCAATTACCTACTCAAACCCGCTATTTACACAAAGATGCAAACCTAAGAAGAATGAACTCAACCTAGGCCTACATTGACTCAAAACACTAACTCTTGGACCCTCTTGGAGTCCTTATTCACTACTGACTTGGCTAGGGTCAGTACAAGCCAAAATTGATAAAACTAGATAGTCTAAGTCCTAGGTGCTCCTGCACCACACTCCTTCTTATGTACACTCAATGAATCCAACCGGGGACTCACCAAACCTCTAAGACCTCTGGATCACCTTATGATTTTATCATTTTCCCTCTCAAGAGATAAAGCTTAGGCTTCGAAAACCAAAATTTGACTATCTATAGATGTAGTTAAAGAATTTGATCCATCAAAAGAATTAACTATACCTACAATCTCCTCCTAAATATCCTTAATCCTTTTATCTGTCTTAGTTGTGAGTAAATCTGTATTACAACATACTTTATAAATATTAGTGCATTACCTCAATGCATTATCAATCAATTTTAACTTATCATTAATCTCCTTCCTCTCAGATTCAATCATTTGATCAAATGTAGCTCTCTTTTCCTAAGTAAACCTCTCTAGTGCCTGTCAGTTTGATATTTTCTATATAGACTGAAAATCCTTTGAAATGTACTCTGTGATTGTCTTAAGCTTGTCGGATGGGTTCGCTTCATTATCAAACTTGCACTTTGGGACAAGTCTATGCAAAACAGTGATAGACTGATCAATAACCCCTTTATTCATAGATCCTTCCTTCATCATTTTCTGTGCAACCATCATCATTAGTTCAGTAGAACTCATCTCAGTTATGTTTTTCTTATCAACTTGCGAGGTGTCAATTGACAAAAATGATGGACTCACTACCAGTTCCGTGTCAGATTCCTCTTTCTTCTCATCTGATGGTTTAACCTTTATAGCTTCCTCACTTGCACTGGTGGTTTTGCCACTTGGCACAGTCTTAGTAACTGTCAATTCCTCCCTAGGAACTGTGTCCTCATCTTGTACATTCAGATTTGAAGGACTGTTGTCCTCAACATTAGTAACATGTACATTTGCAACCTTTACACTCACTTTATATGTCGGTATATCAATATTTGCATGTACATTATTCTCTATCGGGGGCTCAATATCCACTATCTTAATATTTTTCAAAATTGATGGTGAAGTACCCACAATACCTTTACCTTTCCATTCAACCGAGATGTCTATAGTATATGTCTTAGGTTCCGGTGAAGTATAAAAACCACAATTCTCCTCAAAGAACTTAACCCATTCCTTGTGGGTCTCCTTGATTATCTCATTGACCCTACCTAACATAAGACCGATTATTGTATGCTTGTTGTTAAAGATTTTCCTATCTGCAACTTCAAGTGTCTTGTCCATCTCCTCTAGAGTAATAGAAACACAAATAGATAACAATTCTTGAATCTTTATATGCATGTCCTCTTACATTGCTGATAGTCTTCTAGCATCCAAAATGTCATATAACTATGTCGGTATTTGGTCTTCAATTTCTAACAAGGCTTTCTTATAAATATCCAAATACAACAAAACTGATTCCTCTACTTCTCTTTGTTCAACATCATCCAAATGCTCATAATTAAATTGCACATTCTTTAACATACCATCTTTGATTATTTCATTAACTAATTCTGCACAAGTCTTGGGTGGAATGATAGTTACACTACTAGATACAAGTGCAAGATCAGTGTCATCCTTCTTCTTCCTTCTTCCAATACCGAATGGGGCTGAAGCTGTTTCTTTTGGTGCTTTTTTCTGTGTCGGTACCCTGATAGTAACTTTCCTAACTAGTTTCTTCTTAGCTTCTACCTTAGTTTCTTCAGTTTTCTTCCTTAATACCCTCTTGAATGCTAAGGGTGTGCCATCATCAGATCCAGAGTCAGCTGCAATTGGCTCAATGAATATTTCTGGCTCTTTCCATTTTCTCCCTTTCTCCGAAATAGCATCAATTAATTCCTTGATGTCTTGTGAAACCTTTTCCACAAATTTACTTGCCTTGCCCTCCTACTTCTCTCTCTTCTTCTAGTTTAACTCAGTTTCAACCTCTTTCTTCTTTTTCTTAGCAATAACAAAGTTTTTTACAGATTCACCTATAGGTGCATCAATTAGCATCTGTGCATAAGCATCTAGGATCTGTGCATCAACTTCATAACCCATTTCCTCAATCCAAATCTTCTAGGGCCTTACTGCTTCCATCAAAGTTTCATATTTCATGACCATGAAGCATATCTCAGTTGAGTACTTCTCAACAATTTGCTTTGGAACCCTCTCCCTACAATTCATAGCCTTTTGAAATGCCTTAAAGTAACCCCACACTTTGTCATCTCTCTTACTACCGAATCTAGCAATTGATTGTTTTAGTTACCTCCCTACCGAGATATCAAATGCCCATTGTCTTTTCCCAAAATCAGGAGTCTCATTGATGAAAAACAATATTAAACAGACAATCAAGTTTCCATACCCGAATGTTCCTTTCTTCTCTCCTTTAATATTTCCTAAGTTAATCAACAATGCATCCAACATCCAACCACATAGATCTAACTTCTCATTCTCCCTCACCATTTTATGAGCTGCATAAATGTAGAAGCTAGAAACAAAATTTAGTTGGTTAGATTGTGTTACCTTGTAACCAATGACCATGCTTCTAAATTTGATATCTTTGTTGGTGATAGTACTAATCTTCATTGATCGCTTGTCTGATGTTGCGTCAGCGATCTTGTTGACCTGATCATTAGAAAGATAACACAATGATGAATAGTGAGGACCAAACCGGTACTGAGAGGGGGGCGTGAATCAATATAGGTACAAAAACTTTTCCTGAATCGGTTTGATTGCAAACAGTGAACTTGACTGGAAATCACTAACACCGATCATAAACCAAATTACTACCAGTTAAGCACAATGAGACTATAAAAGATATAAACCGACAACACTTAGCTTTCCATACAACCTGTTCGGAGTATTTAAGACTGAGTCAAATTTATAGGCCCAATTCAAAAAATTTGCTAAGGCACCCAAATAAGTCAGTTTGAATGGCCTAGTTAGCAAAGGGGTAAAATGGAGCTGGTTGATGTTTAGAGGGTAAGGCTCGGGATTCATGTCCCACACCTTTCATTTGGCCTATTCAGTGATGTGCAACTTTCAGAATTCAATTTGGATAAGTTTACGAGGTACCCATTTTGAGGGGTGAGCTGGAAGTGCATTTTAGGCACAAGTGCAAATTTTATTAAGTAGCCTACTTTGAGCGATTATATCTTTTGCCCTATTGATTTTCATGAATAAATTAAAAGTGGATTCAATTCTATGCATAAATGTGAGTCAGCCTACAAAATTTCAAGTCCTTATGAATCCGTTTGCTCAGTTTTCAAAGCTAAATCCGTTTGTAGTTTGTGATGTTTGCACAAATGTAAAAATGTCTTGGTGAGCGTCATGTCAGAATGTTTGTTCCGGGCTAATTTTGGTATAAATGGTGAGCTACATTTCAAATTTCAAGCTTTTATCAATCCGTTTGATCGGTTTTCAAAAGGACTCATTTTGCCATCAAATTCAGTTATCCGCACTTCCAGTGTTAGATCAATTAATGTAGCCGTTTTGGTGAGCGTGCCATTTGCATCCTGTCAGTCGGGTGATCGAACTGAGAATTCAAAGATTTAATATGTACTTAAAGGTACCTATGTTCCAAATTTGAGAGCCTACGGAGGTCGTTTGATATTTTTGAGAAAGGCATCATGGGTTGCCAGAACATTGACTTCATCAGGTCCGCAGTGTCGACAAAGCCAATTGGCCATTTTTGGAAATTAATATCTCTTCGCTCGGGACTCATCTTGAGAAACCGTTTGGTAGATGTCATCCTTATATATCAAAGTACATGCCTGTCAAACAGCGAGCTCCAGAAAGGTGTTTTGACAGGTTTGAAAATTACGTCTTCGCGATTAAATGCGAAAATTGTGGCGTAATTGCCTGAAAGTTGCAAAATGCAATTTTATGATCCGAAAATGGTGCCGATCGATTCCAGAGGTATGTTTGAGGTTCCTAAGATATTCCAGAGGCCAGTAGCTTGAAAACAAAAAAAAATTTTAGTCGGACCCACTTTGGGGCCCGACCTGGCTCATGTCTACGCTTTAATTTTAATGGTGAAATGTTCTTTTTTCCTGGCAATATATGTGTATCCATATTGGCTCGATTTCAATTTGCCAGCTGGACCGTGAAAGAGCAAAGAGACTCCAACACCAAATGCAAATTCAAATGTGGCGAATTAGAAATTTTTATTCAAGGATGCTGCTAATGAGACTCTTAATCTTGGAATTAATGAAAGTTATTCTCTTTATTTGCCTGTGGGTGATGAACACTCAGTTATTCAAGGTGCTTATTTGGAGGCAAAGACTATGTATGGTGCATTGTGTGGCTTTGAGACATTCAGCCAATTGTGTGCATTTGGCTTTATGACAAATAATGTAGAAATCATCAAACAAATAATTGATTCTATGTCATATGCTAACCTCAATGTGTTCCATTGGCATATCGTGGGTGAGGAAATGAAACCTTTCGATCAATACCATACTTGCTGGCCTCCTCCTTGCTTGTAAATTGGAAGCCCCACATGACTACCCCTTCCCTCCTTGCGTTGAACATTTTGTAGAGAGCAGCATTAAAACCAAATGCAAATGATAACCAGAGACCATCCTCCACGTGATAGGTGAGTTACAGAAGTAAAATGTGGTGGAGGAGGCTTTGGAGTTACCAGAAGGAGCAGATTCTAAGTTTCCAATCCACTTCAGCAACCCTCACGTGCCCTCCCATCTACTGCAAGCAAGTGCATGGAGGATGGTGAAGGTGCTGGGTAGAAATCCTTGAAGAAAATGCATGGAGAATGTTGTTGAAAAGCATTAATAAACTCAAACAAATGTAAAACAACAGCAATCAGCTCCTCCTCCCACGTGATTGGTGAAAGGGGCAATTTGGATCAGCAAATGAATGTTTTTCCTCCTGCGTTGTGTTTTGTGGAAGGCACAGAACATTCCAAACCAATGAAAACCTCCCTCGCGTGCCCTCCAATCATCCTCCCTCTGTGCTGTTAAATAATGGAAAGACATTGAAATCTTCAGCCAATGCAATGGAAAAGGGTAAGTAAAAACAGTTAAAATCTTTATGTAATCAATTGCCAATGTTGCCAACGTCCTCTCTGCAGATGTTTAGCGTGGGAGAAATGAAGAAGGCATTTAGTCTGAGGTTTAAAAACTTCAAAGCAAAGGTATTGCCAGATTGGGCATGAAAATCTTCAAAAACTTGCAGTTCCAGGCGTGAGGCATTATCCCACATTGGCTGTGCACTGGGAGCTTTTAGTATTTATATACAAAAACGCACTATGCTATAATGTCTAAGCCATAAAGGCTTTTGACACAAGGTGCCCATGGGCGCCCAAGGCAGGCCCACGCGTGAGCACGCTTCCCAAGGTGATGGAGGAGTTGACTAGACGAAGACCAAGTGGACCCCACGCGTGCACGCTTCCTGAGGCAAAGAGGCAAAATTTTGCAGACGAAGGTCGGGTTAACGAGCGAGCCAGTTCGAGAGAGATCAACGGCTCACGCTATTTCGCGAAGGATGATGCACGAAGTTTAAACCCCGCGAAATAGCGAAAGTGAACGAGAGCCGTCCACGTGGCAGTAAGGTGGCACCCAGTAGCGATGACGTGGCATACAAGCAAGCAGCCCAGTGGTGGTGACGTGGCCGACAAGTGGCAAAAGGTGAGGTGTCATCCCAGGTGGCGCCCAGTAAACCCCATCAGCCAATCAGACCCCGCCACGTGGCAAGACGTCAGAGCACATTTGGAGATGAAAAATTTAAAATTAAAATTGTTTATTATATAGTTTAGACTATATTAATAAATGGAAAATTTAAATGTTTGAGCACATTGGGGAATTAATTCGCCCAGGACTCAAGTTTTGCCCAAGGTATAAAGTGTTATATATTTTCGGAAAGCTCTCGGAGCGAGGAATCTGATTATGAAGTTAATTTGGACAAATGTGGGATATTTTAGAAGCAGTTTCCACAGGAACAAAATTCAGTTAGAGAGGAGAGACACTTGGCAGTTTTCAGTTGTGGATTTGTTTTTCTTCCTTCCTCTTTTTATTCCCCATTCTTCTCAGTTGTAAGGGTTCCAGAATTCTGTGAGGAAGTGCTCCAGTTTTCATGGCTTCCATTTTCTGAAATTCTTGACCCAAACTTGTAAAGTTCTATGGATCTACTCAGGGTATAGAGGCTATATTGCAGGATGACAGATTGTTTTCTAGTTGCAGGTCTTACTTGTGTCAGGCATGAGTAAATTTCCCATGATATTGTCTCTGTGATATGTTTTTTCATTATTATGAATTCAATCCTCAAGGAGGATGAAATTTGTCATCTCAAGGAGGTTGTGTGACTGTTTATAGGTATCCTTCAAGGAAGGTTTTAAATTCTATAGTCAGTCATAAATGATGAAATCTATTTCCAGATCTGATAAATTTGTGAATGAATCAAATAGTGCATTAATATCAGGTATTGGTGCATGAATATCTTGTTTAAGGAAAACAAATTTGCATCTATGATTCATATTTGCAGTTCTGTTTGTAACTCTATTGCCCAATGAACAAGGCACTGGTCTTGCAAGTTTAGGGATGGTTTCAGATCAACATTTTAAAAGACAAATCTATTTCCCTTTATGTCATTCCAAGCTCTACTTCATCCTATTGTTTGTACAGATCTAGCCAATCTGTAATGTTTCCTAACCTGTTGAGCTTGTGAAATGATCTATCTGCTTAATGTTGATGCAGTTACGTGTCTGTAATTGTTGTATTTGGTGCATCAAGAGGGTGTCCCCTAGCAGAACCTGAAGTGCAGGAGGATCAATTAGGGTCCTATGTTATGTTGTCCAAGCCCTGATGTGTTCTGTAGACTGAAATTGGCCATTTCATAGAAATATTTGCAGGTGTTCTTGGGTTATCACTTTTGGTGAACAACACAACCTACTTCCTCATTCCCATTTTATCCTTATGCATAAACAGATATTCTATCATCAGAAATATAATAACATGCTAGATCAACATGATTCACTGCTTGACAGAAAACAACAAAGCATCACACGAAAAAGACAACACATATGACACGCATATTTTTCATGTAGAAACCCAACTGGGAAAAACCACGATGGGGACAAATACCCACAAGTTGTTTTTGAACTCTTTACAAGTCCGCTCTGTTAGAAGCCTAGTCCGGTTAAAGACTATTACAACAAGTTCTGTTAGGAACCGATCCTGTTAGAGATCACCCAGTTAAGGGATGGCTAAAATACCTAGTTAAGGGTTAAACCCTGTTAAAGGTTACCTTGTTAGAGGATTTTATGAACTCAATGGCTTTGAGTCACCCTGTTAAAGGATTTACAACAAGCTGGTTAAAGCTACCCTGTTAAGGTATTTTCCAACTGCTGAAGTGATTAGAGATCAACAGGTATTACAATGATCTGGTAATAGTACTCAATGCCAATGCAGACCCACTTTAGTTCCTTTCTTTTGCATAGACACTTTGCAGGTATCAACCCTCTTATCTAGTCTGGCAAGAATCGCGTATCTTTTCACTTAGATACACACACAACATTTGCCAACAACTTCAACATGAAACACAACATCGACCTTATAGGAAATAGATAGGTCAGTAGCATAAACCCTAAACCCTAAACATTTAGGTTGAGCAATTGAGTTGGTTCAATCCTGACCATTGAACACTTGGAATTTGAATACAATGGTCTTGAACAAATCTCAAGATATTATCCATTGTTCGTTCTTCACCGCTTCTTGGAGGCGATAACCCATCACGCATTCTCCACCATTTGCAGAGACTTCACACATTCCCAAGGTAGATAGAATCAATCTCCTTCATGCAAGATCCTTCACGTGCACGAGGCTGACATGGCAACATGATCTGATCTCCATTACAATGCTAACTCATCACACAATGCCATCAATTGAATCACACAGGCTCGAAACACTTCAACCGGAAACCCTAAAGCTGAGACTACCAACCGGTAGTCATACCATATTAAACCTTGATAGAAAACATTCCATATACCGGTTCACTTGGAAAAATGTACCGCTTCACGTTTTGCACATATACCGGTTGTCAACATTATACCGGTTCACTTTGCCAGTTGCTTAACTTCAATAAACCTATTCACTCTTCAACATATTCCCAGTTCACTCTTCAAAATATTACTGGTTCACTCTTTCAGCATATTACCAGTTCTCTCTTCAGCATATTACCGGTTCTCTCTTCAGCATATTACCAGTTCTCTCTTTAGCATATTACCGATTCATTCTTTCAGCATATTGACATTAATGACAACACGATATCATCATGTCAACATACTCTACACATATGCCAACAATCTCCCCCTTTGGCATTAATGGCAATATACAAAGATATCTCTTTTTCTGAATCACATCTTCTCCTTAATACTACAGATATGTTTTCCGCTTTGCATCTTCTTCCCCTTTGACAACAATGCCAAAGTGGAGGCACGAGCTTCCCTATTCCACTATGCTACTCCCCCTGAGGAGTGGCATCTTCCAATACATCAATCCTGAAAAGATATAGCAGAGTAAGATCTGACTGATGTGGAGCACAAACCTTTAGTTTGCCTCTTGAAGGGGCAACACCCCTAATTCACCTCTCAGATAGGTAAAGGTAGCCTTCAATAGAGGCTTGGTGAATATGTCTGCTAACTACTCCTTACTGAAAACATGTTCCAATACCACCTCTTTCTTTTGAACCTTTTCCCTCAAGAAATGATACTTGAGTTCAAAGTGCTTGGTTCTAGCATGTGAAAAAGGATTCTTGGAAATGTTAATTACACTTGTATTGTCACATAATATACTTACTAGTTCAGATACAGGAACTTTGAAGCCATTCAATACATGCTTCATCCAAATAGTCTGGGTGCAGTTCATAAAAGCTGCAACATAATTTGCTTCTGATGTAGACTGAGAGATACAACTCTGCTTTTTACTCATCCATGAGACCAATCTACCACCGAGAAAGAATGCACCACCGGTTGTGCTCTTTCGATCATCCACATTACCAGCCCAATCAGCATCTGTGAATATTTTCAGGTTGAAACCATCATTGTATGGATACCATAATCCATAGTCAATAGTTCCCTTCAGATATCTAAGAATCTGCTTGACTGCTACCAAGTGGGATTCTCTTGGGCTTTTCTGAAACTGAGTGGTAATACCCACTGCATGTGCAATGTCTGGTCTACTATGCACTACATAATGCAACTTACCAATCATTGATCGGTATTCCTTCTCATTTACCAATACTGGGTCATCCTCTTTTGATAGTTTACAACTGGTCACCATTGGTGTACCAACCAATTTGTTGTCTTTCATACCAAAGGTCTTCAACACCTCTTTGACATACTTAGACTAAGTAATAAAGATTCCATCTTTCATTTTCTGAATCTGTAGTCCAATGAAGAACTTAATCTCCCCTATGAGTGACATCTCAAACTCCTTTTTCATCTCATGTACAAAGTCATGACTCATCTTGTCATCTCCACCAAAGATTATGTCATCAAAAAATACTTCACAGATCATAATCTGATCTCCATCTGATTTAAGGTAGATATTGTTATATGCACTTGTTCTTTCAAATCCAATCTTCACAAGATGGGAGTGCAAGTGTTCATACCATGCTCTAGGTGCCTGCTTCAGTCCATACAAGGCTTTATGTAGCCTACACACCATGTCATTGTCTTCTGATAGGGAAACCCCATCTGGTTTCTCTATATACACCTCCTCTTCAAGTATTCCATTTAGAAATGCATATTTTACATCCATTTGGTATACCTTGAATCCTTTAAAAGATGCATATGCAAGAAGCATACAAACTGCTTCCAATCTTGCTACTGGAGCAAAGGTTTCTCCATAGTCTTCTCCTTCTTCTTGGGCATATCCTTTACATACTAGTCTGGCTTTGTTCCTTACCACTGTGCCATCTTCATTCAGTTTATTTCTGAAGACCCATTTGGTTCCAATGACATTTTTATGCTCTAGTCTAGTCACCAAAGACCATGTACCATTCTTCTCTATCTGATCAAGTTCCTCTTCCATTGCCTTGATCTAGTCTTCATGTTTCTGTGCCTCTTTGAATGATTTAGGCTCAAATTCAAAGATCATACATGAGTTTTCTTAGACCTTTCTTCTTGTAAGAATTTCGGCATCTTTGTCAACTATGATCTGCTTTGGATCATGATTGAGTTTTACATACCTGGGTATATTCTTAACAAATTCCTCTTGCTTTTCTTCTTCATCCTCATCTTCATCAGCATCAACATCCACCGATGTAGGGCACAATTACTGTTTCTAGGCTGATTTGCAACCGGTTCCTAGAAGGTTAATACCGGTTCATCTCCTACATGCTCTCTACCAATTTCCTCAGGTTTCTCAAAGTTTTCATCGACCCTAATATTGATGCTTTCAACAATTCTCTGAGTCCTATTGTTGAAACATTTGAGAGCTTTGCTCTTTGTGGAATACCCTGGGAATATTCCCTCATCACATTTAGCATCAAACTTCCTCTGATGTTCACTCCTCTTGATATAACATTTACTACCAAACACTCTAAAGTAGCTTACCACTGGTGTCTTATTGGTCTAGTACTCATAAGGTGTATTATCCTTTCCTTTCTTGATGAGTACCTGGTTCATTGTGTAGACTGCAGTGCTCACTACTTCTCTCCAAAAGGTGTGAGCAACCTTTCCTTGGATCAACATAGTTCTAGCCACTTCAACCACAGTCTGGTGGTTCCTCTCTGCTAAGCCATTCTACTATGGAGTCCAGGGGCAGAGAGTTGCCTCTTGATGCCATTCTCTTCACAATATTTGTTGAATTCACCAGAAGTGAATTCTCCTCCTTGATCAGTTCTAAGGCATTTGATTCTTCTACCACTTTCCTTCTCTACTAGTGCTTGAAAGCTTTGAACTTTCCAAAGGCTTCAGACTTGTCCTTCAGGAATATGACCCACATCATTCTTGAGCAATCATCTATAAGAATCATAAAATACCTATCTCCCTACACACTCCTAGTTTTCATAGGACCACACAAATCAGTATGCACAAGATCAAGTAAATTGTCTGCAGTGAAAGATTTACCTTTGAAAGTTGAGGAAGACATTTTCCCCAGTTGACACTCTCTACACAAAGGATTTTCCAGTTTTCTCAACATTGGCAATCCTCTAACTACCTTGATCTTATTGGCCTTCACAATATTGTCAAAGTTTACATGGTAGAGTCTCCTATGCCATATCCAGTTGTCTTCAAACTTAGCCATAAGACATGTACTGACATTAGCATTTAGCTGAAATAGGTTACCTTTGGTCTACATACTGGTAGCCATCAATTCACCACTCTTTCCTTTGATTTTGCACACTCCATTTTTGAATTCCAAAGTGAGTCCATTATTATTCAGTTGAGCAACACTCAAAAGGTTGTGCCTTAGACTTTCTACCCAATACACATTGTCAGTACTACTTCTTCCATTCAGAGAGATGGACCCTCTACCTTTTACCATACATGATGCATCATTACCAAAATGAACCACACCACCATCATACTCTTCCAGAGAAAGAAAATTACTCTGGTCACCAGTCATATGGTGAGAGCAACCACTCTCAATAATCCACTCATTGGAATTATCAAAATGGGAGACAAGAGCCTTCTTGTTTGACACATCTTCCTTTACTGCTACAAACACAATATCTTCATTTTCTTCATCTTTTGATTCCTCATCAGTAACACCTTCATCAACTACTACAAAACAGTTTGTCTGGTTTCCTCCTTTGAACTTCTTGAACTTTTCTGGTTTGTCCTTGCTATCACCATTAGGACAGTTTACAGCAATGTGTCCTATTCAGTTACAAGAGAAGCATTTCAAAGGAAGCTTACCTCCATATTTACCGGTTCCCTTAGGAAGTCCTCATCAGGATCTCCTCATCATCTATTTCTCTACTCTATCTTGGTTTGCCACTAGTACTAGCTTCTTTGCCTTTTCTGGATGGTGCAGCAGATGCTCTAAAGGCTGATTCAGTCTTCTGAACACTGCCATCAAAATTATTTAGGTCATAGGCTATCAACTTTGCAATGATGGAGTCTAGGGACACCTTAGTCTTGTCTATCGACCTCAACTCCTGAATAGCAGCAACCCTTATTGCATAGACTAGTAATAAGGATCTCAAAACTTTGCTAACAACAGTGGAATCTTCCATTTTACCACCTGCACTCTTGATATCTCCAACAGCAGTTTTGATTCTTATTCCATATTATTGAATGGTCTCTCTTTCAACCATCCGCATGTCTTCAAACTTTCCTCTAAGGCTTTCTTCCTTAGCTTGTTTCACATGCTCATCACCGCCATAGATATTCTCAAGAGTATCCCATACTTCTTTGGGATTCTCTTTGTCCTGAACATCAATAAACTCAATGTCAAATAAACTACTAATTAGGGCTTCCATGACTTGCCCATTCTCATGAATCTCTCTCTTTTGGTCATCAGTGAGAGTACCAGTAGGGATAACATAAACATTCTCAACATAGCTCCAATGTTGAGCACCCATGCTTCTGATGTATATCTTCATTCTATCCTTCCATATTTTAAAGTTATCTCTGTTAAACTTTGGACCTTCCCTCTTCATCATTACAATAGGATCTTTCCCTCAAGTGGGTAAGCTTACAACATAGAGGATCTAGAGGATGCTTTGATACCAATTGATAACGCAATGATGAACAGTGAGTACCAAACCAATACTAAGAGGGGGGGTGAATCAGTACAGGTACAAAAACTTTTCCTGAACCGGTTTGACTACAAATAGTGAACTTGACTGGAAATCACTAACACCAGTCATAAACCAAATTACTACCAGTTAAGCACAATGAGACTGTGAAAGATATAAACCAGCAACACTTAGCTTTCCATACAAACTACTTCCTCATTCCCACTTTATCCTTATGCATAAATAGATATTCTATCATCAGAAATATAATAACATGCTAGATCAACATGATTCACTGCTTGACAGAAAACAACAAAGAATCACATGAAAAAGACATCACATATGACACACATATTTTTCACGTGAAAACCCAACTGGGAAAAACCACGGTGGGGATGAATACCCACAAGCTATTTTTGAACTCTTTAGAAGTTCGCTCTATTAGAAGCCTAGTTTGGTTAAAGACTGTTACAATAGGTTCTATTAGGAACCAATCCTATTAGGAATCACCCGGTTAAGGGTTAAACCCTATTAAAGGTTACCTTGTTAGAGGATTTTATGAACTCAATGGCTTTGACTCACCCTGTTAAAGGATTTACAGCAAGCTGGTTAAAGCTACCCTGTTAAGGGATTTTCCAACTGTTGAAATAATTAGAGATCAACGGGCATTACAATGATCTAGTAATAGCACTCAATGCCAATGCAGACCCGCTTTAGTTCCTTTCTTCTGCATACACACTCTACAGGTATCAAACCTCTTATCTGGTCTAGCAAGAATCACGTATATTTTCACTTAGATACACACACAACATTTGCCAATAACTTCAACATGAAACACAACATCGACCTTATAGGAAATAGATAGGTCGGTAACATAAACCCTAAACCCTAAACATTTAGGTTGAGCAATTCAGTCGGTTCAATCCTTACCATTGAACACTTTGCATTTGAATACAGTGGTCTTGAACAGATCTCAAGACATTCTCCATCATTCGTTCTTCATCACTTCTTGGAGGCGATAACCCATCACGTGTTCTCTACCGTTTGTAGAGACTTCACACATTCCCAAGGTAGATAGGATCAATCTCCTTCATGCAAGATCCTTCACGTGAATGAGGCTAACATGGCAACATGATCTGATCTCCATTACAATGCTAACTCATCACACAATTCCATCAGTTTAATCACACAGGCTTGAAACACTTCAACCGGAAACCCTGAAGCTGAGACTACCAACTAGTAGCCATACCATATTAAACCTTGATAGAAAATATTCCATATACCAGTTCACTTGGACAAATGTACCACTTCACCTCTTGCACATATACCGGTTCTCAACATTATACCAGTTCACTTTGCCAGTTGCTTAACTTCAATAAACTTGTTCACTCTTCAATATATTAGCTGTTCACTCTTCAACATATTACTAGTTCACTCTTTCAGCATATTACCGGTTCTCTCTTCAACATATTACCGGTTCTCTCTTCAGCATATGACCGGTTCATTCTTTCAGCATATTGCCATCAATGACAACACAATATCATCATGTCAACATACTCTGCACAGATGCCAACATAGAAACCTTCTTCTCGAGACGTTGTCCAACCTATGGTAAATCGATGATTGCCCTGATGGCCTCCTTCAAAATCTTATATGGTCTATCTAACGAGATAAACTCTCCATGCACCCTGGTCAAAACGTACCTAACAATTTCATCTTCAAATTTCTAAATATCCAAAATGCCGGTAAACCCTAGATCCACAACATGGTGATATTTGGGCTTAATCTTTCCAGAATCTCCCATTAACTCATTCATTTACATGTTCTTAATATTAGTTGTTCCTTAATCCTTAATATGATAGTGAATGTAAGCTCTGACTTCTTCAACATATGACTCCTTCTTGGACACGGGAAAATGTGCCAACCAAATTGTCTAGGGTAGCAATATGCAGATATCACTTGAAAATAGGCTTGGGATGATCCTTGACCTCAACAACAATAGTATTTGCAATAAACATAGCTTTAGATGATGATCTTGCTTCCATGATGAAAGATAAATACATGTGAATCGCTGCCACTGAAAGATCCTAAGGACCTCTTTCGATCACTGGTGAAATCGCTCAAGATGATATCGATCACTCTGAATGCAAAGTGATAAAAAGTGAAGTGAATTCATCCTTTTAACATCCAAGAAACCCTAATCCATCATTGATATGAATGACTTCTGGTGGAAGATACTGGATCTTGATCAAACATCTCGATGCTGGATAAGCATCTCTAATGTCTCGAACATCTTCCAGAAGCTCTTCCTGGGGTATATGTACTATCTTCATGAATTTTTCCTACCCCTAAGGCATTTGTCTTAGTTACTGGATGAGCTTCCTGTCAGTGCAGGAGAATCCTGCTCTATCGGTTGAGTAATTGGTGCATTTCCATCTGCTAATTATTCTTCTAACTTCCTAGTCCATCTCTGGGTATGATCTTGTTGGATTTCACTAACCTTCTCTTTTCCTTTCTCATTTGATTCTTCATTACCAACCGGTGGATTTCTGCTTCTACAAAACTTAGCAATATGTCCAACCTTATTACATTCATAACATGTAATATTGTTCTTTTCAATTGCTTTGCTAAAACCAGTATAATTGCTTGACCTGCACTAATTAGCCATATGTCCAAATTTTCCACATGCATAATATTTAACATTCATTCTGCAATTTTTTTCTTATGACCATACTTATTACATTTAAAACATTGATTGAGAGCAGAATCAGGGTTCTGATTTTCTCTATTTCTACATTGCCTAGCCATGTGACCAAATTTATTACAAACAAAGCATCTGTAATGGTGGGAAAATGGTGAATGATAAATCAAGAAGGAAAACTACCCTATCCCTCAACGACAAATGAGAGTTTTGCTATCGATTACCATTCAAGCACTTTTCACCATTACATTAGGAAGGGGGAAGGATAAATCACTAGATTCAATCTCTCCACACAAAGATGGTAAATTGAATTCTAAATAAATTGGGAATGCTAAGTTGATCCCCTCTTCCTTGTCTGATTTAGAAAGGAAATTGATTGAATTATGTAGTGCAAAAGTGAAAAAGAATCAATTATAACTTGAGATTGAAATATGGGATGAAGTTGTGCACCTGGATCTAGTAGTGAAATGTCGAGATGAAGTCGCCCTGCAAATTTGAGGAAAAATTGCCCGAACCGTGGCGGGAATGTACAGGGTCCTCCGAAAAATCTATGAAATGAAAAGGGTTTTTTTGCCTCTACAAATGAAGCCTGAATCCAAAAGTATAGTTGTGCACCTAAAACCTACACATAGAAAAGAGAGGGAAATGGGTTGGGATTGGGGGTTTTCCTTTAGGTCAAACCCCAGTTTTGGAATTAACCAAGTAATGAAAGAAAGTACTTGCAAGTAGATGTAAATGAAAGACTGAATTGTAAATCACCTTAAGGGAGGTTGTAGTATCAATGTTGATAGAAATTCTTGTGTGGAATTGTGTGTTGGAATCAATCTCCTCTTCAATGGTTGAATCCTTGACTTGAATGCAAAACCTAGCCTTGAAGGGAGACTTGAGAATGCTCAATGCTGGAAAAGAATGCTTGAATGCTTGAATGCTCTTGAATTCTTGATCGCTTGTGAATTTCCTACTCATCCAAATTCAACTTATGCAAATGAGAGGACGAATGCCCCTTAAATACATGTTGGTGGATTTTAATTTCATCACGGGCCGATATCAAGAAATTTTCCCGCCCGAGGCACAACCCACAATGCATGCTCTAGGAAGGGTCCTGCCCCAAAATAGGGCAGGGATAGGGTTACCATGCTCCTATCCTGGGAGGACAAGGGCACCATGCTCCTATCTAAGGGGGGATAGTGGCACCATGCCCCTATCCTACCCCTTTCTCTAGGGAAAAATGTGGTCGGGGTGATGCAGAGGCCAAGGAATAAGTTGTTTTCAGAAGCTGAGCATTCTTCGGTCTCTTATCAGGCTAGAGGATTTGATTAGGCATGTGTGAGGACCCTAATGCAGTAAAAAATTTCTAGGGTCACAATTTTATGACACTACCTTTAGCCCCCACTTTAGCAGGAGTATAAGTGTACGCCAATACTATCGGTAAAGTACAAGGAAACAAGATTGAAAAGACTTTCACCACATCAAGGAGGAAAGATGTGCCAAGCCCCCGATGGACTTAGGATCTTACAACTTTGATTGACAAAGTAAAAGGGAATATCAAGAAGGGGAGAACCATGAATGCAAGTAGAAAACTTCCCTTCACTATGAGTCATGAAAGAAAGTATACAAAGATTACAAAGCAAATCAAAGTTCACTAAGTAATTCTAAGTATCACAAGAAGGAAAATGTGAGCGGAGTGTATGCCCCCATGTTAAAGTGATCGCATGCACCTTATCAGGAGTGATTAATTTAAGGTAGGATACACCCAAGAGAAAGAGAAGGGAGGGAGAATGTTATCGCAAGGATTTAGCCCCCAATCGAGGAATAAACCCAATGATAATGAACACAAAACACGAGGTAGTGTCACTTTCCTCGGGGTCAATATGTTGTATGATAACTCATGTATATCATGTATGTATATGCATATAATAATCTTCATTCCCCAAAGAAGGACATTACCTTAGAAGAAAGGGAAGAGAAGATGTCTTTTGAGTCAACATGAAAGAGACCAAGAAAATATCTCAATGCTTTGTATCATCCCCAACTAGACATTAAGGGAACAAATAGAAGAATAGGGATACACATAGAAGAATGATCACAAAAGAGAAAGAAAGGAGATAGAGAAAGATTTGCAGTGCTAATATTACTAATCTAGCATGACATCCACCTCCCAAACTTTCTTATCACTATTTTGGGAAGGCGAGCAACATTGCTGAGGAGCAACATCGAGCACTACAAATGGAGCTATCACAAGATCCAAAAAAGGACTATGCTCATGTTGTAAGTCACTTTGTTCGATTCTAGGAGCTAGGGTTTGTGAAAACTCATTCGATAAATGTTTGTCGATATCAACATACTTATACTCACTATCAGAAGTATTAGGAGTTGTATTGCCATTATGAATAACATTTTCACCCATTTCTTCATCAAAGTTTAAAGCAAGAAGAGCAAGAACACAAATAGGAGTAAAACAATCACATGTTTTATGAAACATGATTTGGAGATGTAGGTTGAACAACTTGCTTAGGAGAAAAGGGAATCATGTCAACTATCAGAGTCTGAGGAGATTGAGTATTTCGAGGGACAGCTTCACAAGCTCAAACACAGTGTCTTTGTCGATGTTCTCTCGCACAACGATTTCATCGAGTCTTAGTAGAAGGCTGAGAAGGAGGAGGAACAATTGAAAAAGTAGGAATGTTTCCCTCCTTCATAGTATAAGGTTTAGGTTGAGTTCTTTTTGGTTGAACAATAAAAAGGAAGAATATTAGGTGTAGGGAGGAGACCAAGTCCATCATGAGGAGGAGGTATAGGTATAACCTTAGGAGGAATATTGTTGTTCTCCATAAGAGAAGGTAAAGTTACATCCATATGAGTAGGTGGACAATTTTCCTTAGGAGGGAGATTAGTTCTATCTGAGAGGGGAAAAACCTCATCTTGAAGAATAATAGGCATGTCAAGTGTTGGGGATCTAGGTTGACTTAAGGATAATATCATATCTCTCTTCCATTTTTGATAAGATTGAAAAAGAGCATCGCTCCTTGATGGAAGAGATTGAAATTATTTAGGCCAAAAGAGATCAATAGGAACACCGGGGCTTCTTTTGGATGGAAGAAATAAGCTATGGTTCATAGTTATGATTTCTCCATTGTGAGGAAATTTAAGACACTTGTGGATTGGAGAAGCAATATCCTTCATGGAAGATAGCCAAGGATAGCCTAACTTCACATGGAATTGCTCAGAAGAAGGTATGATAACAAATTCAACATCCATGGATTTAGTCTGGACTTCAATAGGAAGGGTGATAGAGCCAATGGTAGGACAAGAGAAGCCATTAAATAACTTTCCAACCACATTAGAAGCATCATAGAGTGGTTTATGCAATCATAAAGTAAAAAGATACTCTTCAGTTACGACATTAACCATGCAAGAGGGATCAATTAGGGCACCACGGCAAGGGATATCCTTAACCTTCGCAACTATGTATAAAGGGCCATTGGGTGCTCTAATGGTCTCACTAGGGCCAAATGTAATACAATTATCCTTAGGTGTATCTTGTGTTTCTACCATATTAATCAAGTTTGGAGCCATAGAGGTGAATTCTTCAGAAGTGAGAGAATTAGGCACAATCTCAATAATGTTAGAGGTATGAGATGGCAAGGGATCAGTGAAAATCTTAAGATTTTGATTAGGAGACCTACCATAGATATAATATTATTATTAATCAAGTCTTGGACCTTCTTCTTCAATGCAAAATATTTCTCAGGATCATGACCAGGTTGACGATGAAATTGGTAAAAGGAATTGTTATCAAAATAAGGAGATGCAAGTTTGTAAGGATCAATTTTTTTTATAGGAGGAAGTTTCATAGCATTTCTATGCAATAACTCAGACATAATACTATGCAAAGATTCATTCAAAGGAGTAAACTGCCTTTCTCTTTGGAAAAAATTAGAAATAGAAGTCACACTTGTTGTATCATTCACATGGTTGTTGTTGATTGGATCATTGAACTTGATGAAGCTTTTTGTTGGTTTGAACTTCGCAAATAGTTGTTGAATACTCTCCCCCTTATCACTCGAAGCCATCGAAGTGGATTGCTCCATTTGACTCACAGCCAATTGATAATTGTGGAGTGTTGTGCACAACTGTGGAAAGGAAGTAAGCTCTGACAAAAGAAGCTTTTCCCTGATATCTTTTTGCAAATTAGAAATGAAAATTCTTTGAATATCATTATCAGGCACATGAAAATAAATCTGAGCACACAAATGCTTATATTTACCAATGAAATTAGTCACTTTTTCTTTAACACCTTGTTTACAATACATTAAATCAATCAAAGTGATTTTAGGGCCAATGTTGTTTTGAAATTGTTGGATGAAAGCATTTTCTAGTTGTTGAAAGGAAGTGATAGAATAAGAAGGCAAAGAGAAATACCATTGTAAGGTCTTATCTCTTAGTGTTCTTGTAAACAATTTTGCAATCAATCGTTGATCATAAGCAAAATTAATAAACAAGGTTTGAAATGTTTAGACATGCATAAGAGGATCACCTTTTCCAGTATAGAGTTCTAATTGAGGGATCTCAACATGTTTAGGTGAAAGGACTTTAACAATATCAAGAGAAAGTGGGCTCACAACATCAAAGGTGGGCACACTAACCTTGGATTGACTCATCGAAGCAATTTGTTGTTGTAAGAAAGACATAGTTTGAGCAAGATTGTTAATTGTCATTTCGGTAGAAGAATTGATGTTAGACATATGTGATTCAGAATGTGGTGTGATGTTTTTGAAAGAAGGCATGGACTCAGAATAAGGTGGTGGGACATTATGATAACTAGGCATAGGTGATGATTGGGTAGGAAAAGGGACACTTAAAGGAGGAATCAAGTTGTTGAAATAATTGCCCCCTTGTGTCACACTGATTTGTTGAGGAATGGTAGGAACACTTATGGAAGACATAGGTAACTATGGAGGATTAAATGAAGAAGAGGGATTACCCCCATGATCTATGGTTGTAGGAATGACATTTTGAGTTGAAGTAGCCATGATGTTAGATGTGAAAATAGGAATACTGGTCATAGGATTAGTCAAAGGAATAGAGGAATTGACTTGTGTCGAAGGTTGTCAGTAACCTAGGGTTTTGGCACGACTCTTGATAGGCATGACATTAGAATCAACAATATATACAATGCCATGCCATATATCAATTCCATTCTTATCACTTTGAAGCATGTGTTTAAGACATTCAATTAATGGAAGAGCTTCACTATTAGGGTATTCTTGGGACATCCATTATTGAAAGCTATCAAATTGATTGTCCAATGTAGAAAGTTTATCTAAAGAAATCCTATTTAAAGCTTCTTCTTCATCATGAGATCCATCAATGGGGTGAATAGGCACATGATTAGGATGGGAAGAACTAGCATGATCCTCATTAACAAAGTCACCCAAATTAGGCTCCATCTCCTCGGTAATTAAATCTTGGGAAGCCTTAATTCTAATACTTCATCTGACGGGGATAGGATAGGTAGGACTAATAGTGGTAAAACTCATGCACTAGAGGGAAAATTTGAATTTTGAATTGTAGAAAAAAGCTTACAAAATTATGATGATATGATGAATCAATAAAGATCTAGACAACTACTGAGAGGGGGGGGTGAGTCAGTAGATAGAAAACTGACTTAAATTTCACCAAACTCAAAAACAATCTCACAAGTCAATCATTGAACAAACTGGTTCAAACATTGAACTACAGACTCTGGAACTCTCAAACCATTTAACCAAAACATCAAAATACTTTACTAACAATAGTAAAAGCACATTTCAGATTATTGTTGGTCATCTTAACATAACTAAGTGGATTTAACAGTTAAGCAAATTAACCATATCAAACATAACCTCAAAAACCATTCACCACTTAACACAATAATTTTTTACGTGGAAACCCAAATGGGAAAAACCACGGTGGGGATGAATACCCACAAGTATTCTGAACTCTTCTGAAATTTGCCCTGTTAGGAGCCAAGCCTGTTAAAGCTTTACAAAAATGTCCCGTTAAGAACAAATCCTATTAGGGACCACCCAGTTAAGGGATTGACTATAATGCCCTATTAGAAGCAATACCCTGTTAGGAGTAACCTCGATAGAGGATTTGAAATCCAAGCTAATGGATCACCTGGTTAGAGGATTTAGATACCCCTAAGCCTGTTAAAGCTTACCCGATTAAGGGATTTAATTGTTGTAATTGTTTGAGAACAACAGGGGTTTGTTGATCTGGTAAATAGCACTACTATGCTTGATTAGATCATTTTCATTCTCCTATATGCCTTCACATATACTGTAGATACTCCTTCTGGTTCGGTAATCAATCACACTGACACTTAACTAAAATTGCCAACACTTCAACAAAACAACTCATCAACCTTATAAGAAAAACAATAGGTCGGTAACACATCACAAACCTAAGACCTCATAGAGATTACAAACAAATCGGTTCAAGTATGACTATTAGATTACATAGCAATCATCAGCACATTATTCAAGACAACCTTGATCGCTCCTTGATAACTGCTCATTGATTCTTGTAACTAATCACATGGTTTCCACTTCATGCAATGTACTCTCTCATTCCCAAGAGAAAAACTTTATCTCTACATGCCAAAAACTACTTGAAACTTATCACATACAACATGCATACATGGCATAAACATTACCAATCACCATTTTATCATAGATCAATACAACTGATTCACCTATTGTCTTTGGTTAGGGTTTGGCATATCAACAGGTAGGGTTACCGGTTGATCTCACTACTTCTAGAGTAATACTGGTTTCCTTCACTTGCTCAACTACCGGTTGCAAAACAATATCATAACAACATCATTACCAGTTACAATTCACATCAATGACAACACAATAGTTCATCAATGCAATCTTCAATCAAATGCCAACAATCTCCCCCTTTGGCATTGATGCCAATACAAATATCAATACCCTTGATTGTTATGATTGAGAGTAATGCACATAAACAGGTATATGAATCATGGTTTACATTTTACCATGTACTCTCCTTCAACTGAGTCTTCCATGTCTTCAGCTGGTAACTAGCTACAGTTCTTCTCTCTATCAATCATACAATTCTTCTCCTCCATAATCATATAGTTCTTCTCCCCCTTTGACAACAATGCCAAAGTGAAAGTAAAACATGCAGTGTCATACTTCACCATTCTGCATCAAGCTGCTCCCCATATGGAGTAGCTCCACTCTACACTAATCCTGGTTTAAGATCTTCAATTTTCTTTGGGACTAATGTCTTCCACATCCGCTCAACTGAGCTAATGTAGGGGCACAACCCCTAGCTGACCTCTAAAATACTCAAAAGTAGCCTTAGGCAAAGGTTTAGTAAAGATATTCTCTAGCTTCTCCTTAGTAGATACATGCTCCAATAACACGTCTGTACTCTGCACTTTCTCCCTTAAGAAATGACATTTCAGCTCAATATGCTTGGTTCTAGCATGCAACACCGGGTTCTTTGAAATATTTATTGCACTGGTGTTATCACATAAAATATTTATTGGTTTTGTGATCTTCAACTTGAATCCTTACATAATGTATTTCATCCAGATTGCTTGGGTACAATTCATATACAATGCAACATATTTAGCTTCAGCAATGGACTGTGATATACTGCTTTTCTTCTTGCAGCTCCAAGAAACAAGTCTTCCTCCAAGAAAGAATGCACCATCGGTTGTGCTCTTCCTATCATCCACATTTCCTGCCTAGTTTGCATCTGTATAAACCTTCAAATCAAAGTTACCTACATATGGATACCATAATCCATAATCAATAGTACCTTTCAAATATCTGAATATCCTTTTAGTTGCAATCATGTGTGTTTCCTTTAGGTTCTTTTGAAATTTGGCAACTAATCCAACTGCATGAGCAATATTCGGTTTGCTGTAACAACATAATGTCATTTACCTATCATTGACCTATACTCCTTTTCATCAATGGATGCAACATCATCCTCCTTAGACAGTTTACAACTTGTAACCATTGGTGTCCCAACTGGTTTACAATCTCCCATTCTAATTGTCTTCAATACCTCTTTCACATATTTGGACTATGTGATAAAAATACCATTGTTCATCTGTTGAATTTTCAAACCTATGAAGAATTTTATCTCTCCTATCAGAGACATTTCAAATTCACTTTTCATCTCATTTGCAAATTCATCACACATGTCATCATTGCCTCCAAAAATGATATCATCCACAAACACTTCACTAACTAGTATCTTATCTCCTTCAGTCTTGAGATATATATTGATGTCTTCACTGGTTCTCTGGAAACCTATCTTCATCAGGTGTGAATGTAGTCTTTCATACCATGCTCTCAGTGCTTGCTTCAAACCACATAGTGCCTTGTGTGATGAATAATGATGAATCAGTTAGTACCAAACCGATACTGAGAGGGGGGGGTGAATCAGTACAGACAAAAACTTTCCTTGAACCAATTTGACTACAAAGATTGCAATTGACTAGTAAATAGTAACACCGGTCTAAATCAGGGCACTACCGGTAAAACACAGTGAGAGTATGAAAGACATAAACTGGTAAACACTTAGATCTCTACACAATCTAATATCTCATTTCCACTTCACCCATATGCATAAAAAAGTAATATATCATCGGAAATACAATGATTGTCAGTTCAACATGCTTTACCAATTGACAGAGAATATTAAAGCATCACATGAAAAGAATCACACATGACACACTGATTTTTTACGTGGAAACCCAACTAGGAAAAACCATGGTGGGGATGAATACCCACAAGCTGTTATTTGAACTCTTTTGAAGTCTGCTCGGTTAGGAGCCTAGTCCGGTTAAAGACTTTTACAATAGGTTCTGCTAAGAACCAATCCTGCTAGGGATCACCTGGTTAAGGGATGGCTAAATACCCGATCAAAGGTTAGAACCCTATTAAAGGTTACCTTGCAAGAGGATTTGAAGAACTCATTGAATTGAGTCACCCTATTAAAGGATTTACACAAAAGCCTATTAAAGCTACCCGGTTAAGGGATTTTCCAACTGCTAAAATGGTTAGAAGTTAACAGGTAATACACTACTCTGATAACAACACTCAATGCTAAGGCAGATCCACTTTAGCTCCTTTGCTTCTGCAATCACACTCTATAGGTATCAACACATTTCTCCAATTTGGCAAGAATCACGTATCTCTTCACTTGGATACACACATAACATTTTCCAACAACTTCAAAATGAAAAACATCATCGACCTTATAAGAAACAAATAGGTCGGCAGCATAAACCCTAAACCCTAAACATTTTAGTTTTAACAATTCAATCAGTTCAATCTTGACCCTTAATCATACTGCGTCAAATACAACAGTCTTGAACAGATCTCAAGATGTTCTCCAATGTTCATTCTTTGTTACTTCAGAAAGTTGATAACCCATCACACGCTCTCCACCATTTACAAAGACTTCACACATTCCCAAGGTAGATAGCATCAATCTCCATGAAAGATCCTCAAGGAAATCCTTTACGCACACAAGGCTAACATGGCAACACTATCTGATCTTCATTATAATGCTAACTCATCACAAGGTGTCATCGGTTGAGTCACACAGGATTGGAATGCATCAATCGGAAACCTTGAGGTTGAGACTACTAACCGGTAGTCATGCCAAGTGAAACCCCGATACAAAACTTCCCATATACCAGTTCTCAATCCAACATACCGCTTCACTTTTTCACATATACCAGTTCACAAGATCATACTTGTTCTCACATATACCGGTTTGCTTACTTCAATATATCGGTTCATACTTCAGCATATTGACATCAATGACAACATATAATATCATCATGTCATTAAGCTCTGCACATATGCCAACAATCTCCCCCTTTGGCATTAATGGCAATATACAAAGATATCTTTTTGCTTCATGTCTTCTCCCCAATACTGCAGATATCTTCTATGCTTCACATCTTCTCCCCCTTTGGCAACAATGCCAAAGTGGAGGCACAAACTGCTATGTTCCACTATGTTGCTCCCCTAACGAGTAGCATCCTTCAACACACCAATCATGAAAAATATTTATCAATGCAATACCTGACTGATGTGGAGCACACACTTTTAGTTCACCTCTTGAAGGGGCAGCACCCCTAATTCACCTCTTAAATAGGTAAATGTAGCCTTCGATAGAGGCTTGGTGAATATGTCTGCTAACTACTCCTTACTGGAAACATGTTCCAATACAACTTCTTTGTTCTAAACCTTCTCCCTCAAGAAATGATACTTGAGCTCGAAGTGTTTGGTTCTATCATGTAAAACCAGATTCTTGGAAATGTTAATTGCACTTGTGTTGTCACAAAATATACTAATCGGTTCAGATACAAGAACTTTGAAGCCACTTAATACATGCTTCATCCAAATTGTCTAGGTGCGGTTCATAAAGGCTGCAACATATTTTTCTTCTGTTGTAGAATAAGAGATACAACTCTGCTTCTTACTCATCCATGAGACCAGTCTACCACCAAGAAAGAATGCACCACTGGTTGTGCTCTTCCGGTCATCCATATTACCAGCCCAGTCAGCATCTGTAAACATTTTCAGGTTGAAATCATTATTATATGGATACCATAATCCATAGTAAATAGTTCCCTTCAGATATCTAAGAATCCGCTTGACTACTACCAAGTGGGATTCTCTTGGATTTTTCTGGAACCGTGTAGTAATGCCTACTGCATGTGCAATGTCCATTCTGCTATGCACTACATAGTGCAACTTACCAATCATTGATCGGTATTCCTTCTCATTCACCAATACTGAGTCATCCTCTTTTGAAAATTTACAACCGGTCACCATCAGTGTACCAACTGGTTTGTTGTCTTCCATGCCAAAGGTCTTCAACACCTCTGACATACTTGGACTGAGTGATAAAGATACCATCTTTCATTTGTTGAATCTGTAGCCCAATGAAGAACTTAATCTCCCCTATAAGTGACATCTCAAATTCCTTCTTCATTTCATCTGCAAAATCATGACTCATCTTGTCATCTCCACCAAAAATTATGTCATCAACAAATAATTCACAGATCAGAATCTGATCTCCTTCTGACTTCAAATAGATATCGCTATCTTCACTTGTTCTTTCAAATCCAATGTTCACAAGATGGGAGTGTAAGCATTCATACTATGCTCTAGGTGCTTGCTTCAATCCATACAATGCTTTATGTAGCCTACACACCATGTCACTATCTTCTGATAGGGCAAACCCATCTAGTTGCTCTATATACACCTCCTCCTTAAGTATTCCATTCAGAAATGCAAATTTTACATCCATTTGATATACTTTGAATCCCTTGAAGGTTGCATATACAAGAAGCATATGAACTCCTTCCAATCTAGCTACTGGAGAAAAGGTTTCTCCATAGTCTTCTCCTTCTTCTTGAGCATATCCCTTACACACCAGTCTAGCTTTGTTTCTTACCATTGTGCCATCTTCATTCAGCTTATTTCTGAAAACCCATTTGGTGCCAATGACTATGCTTAGATCTGAGTACCAAAGACCATGTACCATTCTTTTCTATCTAGTCAAGTTCCTCTTCCATTGCCTTGATCTAGTCTTCATCTTTATGTGCCTCTTTAAATGTTTTAGGCTCAAACTCAAAGATCATGCAAGAATTTTCTCCAACCTTTCTTCTTGTAAGGATTCTTGTATCCTTGTCTCCTATCATCTGCTTTGGATCATGATTCAACTTTACATACCTAGGAATGATCTTAGTTGTTTCCTCTTTCTTTTCTTCTTCACTCTCATCTTCATCAGCATCAGCATCTACCGGTGTAGGAGCACTGTTACTGGTACTAGGTTGTTTTGCAACCGGTTCCCAGAAGGTTACAACTGATTCATCTACCACTCGCTCACTACTGGTTTCATTAGGTTTCTCAAAGGTTTCATCAACTCTGACACTAATACTTTCAACAATTCTCTGAGTCCTATTGTTGAACTTGAGATCTTTACTCTTGGTGGAATATCCTAGGAATATTCCTTCATCATATTTTGCATCAAACTTGCTCTGATGTTCACTCTCTTGATATAACATTTGCTACCAAACACTCTAAAGTAGCTTACTATAGGAGTCTTACCGATCCAATACTCATAAGGTGATTTATCCTTACCTTTCTGTTAGGTCCCCAAGAGAACTGAGAGGGGGGGGTGAATCAGTTGTCAAATAAATTCAAACCAAAAACTTATTAACCAACTTAATGCTTAATACTGGTAAACTAGTTAAGTATGCTTGTAGACAGTGTTAACAGTAAATTGCTATACCAGTAAGGATTAATGAATGAAACATAAACATAAAGTCATCCACAACACATGACACCAATATTTGTACGTGGAAACCCTATAAGGGGAAAAACCACAGTGGAAAACCTTACCCACAATCAGATGATACTACTACAGATAGTAAGTGTACATAAATGGGGTCTACACATGCAGAAAGGCCAATAGCGTAGAGCTCACTGCTCAATCACAAAATGGGAGTCACATTGACTACAATTGGATGGTTAAATCCAATAAGAATATACTACACAAAATAGCATCTTCATATGCTAGATTCAGTACCGGTGTAATGCTGATATGCTTCTACAAAAACCTAACTTCACCTTCAAATGATGTCTTCATGTATATCCATGCTTGATCTCACATATACCTTCACTTAATTCTTTTTCGCATTCCACACTTGATCTTACAAATAAGATCTTACATTTATACCATACCCTAAGACCAATTTTAGTAGGTCGGCTCTACAAGATATTACAATAAAAACATTTTACAAACAATATAATATCCGATGCAATAACTGATTGAACATGTCAGCTTAATGCATTTACAACAATAATAAATCATTTCCATAACATGCCATGCTAATCTGGAAAAGATAAACCTGTCGGTGTGACCCTAGATAACTTGGACCTATTTGCCGGTAAAAGCAAATATGCAAATATGAATATACCAATGATTAATTCTTCAAAACAAAGTGTCCACATGATGTCTTTGACATTACCAAGTGTCTTCCATATCATTCCAGGTACCAGTGAACAATATATCCTGTCGATGAACCATATACCAATAACTGTTGCACAGTTTACTTGCTTGCCGGTGAATGTTGCTGGATCTTCAGAGTAGGTGTTGACATCAATGACAAAACCATATCAAAATACCAACAATATCCCCCTTTGGAATTGATGGCAACACAAGATGGAAAAACCATCAAAGTGCCAAAACAAAAATGCCAAATACAAAAACCAACAATCTCCATTTCTCCCCCTGGGAGTAACATGTGTTTATCCAAAGATTTATTTTCAATCTCTCATACCAATTTCTCCTAAAATGTGTTTTTCAAAATCTCTCCCCAAAAATATAATGTGTTTTTCCATAGATATCTCTACCCCTTTGACATCAAATGCCAAAGTCACAAAAAAAGTCAAGTTCATACAAAATACCAACCAATTCAATATACCAACTACTCCCCCTGAGAAGTAGCTTCCTCATCAAATACTGGAATAAAAGATTTGTCCATTTAATTCTACCGATTGATGATAATCATCAACTGTCTAAGTCTCTATCGGTGGTGGTATGACTCCAAGCTGATCTTTGAGATACTCAAAATTCTCCTTAGGCAAAGGTTTTGTGAAAATATCTACAAGTTGTTCTTTAGTATTCACATTGTAGCATAAGAAATAGGAAATCATCACAAACAATATAAACATACTAATCATTAGCTCAATCACAAAAGCACAATTGCAATGATCTATCCTAATTACATCCAATAGAGACATAAAGATAAAACATTCAAAAAGATTATGCAAACCAGAGGTAAATCCAAATGCTTCCTTCATGTGGCTCCATTGTTCTTCTTTCCTCTTCAAATAGTTTGGTTGTGGATCTCACCTACAAGTGCACACACATGATTGAAAGCAAGTAGATAAGAAAATTGCTCAAAAGTACTCAAAGCGTGATTGATTAGAAATTCGATAATCTGATTAGGGGATTGATTGAAGAAATTCATCCAATTTATAGAAAAATTGGAGAGATGGATCAAATTAGCATGATTCAATTCAAATGGAAATTGCAAATCAATTATGTCAATTATGACAAATTATGCACTTTCTATGCAAAATTTGTTGATTGATAACTTATGACAAATTATGACAACTTCTATGTCAAAAATTGATTGATTGTCAATTATGACAAATTATGACAAATTCACATGTCATTTCCATGAATTTAGGAGAGAAATAGGAGGAAATTGAAACTAAGAATTAGAAAATTAGAAATTAGAGAATTAAGAATTTAGGAATTAAGAATTAGGTAAATTAATTAATCATTTGTCATTTATTAATTAATTCACAAAAAGAGGAATAATTAGCCAATTAAATGAACATTTAATTGCAATGAGAAGACTTAGGATAAATAAATAATTTATTAATCCTAGAGAGAGAAATTGGCTTGATGTCGATTCGATTATGATTTTGAATTGATAAATGATTAATGTGATAAATGATTTGATTGATAAATGTACCAATTTATGAGGAATAATGGCAGATTGATCGCAAAATGACAAAATTGACAAGAGGACGAGGATCAACGGCAAACTAGTTTGTAAGATGACAAGATTAAAAATGACCACGATCGATGACAAATCGATCGCAAAATGACAAGATTGAACATGACAACGATCGATGACAAATCGATCGCAAAATGACAATATTGATAAGAGGACAAAACCCTAATTAGGATTGACGATGTCCAAAATGATGATAAATGAGCACGCACATTGATGCGATAGGATAAGATCTGATTCTGCTATTGATAAAGATGTACATCTTTGTTTCTTACTTAACCAAGAAACTAATCTTTTTCCAAGAAAGAATGCTCCTCCAGTGGTGCTCTTTCTATCATCTACATCTCCTACCCAATTTGCATCTGTTTATGCACATAGATCAAAATTTTCATCTTTAGGATACCATAATCCAAGATTTGTTGTGCCTTGTAAGTACCAAAAAATCCTTTTTACTACTAATTCATGATTTTCCCTAGGATTACTCTGAAATCTAGAAACAATACATACTGCATTCATAATATGAGGCCTAGTTTGTGTTAAATACAGTAAACCTCCTATCATAGATTTGTATCTAGTTGGATTAACAGGTGTGGATTCATCCCTTTGAGATAATTTGTCATTTGTAGTCATAGGTGTGCTTACCGGTTTAGAGTTCTCCATCCCAAATTTCTTTAGTAATTCTTTCAAGTACTTGGATTGACTCAAAAATATACCTTCATTAGTCTGAGAAATCTGCAAACCTAAAAAGAATTTTATTTCTCCAATCATAGACATTTCAAATTCTTGCTACATTTCAAGAGAAAATTCCTTACATAATCCATCTTTTCCTCCAAAGATTATATCATCAACAAATACTTCAATAATCAAGATGTCATCATTAGTTATTTTGTAATATAAATTGCTATCTGCATTTCCTTTAGTAAAGCCAATCTTCAAAAGATACTTATCCAACCTTGCATACCAAGCTCTTGGGGCATGTTTCAGTCCATACAGAGCTTTTCTTAACCTGCAAACCATATTATTGTCATCTGCCAAAGAAAATCCATCAGGTTGTTCAATATATACTTCTTCTTCAAGATCTCCATTCAAAAATGCACATTTAATATCCATTTGATAAACTTTGTAGTCCTTATGAGCTGCAAAAGCCAAGAATAATCTAACTGCCTCAATTCTAGCTATCGGTGCAAAGGTTTAATTGTAATCAACTCCTTCTTTCTGAGAATATCCCTTACACACTAGTCTTGCTTTATTTCTAACAACCTTACCATCTTCATTAAGTTTGTTTCTAAATACCCATTTAGTTCCAATTACATTTTTATCTCTAGGCCGGGGAACTAATGTCCAGGTATTATTTTTCTCAATTTGTCCTAATTCTTCTTCCATGGCTTTAATCCAAAATTTATCTTCACAGGCCTCATTGATAGATGATGGTTCAATTTGAGAAATAAGACATACCTCTTCATTTTCCAATCTTCCTCTTGTCATAACTCCTTTAAATTTGTTTCCAATTATCTGATCTTCAGAATGATTCAATCTTACATACTGGGGTGTCTTAGTTTGTTGTTGTTCTTCAATTATTGTGGAATCTTCTGATGATACCGGGGTAACTGGATCTTCATTTTGTACCGGTGGATTCAGTATAGGTTCATTTGTCACAATTTCTGTTGTTGGTTCAGAGTCTATATACCTTGAAGTTCCTCTGAATTGTTCATCAATCTTTACATTTGTACTCTCAACAATTTTCTGCAATCTTTTATTAAAACATCTATATTCCTTCCTCTTAGATGAATAACCAAGAAATATTCCTTCATCACTTCTAGGATCAGATTTGCCAATATACTCATCTCTTCTAATATAACATTTACTTCCAAAAATTCTGAAATACTTAAGAGTAGGAGTGTTACCAAACCATAGTTCATGAGGGGTCTTACCGGTTTCACCTTTGATGTGAACTTTGTTGAATGTATAGACAGCAATGCTAACTGCCTCTCTCCAATACACATGTGGTAGATTTTCTTTTGATAACATACTTTTAGCTGCATCCAAGATAGTTCTATTTTTCCTTTCAATAACTCCATTCTGATGTGGTGTCTGAGGTGTTGATAATTGTCTTCTGATTCCGTTCACTTCACAGAATGTATTAAAGTCCTTAGATGTGAATTCTCCTCCTTGATCTGATCTTAAACATTTTATTTTCTTACCGGTTTCATTTTCAACCATAGCTTTGAATAGTTTGAACTTTCCAAGTGCTTCTGATTTCTCTCTGTGAAAAAGTAACCCAACACATTCTAGAGTAATCATCAATAATTAGCATGAAATATCTATCATTTTATTTTCTTACCGGTTTCATTTTCAACCACAGCTTTGAATAGTTTGAACTTTCCAAGTGCTTCTAATTTCTCTCTGTGAAAAGTAACCCAACACATTCTAGAATAATCATCAATAATTAGCATGAAATATCTATCACCTTGTAAGCTTCTAGTTCTAGTTGGACCACATAAATCAGTGTGAATTAAATCAAGAGCATAATTGGATTTTTCTGGAATACTTTTGAAACTAGCTCTAACTTGTTTTCCAAATTGACATTCCTTACAAATTGTATTCTGAGGTTTCACAATTTTAGGTAGATCTCTAACTGCCTTAGAAGTACTAATTTTTACCATGCAATCAAAGTTTACATGACATAGTCTCTTATGCCATAACCAACTTTCATCTATATGTGCAATTAAGCATGCCTTTTCACTGTTATTCAAATGAAAGATATTGCCTCTAGTCTGATTACCGGTTGCAATTTCCAAACTAGTTCTATTCATGATTTTGCATTTTCCATTTTTAAATTGTAAATGAAATCCCTTTTCAACTAATTGACCAACACTTAAAAGATTATGCTTTAATCCTTCAACATAGTAGACATTGTCAGTGTTATGCTTACCATCAATAGATATTGAACCTTTACCTTTGATTGAACAGGCTTTGTCATCTCCAAATCTTACTAAACCTCCATTGTATTCTTGAAAGTTCAAGAATTTACCTTTGTCTCCAGTCATATGATGTGAGCATCCTGAGTCAATAATTCATTCATCATTTGCTTCAACTTTAGCTGCTAGGGCTTGTTCTATCGGTTGAGCAGTAGGTGCCGGTTGATCTTCTGTTATAACAACAAAACCCCATCCATTGTCTGTTGGATCCTCATTAGAATCATCAGTCACACCTTCATCAGCAATGTAACAAGATTTATCTTTGTTCTTTTTAAATCTGTATCTCTGATATTCAGGATTAGGCTTGTATGTTCTTCTAGCTTCTTCTCTTAGTCTAGCATGTCTATCAGGGCATCTTGAAGCCATATGACCAATCTTATTGTAGTTAAAACATTTAAAGGGTGCTTTACCTTCATACTTACTTCCAATTGGACCTTTTGGCATTTTCCTTGCAAATAGTGCTTCAAGTTCTTCAAGCTCTTCATTCTCCTTTCTGGATTCTTCAAGTTCTCTTGCATAAAAGGCTCTCCAGTCTGATTTGTCAAATGATGGAGCAGGATGTTGATGCTTTAAAGGCCAAATTAGTCTTTATATTAGCAACAGGATCAAATTCCTCAATTTCAAAGGTTGAAAGTTTTCCAATCAATGTATCCCTAGTTACTGATGTATTAGGCATTGTTCTTAACTCATTTATAGCAGTAACCTTCATTTTATATGCCGGTGGCAAACCTCTTAAGATTTTTAGAACAATTTCATCCTCACTCAAGGTTCCTCCACGACATTTAATACCCAAAACAATTTCATTTACTCTTTCCATAAAAGCAGAAATCCTTTCATCTTCTTCCATTTTCAGATGTTCATACCTGACTCGGAAGCTTTCAAGTTTTGCAATCTTGACTATGGAATCTCCTTCATTCAGTGTTTCCAAGTGATCCCAAATAGCTTTAGCAATAGACCTATCTGATAATCCCATGATTTGTTGATCTGATAATGCGCTCAAAATTGCTTCTCTTGCTTTGCAATCATTCTCTTCATCTTTGGCTAAAGTGGTTGGAGCAGTCTGACTAGCTACAGCAGTAGTATAACTCTTCTTAGTAACTTCCCAGATGTCTTTACCAATGCAATTCAAATGTGTCTCCATTCTGATCTTCCATATCCCATAGTTGGTTCCATCAAGTTTAGGATTGTCCTTCCTCAAATAGTTAGTAGACATTGGATCTCCTCAAGTTGTTAAACTTCTACAAAAGAGGACTAAGCTCTGATACCAATTGTTAGGTCTTGGAGATAACTAAGAGGGGGGGGTGAATCAGTTGTCAAATAAATTCAAACCAAAAACTTATTAAACAACTTAATGCTTAATACCGGTAAACCAGTTAAGTATGTCGGTAGACAGTGTTAATAGTAAATTGCTATACCGGTAAGGATTAATGAATGAAACATAAACATAAAGTCATCCACAATACATGACACCAATAATTGTACGTGAAAACCCTATAAGGGGAAAAACCACAGCGGGAAACCTTACCCACAATCAGATGATACTACTACAGATAGTAAGTGTACATAAATGGGGTCTGCACATGCAGAAAGGCCAACAGCCTAGAGCTCACTACTCAATCACAAAATGGGAGTGACACTGACTATAGTTGGATGGTTAAATCCAATAAGAATGTACTACACAAAATAGCATCTTCATATGCTAGATTGAGTACCGGTGTGATATTGATATGCTTCTACAAAAACCTAACTTCACCTTCAAATGATGTCTTCGTGTATATCCCTACTTGATCTCACATATACCTTCACTTAATTCTTTTTCGCATTCCACACTTGATCTTACAAATAAGATCCTACATTTATACCATACCCTAAGACCAATTTTAGTAGGTCGGCTCTACAAGATATTACAATAAAAACATTTTACAAACAATATAATATCCGATGCAATAACTGATTGAACATGTCGGCTTAATACATTTACAACAATAATAAATCATTTCCATAACGTGCCATGCTGATCTGGAAAAGATAAACCTATCGGTGTAACCCTAGATAACCTGGACCTATTTGTCGGTAAAAGCAAATATGCAAATATGAATATACCAATGATTAATTCTTCAAAATAAAGTGTCCACATGATGTCTTTGACATTACCAAGTGTCTTCCATATCATTCCAGGTACTAGTGAACAATATATCCTATCGGTGAACCATATACCAATAACTGTTGCACAGTTTACTTGCTTGCTAGTGAATGTTGTTGGATCTTCAAAGTAGGTGTTGACATCAGTGACAAAACCATAGCAAAATACCAACACTTTCTTGATGAGTACCCGGTTCATAGTTTAGAATGCAGTGTTCACCGCTTCTCTCCAGAAGGTCTGAGCAACCTTCCCTTGAATCAACATTGTTCTAGCTGCTTCAACTATAGTCTGGTTGTTCCTCTCTGCTAGGCCATTCTATTGTGGAGTCTGGGGGGCTGATAGTTGCCTTTTGATGTTGTTCTCTTCAGAGTACTTGTTGAATTCACTGGAAGTGAATTCTTCTCCTTGATCAATTCTTAAGCACTTAACCCTCTTACCACATTCCTTTTTGACTAGTGCTCTGAAAGCTTTGAACTTTCCAAAAGCTTCAGACTTATCTTTCAAGAATGTGACCCACATCATTCTTGAGCAGTCATCAATGAGAATCATAAAGTACATATCTCCCTGCACAGTCCTAGTTTTCATAGGACCACACAAATCAGTATGCACAAGATCAAGTAAGTTGTCTATAGTGAAAGGTTTACCTTTGAAGGTTGAGGAAGACATTTTCCCTAGTTGACACTCTCTGCACAAAGTATTCTCTGATTTTCACAACACAAGCAATCCTCTAACTGCCTTGATCTTACTAGTCTTCACAATATTATCAAAGTTTACATGGCAGAGTCTCCTATGCTATATCCAACTATCATCAAACTTAGCCACTAGACATGTACTAATATTTGCATTCAGCTGAAATAAGTTACCTTTGGTCTGCATACTGGTGGCCATTAGTTCACCACTCTTTCCTTTTATTTTGCACACTCCATCTTTGAATTCTAGAGTGAGTCCATTGTCATTCAGCTGGGCAACAATCAAAAGGTTGTGCCTAATACCTTCTACCCAATACACATTATCAACATTGCTTTTTCAATTTAGAGAGATGGACCCTCTACCTTTTACCATAGATGGTGCATCATTACCAAATCAGACCACACCACCATCATACTCTTCCAGAGATAGAAACTTACTCCGGTCACTAGTCATGTGGTGAGAACAACCACTGTCAATAATCCACTCATTGGAATTATCAAAGTGGGAGACAAGAGCCTTCTTGTCTAACACATCTTCCTTAATTGATACAAACACAATGTCTTCACTTTCTTCATCTTCTGATTCATCATCAGTGACACCTTCATCAACTGCTACAAAATAGTTTCTCCTGCTTCCTCCTTTGAACTTCTTCGGTTTGTCCTTATTAGAACCATTAGGACAGTTTACAGCAATGTGTCCTATCCTATTGCAAGAAAAGCATTTCAAAGGGAGCTTACCTTTGTATTTACCAGTTCCCTTAGGAAGTCTCTTGGCAAGAAGAGCTTCAAATTCCATTAGGATCTCCTCATCATCCATTTCTCTACTTTGTCTTGGTTGACAACTGGTACTAGCTTATTTTCCCTTTCTAGATGGTGCAGCAGATGCTCTAAAGGTTGATTCAGTCTTCCAAATACTACCATCATAATTATTTAGCTCATATGCGGTCAACTTAGCGATGATGGAGTCTAGGGATACCTTTGTCTTGTCTATAGACCTCAACTCCTAAATAGAAGCTACCCTTATTACATAGACCAGTAATAAGGATCTCAAGACTTTGCTAACAATGGTGGAATCATCTATTTTACCTCTTGAATTCTTGATGTCTCCAACTTCTTACTCCATATTGTTGAATGGTCTCTCCTTCAACCATCTGCATGTCTTCAAACTTTCCCCTAAGGCTCTCTTCCTTAGCTTGTTTTGCATGCTCATCACTACAATAAATATTCTCCAGAGCATCCCATACTTCTTTGGGATTATCTTTATCCTAGACATCAATAAACTCAATGTCAGATAGACTATTTATTAGGGCTTCCATGACTTGCCCATTCTCCTGAAACTCTTTGTTTTGATCATCAATGAGCGTATCGGTAGGAATAACATAAGCATTCTCAACATAGCTCTAGTGTTGAGCACCCATGCTTCTGATGTAGATCTTCATTTTTTCCTTCCATATCTTAAAGTTATCTCTATTGAACTTTGGACCTTCCCTCTTCATCATTAGAGTAGGATCTTTTCCTCAAGTGGTTAAGCTTACAACATAGAGGACCTAGAAGATGCTCTGATACCAATTGATGAATAATGATGAATCAGTTAGTACCAAACTGGTACTGAGAGGGGGGGGTGAATCAATATAGACAAAAAATTTCCCTAAACCAATTTGACTGCAAAGACTGTACTTGACTTGTAAACAGTAACACCGGTCTAAATCAAGGCACTACTAGTAAAACATAGTGAGAGTATGAAAGACAGAAACCGGTAAACACTTATATCTCTACACAATCTAATATCTCATTTCCACTTCACCCGTATGCATAAAAAAGTAATATATCATCAGAAATACAATGAATGTCGGTTCAACATGCTTTACCACTTGATAGAGAATATTAAAGCATCACACATGACACACTGATTTTTCACATGGAAACCCAAGTCGGAAAAACCACGGTGGGGATGAATACCCACAAGTTGTTCTTTGAACTCTTTTGAAGTCCTCTCTGTTAGGAGCCTAGTCTGATTAAAGACTTTTACAATAGGTTCTGCTAGGAACCGATCCTGCTAGGGATCACCCAGTTAAGGGATGGATAAATACCCGGTTAAAGGTTAGAACCCTGTTAAAGGTTACCTCGCAAGAGGATTTGAAGAACTCATTGAATTGACTCACCCTGTTAAAAGATTTACACAAAATCCTATTAAAGCTACCCGGTTAAGGGATTTTCCAACTACTGAAATGGTTAGAAGTCAACAGGTAATACACTACTCTGATAACAACACTCAATGCCAAGGCAGATCCACTTTAGCTCCTTTGCTTCTACAATCACACTCTATAGGTATCAACACATTTCTCTAGTCTGGCGAGAATCAAGTATCTCTTCACTTGGATACACACATAATATTTGCGAACAACTTCAAAATAAAAAATATCATCAACCTTATAGGAAATAGATAGGTCGGCAGCATAAACCCTAAACCCTAAACATTTTAGGTTTAACAATTCAATCGGTTCAATCCTGACCGTTAATCATACTGCATTGAATACAATAGTCTTGAACAGATCTCAAGACATTCTCCAACGTTCATTCTTTTCCGCTTCAGAAAGTTGATAACCCATCACGCGCTCTCCACTGTTTATAGAGACTTCACAAATTCCTCAGGTATATAGGATCAATCTCCATGCAAAATCCTCAAGAAAATCCTTTACGTGCACAAGGCTAACGTGGCAACACTATTTCATCTTCATTATAATGATAACTCATCACAAGGTGTCATAGGTTGAGTCACACAAGTTTGGAATGCATCAACCGGAAACCCTAAGGTTGAGACTACCAACCGGTAGTTATGCCAAGTGAAACCCTGATACAAAACTTCCCATATACCGGTTCTCAATCCAACATACCACTTTACTTTTTCACATATATCGATTCACAATATCATACCAGTTCTCACATATACCGGTTTGCTTACTTCAATATACTGGTTCATACTTCAGCATATTGACATCAATGACAACATACAATATCATCATGTCATCAAGCTCTGCACATATGCCAACATTGTGTAGTTTACACACCATATCCTTTGCATCAGTCAAAGCATAACCATTTGGATGTTCAATATATACTTCCTCTTCTAGTATTCCATTTAAAAATGTTGATTTCACATCCATATGATATACTTTGAATCCCTTATATGCTGCAAATACAAGTAGATTCCTAACACCTTTTAATCTAGTAACTAGTGCAAATGTCTCGCCATAGTCTTCTCCTTCTTCTGGTTCATAACCTTTACATACCAATCTTGCTTTATTTCTGACTACTACTCCATCTTCATTTAGTTTGTTTCTGAATAACCATTTAGTACCTATCACATTTTTATTCACCGTTATGGGTACTAGGGTCCATGTATTATTCTTCTCAATCTGGTCAAGCTCCTCTTCCATAGCCTTGATCTAGTAATCATTTCCAAAGGCTTCCTTAGAAGTTCTAGGCTCAATAGTGGAGATCATGCAAGAATTCTCTCTAATCCTTCTTTTGGTTAACACACCAGCATCTTTATCTCCAATAATTTGATCAGGACTATGATTGAGTCTCACATACCTTGGAATGACATGATCATTATCTTCAGGTTCTTCTTCCTCACTATCATTGTCTTCTTCTACAAATTCTACCTATTCTGGTTGAACTGGTACTATAGCATTCACTTCACCAACTTCTGGCTTCACTGGTTCTGGTTCCAAAATCAGCATGTAAGGTTTATCTTACTTCTTCTCCTCACTGTTTTCTCCTGAAACTTCACGACACTCATCCACTCGGACATCAGAACTTTCAAAAAATTCTCTTTGTCTGGTTGTCATAACATTTGTAGGCTTTACTCTTGGTGGAGTAACCAAGAAATATGCATTCATCACTCTTAGCATCAAACTTACCAACATAGTCACCTCTCTTGATAAAACATTTACTACAAAAAAATCTTAAAATAACTGACATTAGTTGATCTACCATACCAGTATTCATAAGGAGTTTTATCCTTACCTCTCTTTACCAATATCCAGTTTATAGTGTATACAGTCGTGCTAATAGCTTCTCTCTAGAAAGGTTTTTCTATACCTCCTTGTATTAGCATCATTCTAGCAGCTTCAACAATTGACTGGTTGTTCCTCTCTCCAATACCATTCTGCTGTGGTGTCCTAGGTGTAGAAAGTTGCCTCTTAATTCCATTGTCTTCACAATATCTAGTGAATTCCTCTGAAGTAAATTCACCTCCTTGATTAGTTCTCAAACACTTTATCTTCTTACCACTTTCCTTTTTAGCTAAGGCCCTAAATACATTAAACTTAATAAAGGCTTTTGTTTTTTCCTTCAAGAATGTGACCCGCGTCATTCTTGAGCAATCATTAGTGAAGAGATAAAATTGTTAGACACAATGCACCACTGAGAGGGAGAGGGGGTGAATCAGTGGTTCTCAAATCTCTTTCTCTTTTGCAATCCTATCTGAGCATACCAGTTAATAGATTTAACTCAATGTAGACTTACCGGTTATGGAGGAGACTAACTTAAATGAAAACATACTCACAAGGGGACATCACATAACACCAGCATATACAAGGAAAATCCAAGATGGGAAAAACCTCAGTGAGCAATGTTGTTGGAATCTACTACTCCAATCCAACCTCACAATAAACACAGTTACAAACTTAAGGGCAACCCAAGGACCACCAACCCCTACCCGATTTATGGGCTACAACCCCTACACTAAGCTACAACTCAGTGTTGTTAGGCCCAATATGGAAAGCTAATGTACTGAGAGTGGAGGGGTGAATCAGTACTCCAAAACTTTTCTTGAATAATAACCTTACTGTTATGCATAAACAGAATAGTGCAGTAACATAAAATAAAGTTAAAACAAATAGATAACAATCATACATGATTCACTCCATAACACATATATTTTGGTTACACAGAAACTCTTGGTTAGAGAGAAAAACTGTGGTGGGGATGGCACCCACAACTTCACTACTGCAATAATAAAGAATGCTTGGTTAGAGCTACATTTAGCTATTTCTGATAGCATACCCTGTTAGGAGTAACAAGATCTGTTAGATCTACCTTGTTAAAGGATTTTACAACATTTATTTTGAATGTTGAACTTGGTTAGAGGCTTTACAATTTATAGACTTGGTTAGAGTCTTTTACCCTATTAAAGGTTTCTCTTTCAACTTCACAATATTACAATAAAATCATTACAAACATCTGCAACTTTACATCTGAAATGTTATAGCAGATTCTATGTGCTTGGGATAAGATTACCTTGCTTATAGCATACCTCGGTAACCCATATAGTAACTCGATAAACCCTTCTGTTTACTCTGTTCTTCGACTGTTCTCTGAAAACTTTCTCGGTGACCTCTGTGTCTCTGTAAGAGTCTTCCTTCATGCATACATACACTTCACTTATGTTGTATAAATAGATCTCTTAAAAGGGTGATCCAATTCATTTCTTCGATCTTACAAACAAGATTCTTCAAATGAATAACTAAACAAAATATTTCATTGGTTAGATTATCCTCGTAATCATACACAATCTTTTGGTGCAATTTCCAATGTAATAACGGTTAGATGTGCCTCGATCTTGTAACACATTTTCATATGCATGTCTAGGTTCAATGTATCTGGTAACATGTTTCACTCGGTGTATGTCAACTCGGTGTGTCATCTTTACTGCTTGGTAGTCTCAAAAAGATACTCGGTAGACAGCTCGGTGTATACTATGTTCTATGACTGCTTTCCTCTGTAACCAACTAGACTGTGCATACCGATTTCTCTATGTGTACCGACTGCATGATTTGATAGTGCTAACCGACTAGAATATATAGTATGACTTTGAATACAAAAACTAATTGCAATTTGATAAGTAGTAACAAGTGTACACAATGTAAACATCAAATACATAAGTAGTTATCTTGTTACTAGTGAATCTTGCAACCATTATACATATCTTAGTCTATTGGTGAGATACCTTCTCTGCTTCACTGACTCACTTCTCTGTTGCTTTTCACCTACTTCTTCTCTATTGGTAAGCCCTACTAGATTATCTCTCTTCTGAATTGCTCTCACTATATCTCCTCACTGCTCTGCTCTTCACTGATTCAACTCTCTGCCAGTTCTCTGTCTGTCTTCTCTGCAGTATCTTTCACCTCTATTTTGTCAGTATGAATACTACCAGTTCTTCTCTCCAACTGGTTGAATGCTTCAACCAGGTTCTCTCTCATTCCCACTCTCTTCACAAATGCTTGTTGATAACTTGGCTGATTTTCTCTTACTTGCATAAGTCTTCAAATTTGCAATCACACAATATTCTACTACTCAACAGCAACAACCATTCTCTTTGGCCCCCACACTTATAGCAAGGTTTTCCTTCCAAAAACCAATTCAAAATCCAGGTGGTTAGGGTTTCCTTACCTTCCTCGAGGCAAACTAAATCCAATCAGATCTTGCACGATCTGATATTTCTGACATCTAATTGCACAGCTCCGCCATATGCATGTTTTCATATGCATCTGGTAACACATTCCACTCAGTATATGTCAACTCAATGTGTCATCTTTACTACTCGGTAGTCTCAAAAAGATACTTGGTAGATAGCTCGGTGTATACTGCATTTTGTGACTGCTTTCCTCTGTAACCAACTAGACTGTGCATACCGACTGCATGATTTGGTAGTGCTAACCGACTAGAATATATAGTATGACTTTGAATACAAAAACTAATGGCAATTTGATAAGTAGTAACAATCTCCCCTTTTGACATTAGTTGAGATGTTTGACAAAAACTGCTTTCAAAGTCATAACTCAAAAATCTATATACTTGCAAAATGACTATACTTAATAGTAAATACAATAGTCAATGAAATAGTATATTCAGATATACTCCCCTTATCATTATACTGTACATAACTTTGATTTTGTGCTCAGTTTTGTGCTTGTGTGCTCTGCTTATTGTCCTTGGATATTCTGCATACTCTGCTTGGTATACTCCCCCTATATACAATACTCTGAATACTGTATCAAAAATGTATTACAAAACTGTATTACCAAAACTATATCTCCCCCTATATAGTATCACTCCCCAAATATATAGTATTACTCCCCCTTTTTGACAAACATCAAAAACTTAATTTCCATCCGGGGGTGGTAACTGATAAAAAATAGATTTATACTTCTTCCAAGCATCAGTGAGTGCGATAGAGAGTGCATCTTTGACACTTTCCATTAAAGAATTTTGTGCTTGAATATCAACCAATAGTGATATTAAGCCATCAAGAGTGCTTCCCTCTTATGTAGTAGATAGGCGTGTAGCTTGGTTAATCTATTCTTGAACTGATGAAAGATGAGGAAGGAATAATGTCTGGAGTGTCATTATATCCATCTTGATCTTATGCTCTTCATTTCTTAGTTCTAACTGTTGAGCCATGAGTTGTTGAAGCTTGGTATAAATTTTTTGAACTGAATTAGGCATTGTGGTCAACTTATTTGAGAGATCGGTGATCTCTTTCTCAATTGCATCAGTTTTATTCTTGATATCTTTAATGAATATGGAAAAGGTACACAGTTTCTGAAATAAATAAAGAATATGCTTGAGTTGAGGGGACAACTCAACAATGAATTTGACAAGTTTGACTTTGCCAATAGCAAGAGCTTTTTGTACCTCTTCAATCATTTTTGCAGTAAGCTCCTTGTCTTTGAGCTTGCTCAGGTACTCAAATGCATCAACTCTAGATGTTTCTATTTAAGTAAGGAGTTCATCCAGTTGAATGTGGATGGTTGCATCGGTTGACACTATAGTTGTAGGTAGCATATCTGTCAGCAGTGTCTTTACCTTCTAAAGTACTTTATTCTTCTTTTGAATGGCCATTTGTTTTTCTTGTTCGGCCTTTGCTTTGCATAGTTCACCAAAATCAATAAGTGCTTGCCCCTTTAATTTTGAGATATCCATATTGGGCAACACTATCGGTTTAGATAAATCAACTTTAAAACTATGCTTTTTCACTTTCTTCTCTTTACCTTTGGTTGGTTGGACTAAGACAATAGCTTGTGAGGCTTGCTGACCCTCGGTAGGTTGCTCTGTAGATGCAACACTTTGGTCTATTCCTATAGCCGTTGTGGTGTGCTTGGGTGTCTCGGTACTGGGGGTCTCAACCACTACATTTTCAATGCTTGACGGTGCTTGAGAGGTCTGGTCTTGAGTTGTACCTTCTGTTGCTTTAGACTAGTGACCTTCGGTGCCTTATGTTGTATCCTGAGGAGCTTCGGTTGAGACAAGTTGAGTGATCCGCGGATAAGGCTGAACTTGTACTATCATAGATTCACTAGATACAAGTTTTGCATATGTAGTGCCTTCAATCATCTCTTGCTCCTGTTCTTCTGCATCCATGACATCTTCATCAATTTGAATAGTGTCAGTCGGGTCTTACTCGGTAGCGTCAAGACCGTGCTCAGTGACATCAAGATCTTGTTCAGTGACATCAACAATTTCAATTTTAGATTGTTCACCGACATCTTTTATTTTGAAGATTTCCTGCCATTTTGCTTTTGTTTCATTTTCTACATCAATGTATAGCCCATTCATCAATTTTAAGGCTCATTGTTTGACAAGAAATTTAGAATTGTAGGTTGTCAGATGCTCTTTAATTTCTGCTACAAACATGTCAGGAAATAGATGGACTAGACTTCTTTCTCTAATTTGTTTCTCTAAGTCCATTGCATATTTCCACCTGTTATCAATATGTAAGAACAATTCACTCGGAAGTGACTTTACTAGTTCTAATGGAGCTAGCCGAAACTTTAGAAGTGTGCAAATCACAACTTCTTCAATGTGTCAATTCTCATCATTATTCCTAGTCTCATACTTGACATATCTAAAAGAACCAAATCCACCATATTCTTTTAGATTTGCACAAAAGTTTTCAACACTATGTATGTTGACCTTCTTGCTTTTGACAATCTGGAATTTCCTCAGATTTTGTATCACTAGACTCTTTTGCCAAAATGAGTCTCCGAGTAGATTTCTTGTAGGTCTTGGTTACCTTGGGAGCAGTAGCACTCTTTTTTTTCTTACTCAGTGATGCAGCCGATGCTCTTGTATTAGGTCTCTTTGTTGGAGGAGTCAGTAGGACCTTTGGAATGTCTTGTTTCTTTCTTTTCAATACTTTACCTTTAGGCAATTTAGTGCTTAATGTTATTGCTGCCTCTTGAGCTTCTGATTCCTCTTCAGTAATGGCAAGAGTACCTTTGATAGGTGTGGAGGAAGATTCTTCTCTGAATTTCTCAAATAATACCTTAATCATCTTTGTAGCCTTTCTTGTAGCTTTAGGTACTACAATGCTCATTTTCACCTTTTCCTTAACTTCTTCATAAGTTCCATATCTCAGTTCGGTAGCATGCCTTGGCAGTGAAAGAAATGCATCAATTTGTTGTTGTGTGATATCATAGTCAATCTTCTAACCCATTGGTGGCAAATATTGAGTCCTTGGTTCCACAACATTCACATGATAGTAATCGGTGTCTACCTCAAAACATATATCATCTTTATATTTCTCTACCAGCTGAGGTGGAATCCGGTACCTGTTTTGCATCTTCTCTTGAAATTTACTGAAGTAGTCATCCATGATATCATTGAAATTATCTCCCAATTTCTTGATAAAGTCATTAATTTGATGGGTGATTGGTCGGTGTAGCTCCCAAACTACTTTACTGACTGATGGAAAGAATTTTTCAAAGTAGAAAAACATGCATACAAGAAGTGAACCAAACTTTAGTGTATTTGCCGAGTTGTTCTTCTTCGGCTTCCTTATTGTGTTCAGGTTCTCAAACAAGTTTTTCAATAACACTTCACATAAATCTACTTTCATTCCCTTTGTCACTATTTTATAGGCTAAGTCAACTGTTGCACAGGGTACACTATTTTCCCTTGCTGATTGGAAGAAACAATAACCAATTACTCTAATTGCAAACTTAAGTTCTGCATCAGTGACATTATTTAGTTTTAGTCCTCAGTAATCAGATTCTACTTCAGTTAAACTGATTAACTCCTGTGATTGTCAGGCCCAATATGGAAAGCTAATGTACTGAGAGGGGAGGGGTGATTCAGTACTTCAAATCCTTTTCTCAACAATATCTTTATTGTTATGCATAAACCAAAAACTACTGTAACATAACATAAAGCTAAAACAAATTAGTAACAATCATACATGATTCACTCCATAACACATACATTTTGGTTACGCAGAAACTCTTGGTTAGAGAGAAAAACTGCGGTGGTGATGGCACCCACAACTTCACTACTGCAATAATAAAGAGTGCTTGGTTAGAGCTACATATTTAGCTATTTCTGATAGCTTACCTTGTTAGGAGTAACAAGATCTGTTAGATCTACCTTGCTAAAGGATTTTACAACATTATATATATGCTACACCTAGTTAGAGGATTTACAATTTATAGACTTGATTAGAGTCTTTTACCCTGTTAAAGGTTTCTCTTACAACTTCAAAATATTACAATAAGACTTTACAAATATCTACAACTTTACATCTGAAATGCTGTAGCAGATTCTATATGCTCAAAATAAGATTACCTTGTCTATAGCATACCTCGGTAACTCATAAAGTAACTCGGTAAACCCTTATGTTTACTCTATTCCTCGACTGTTCTCTGATAACCTTCTCAGTGACCTCTATGTCTCTGTAACAGTCATAATACTCTGTGATTTCTCATGTATCACATAAGTCTTGCTTCATACACATATGCACACACATTTTTCACATTCGCATATGTTTCTAAGCCTAAATTCATGTTGTATAAATAGACTTCTTATGTCGGTGATCTGATTCATTGCTTCGATCTTACAAACATGATTTCTCGAATAAATAACCATGCAAAATATTTCACTGGTTAGATGACCTCAAAATTATACAAAATCTGTATGTGCAATTTCCAATGTGATAACGATTCTATGTGCCTCGATCTTGTAACACATTTTCAAATGTGTGTCCAGGTTCAATGAATCCGGTAACACGTTTCACTTGGTGTATATCAACTCGGTGTATTATCTTTACTGCTCGGTAGACATGAAATAACACTCGGTAGACAGCTCGGTGTATACTGGGCTTTGTGACTGTTTTCCTTCTGTAACTGACTAGGTTGTTCATACTGACTAAATATTTTGGTAGTGGTAACTGACTAGAGTATATAGAATGACTTTGTATATAAAACTAATGGCAATTTGATAAGTCGTAACAATCTCCCCTTTTGACATTAGTTGAGATGTTTGACAAAACTACTTTCAAAGTCATTACTCAAAAATCTGTATACTTTACAAAATTTGACTAAACATGTAGTATATACATTAGTCATTCAAATAGTATAATCAAATATACTCCCCTTATCAATATGTTGTACAAAACTCTGTAATCACTGTTCTTTCCTTTGTTCATTTCTTGGTTCACTGCTCTTGGATACTTTGCATATTCTACTCATTCTTTGCTCGGTATACTCCCCCTATATACTACACTCCGGTTGTTTGATACTTTGAATACTATACACTCCCCCTGTGTACTTTGATGCTATATATACTCTTGATGATATACTCTAATATACTCCCACTTTTTGACAAACATCAAAATTTAGTTACCATTGGGAGGTGGCAACTGATCAAAAATGGATTTGTACTTTGTCTTGGCTTCGGTGAGAGCAATAGAGAGTGCATCCTTTACACTGTCCATTAAAGAATTATGTGCATTAATATCAGCCAATAATGAAATTAAGCCATCTAAAGTGCTTCCCTCTTGTGTGGTAGAGAGATAAGTGGCTCGGGTTAGCTATTCTTGAACGGATGAAAGATGAGGAAGGAATAATATTTGAAGTGTCATTATGTCCATCCTGATCTTGTGTTCTTCATTCCTTAGTTCCAATTGTTGAGCCATGAGCTGTTGTAGCTTAGTATAAAAATTTTGAATTGAATTGGGCTTGGGGGTCAACTTATTTGAGAGATCGGTGATCTCTTTCTCAATTGCTTCTGTTTTATTCTTAATGTCCTTAAGAAATAAAGAAAATGTGCAGAGTTTCTGAAATAATGAAAGAATGTTCTTGAGTTGAGGGGACAACTCAGCAATAAATTTGACAAGTTTTACCTTGCCAACAGAAATGGATTTCTGTACTTCCTCTATCATTTTAGCAGTTAGCTCCTTGTCTTTTAGTTTGCTCAAGTATTCAGATGCATCTACTCCAGATGTCTCAACCTAATTTAGGAGTTCATCCAATTGAATATGGATGGTTGCATTGATTGATACTATAGCTGAAGGTAGCATATCTGATAGTAAGGTCTTTACCTTCTAAAGTACTTTATTCTTCTTTTGTATGGCCAGTTGCTTCTCCTGTTCGGCCTTTGCTTTGCACAGTTCACCAAATTCAGTGAGTGCTTGCCCTTTCAATTTGGAGATGTCTACATTGGGCAACACTATCGATTTTGATAAATTAATTTTGAAACTATGCTTTTTCAACTTCTTTTCTTTACCTTTCAACGGGTGAACCACTACAATAGCTTGAGAGGCTTGAGAACCCTCAGTAGGTTGCTCAGTAGAGACAACACTTTTGTCAGTTTCTTTAGCCTTGGTAGTGTCCTCCGGTGTCTCGGTGCTTGGTGTCTCAGCTGTAACATTTTCCGTGCTAGAAGGTGCTTGAGAGGTTTGTTCTTGTGAAGTACCTTCTGTTGTAGACTTTTGATCTTTGGTGCCTTCACCTGTATCCTGAGGAGCTTCGGTTGTAGCAGGTTGATTGATCGGTGGGTAAGGCTGAACTTGTTCCAAAATAGATTCACTGGAGAAAAGTTTTGCATAAGCATTGCCTTCTATCATTTCTTCTTCAGGTGCCTCTGCATCCATGATATCTTCATCTATTTGAATGGTGTCAGTAGGGTCTTGCTCGGTGACAACAGGCTCTTGGTCGGTGACATCGACTATTTCCACTATAGATTGTTCACCAGCATTCTTTCTTCAAAAGATGGTCTTCCATTGCTCTTTTGTTTCCTTCTCCACTTCTATATACAGGCCATTCATCAATTTCAAGGCCTTTTGTTTTACTGTAAATTGAGTTTGGTTGTTTGTCAGATGTTCTTTTATTTCATCAACCGACATATCAGGAAAGAGATGCACCAAACTTCTTTCTCTAATTTTTTTCCCCGAGTCTAGGGCATATTGCCATCTAGTTTCAATATGTGCATATAATTCCTTAGGAATAGAATTACATACTTCAAATGGGACCACTCAGAATTTGAGAAGTGTGCAAATGATAGCTTCTTCAATTTGCCTCTTTTCATCAATAGATCTGGATTCATATTTGACAATTCTGAATCCACCAAATCCACCATATTCCTTTAGATTATTACAAAAAATTTCTACACTATGTACATCTACCTTCTTGCTTTTCACAATCTGAAATTTATTTGCATCTTCAGATTCGGTATCACTCGACTCTTTTGGCAAAATGAGTCTCCGAGTAGATTTCTTGTAAGTTCTAGTTACCTTAGGAATGGCAACAGTCTTTTGTTTCTTACTCGGTGATACAACAGATGCCCTTGTGTTAGGTCTCTTTGTTGGAGGGGTCGGTAGGGCCATTGAAGTGTCCTGTTTCTTTCTCTTCAACACTTTTCCCTTAGGCAATTCAGTGCTAAGTGTTATGGCTGCTTCTTGGGCTTCTGTCTCCTCTTCGGTGATGGCTAGAACTCCTTTGGCAAGTGTGGAGGAAGACTCTTCTCCAAATTTCTCAGTTAATGCCTTAATCATCTTTGTAGCTTTTCTTGTAGCCTTAGGTACTACAATGCTCATTTTTACTTTTTACTTCACCTCTTCATAGGTTCCATACCTCAGCTCAGTAGTATGCCTTAGCAATGATAGATAGGCATCAATTTGTTGTTGTGTGATATCAAAATCAATCTTGTAACCCATAGGTGACAAAGATTGAGTCCTCGGTTCCACAACATTCACATAACAGTAATCGGTGTCGACCTCAAAACATATTTCATCTTTGTAATTTTCTACCAGTTGTGGTGGAATCCGGTACCTGTTATGCATTTTCTCTTGGAACTTGCTGAAGTAATCATCCATTATACCATTAAAGTTATCACCTAACTTCTTGATGAAGTCATTGATCTAATGGGTGATTGGTTGGTGTAGTTCCCAAACAAATTTACCGACTGTTGGAAAAAAACTTCTCAAAGTAGAAAAACATACATACAAGTAGTGATCCAAATTTTAGAGTATTTGTCGTGTTGTTCTTCTTTGGCTTCCTGATTATGTTCAGATTTTCAAACAAGTTCTTCTGCAATACTTCACACAAGTCAATTTTCATGCCTTTCTTAACAATTTTGTATGCTAAGTCCACTGCTGCATAGGGTACACTATTTTCCCTTGCAGATTGGAAGAAACAGTAACCAATTACTCTAATGGAAAATTTGAGTTCAGGATCAGTGACATTGTTCAACTTCAGACCTCTGTAATCTGATTCAACTCCAGTCAAACTGATCAATTCCTTCTGTGATATCATTTTCTATGCTCAGGCATGATCATAGATAGGATAACTGGTGATTAGATGAATGGTTTCTTTAGTGATCTTAAACGGTTTCTCTTGTAGCCACATGAAATCATCATGCACTCGGCTTAGTACAAACTTGACCCACTGTGGTTTGAACACACGGGGATAGGTTAGGGCTTCAATCAATCCCTTGATTTTGATATGCTCATACTTGCTATCCATTTTACCATCTGTGCACAATATATCATATGCATCTTTGATCTCAACATGACCGAGTTCTTCAACACGGCATTTTGTGAAGAATCTCACATCCTCGACTAACAAGACTCGATCCAGGATGAGTGAAAAAGCAGTTTTGTCATCCGGTTCAGATGCAATTTTGGGAGTCAAAGAGTATTTTAGTGAGGTCTTTTCTACATTTGTGACAACAATGGGGTCTTGGATCTTAGATGCCATTTTGATTTCAGATAAAAATTGACACAGGAACCTTAGGGTTTGAGAACTTAACAAATGGCAGATGCTTCACACTCAGCAGATAATAACAACTTAATGAGTTTGGTAAACCAGCTTAGCAATGCGATGAGATTTGATGTAAATACCTTAGATTTTGCTTTGAAGATGGTTTGATCGCCTTGATTTGCTCTACTCAGCTTCTTGAAAACTTAGTGAATGAAAATGACCGTGAAAAACCTTTTAAGTACACAAAAATACCTTATCAAGCTCCGTACAAGTTAGGTCAAAGACATTAAATGCACTCAGTTCACTTAACTTTCTTTCCCCCTTTTTTTTTCCTCTTTAACCGAGTAACCAGATTTCCTTCATATACCGACATGACAGGCTTCCTGAATTCACCGACTTAACAGTTTTCCTATAAAGTGCTCCAAAAGACTCTGATAGAATTTCAAACTTACTACTACATCTTACTATGTAGATTTTGAATTTAGTACATACTAAAATAGGAACTGTTTAAGATTTGACCTTGTGAGAATGCAGTCCCTTCATACCTTTACTGATTAATTTGGAGTGGGAGCACCTAACTTGGTAGGTAAGGTGCTTTCTTTATTTGACACAATTTCCTTCTTTCTCCAAATCATCTTTAATTTCTCTTTTATTTCCTCAGTGTCTTCTCTAGGTTGATCTCTGCAATCTCCAGCCAAGTGTCCAACTTTGTGACAATGAAAACATGCCATACCAGGATTTCTCCATGATCTTCGGTTATTCATTCCAAACCTTATAAAGCAGTTGGCACTTATATGTCCATATCTTCCACAACATTCACACCATATCCTTGTATTGTAATCCCATGGTACTGCAGAATATTGTCGGTAAGGATCTGTGTGAGTTCGGTAACCTCTAGTATTTGCTCGGTGTGCAGACCACATGTGGTTCTTTTGCTTAAACCAACACTTCTCGGTACTATGTCCATATCTATTGCAATTTTTACAAAACCCTTTGAATTTTGCTTTCTGATAATTGTTAACAGACTTTGTCCTACATTGATTAGATGTGTGACCATATTTATTGCAATTGTAACAATAACCATTGGTCTTAGTGGTATTTGGTTGCTTACCTTTTTTGATTTGACACATGTTGGCAGTATGACCTTGATTTCCATAGTAGTAGCAAATAGGCTTCTTCCTTTTGATGTTATTCCTTTTTCCAACTTGTTTTGATGATTCTCCTCTCTCGGTAGTGCAGATTCCCTTCTCGGTAGAGTCTTTTCCTTTGTAACTGAGTCCTCCTTCTTTGTAGGGTCGTCTTGTGTTCAGTTGCTCATCCAACATCTTTGATGCTTCATAACTCTTCTTCAGTGTTTCCTTGGATTTCTTCTATGTTTCAAGTTCATAGCTCAACCTTGATACTTCAAGTTTCAATGCTTGATTCTCATCATCTTTTAGATTTGCTTCATGATGTGTATGACCTAGTTGATCTGTCAGATTTTGTTGAATACCAGTTAGCCTTATGATTTCATCATTCTTATTAGATACTAAGACTTCAAGTTGTTGTTTCTCTCTTTGTAGATCTCTTACTTTATCCTCGGCTATCCTTAATGCATCTAGATTTTCAGTCATCTATGTACTGAAATGTTCATGTTCTCTTTTCATTTCTTTTAGTTGATAAGCCAATGCTTTGTTCTTTTCTTTCAACATTCCAATCATTTCTTCAGTTTCTTCAAATATACTATTCTCAGATGATGTCTCGATTTGTTCCACTAACTCTTGAGAATCCTGCAAGTCATCAAATAATCTTCTCCTTACTTTCTGAGATTTTTGCATTTGCCTTTGCATGTCTACAATCACTTTATTTGCATTATCTAGCTCTTCTTGTAGATACACAATCCTCCGAGATTTTTTATAGCCTTCCATTGATAAGATCTTTCTCTTTAGGTAGTTAAACCCTTTTCCAAGATTCAAGCTCTGATACCAATTGTTAGGCCCAATATGGAAAGCTAATGTACTGAGAGGGGAGGGGTGAATCAGTACTTCAAATCCTTTTCTCAACAATATCTTTATTGTTATGCATAAACCAAAAACTACTGTAACATAACATAAAGCTAAAACAAATAAGTAACAATCATACATGATTCACTCCATAACACATATATTTTGGTTACGTAGAAACTCTTGGTTAGAGAGAAAAACCGCGGTGCGGATGGCACCCACAATTTCACTACTGCAATAATAAAGAGTGCTTGGTTAGAGCTACATATTTAGCTATTTCTGATAGCTTACCCTATTAGGAGTAACAAGATCTGTTAGATCTACCTTGCTAAAGGATTTTACAACACTATATATATGTTGGACCTGGTTAGAGGATTTACAATTTATAGACTTGATTAGAGTCTTTTACCCTGTTAAAGGTTTCTCTTACAACTTCAAAATATTACAATAAGACTTTACAAATATCTACAACTTTACATCTAAAATACTATAGCAGATTCTATGTGCTCAAAATAAGATTACCTTGTCTATAGCATACCTCGGTAACTCATAAAGAAACTCGGTAAACCCTTATGTTTACTCTATTCCTTGACTGTTCTCTGATAACCTTCTCGATGACCTCTGTGTCTCTGTAACAGTCATAATACTCTGTGATTTCTAATGTATCACATAAGTCTTGCTTCATACACATATGCACACACATTTCTCACATTCACATATGTTTCTAAGCCTAAATTCATGTTGTATAAATAGACTTCTTATGTCGGTGATCTGATTCATTGCTTCGATCTTACAAACATGATTTCTCAAATAAATAACCATGCAAAATATTTCATTGGTTAGATGACCTCAAAATTATAAAAAATCTGTATGTGCAATTTCCAATTTGATAACGGTTCTGTGTGCCTCGATCTTGTAACACGTTTTCAAATGTGTGTCCAGGTTCAATGAATCCGGTAACATGTTTCACTTAGTGTATATCAACTCGGTGTATTATCTTTACTACTTGGTAGACATGAAATAACACTCAGTAAACAGCTCAGTGTATACTGGGCTTTGTGACTTTTTTCCTTCTGTAACCAACTAAGCTATTCATACCGACTAAATATTTCGGTAGTGGTAGCCGACTAGAGTATATAGAATGACTTTGTATATAAAACTAATGGCAATTTGATAAGTAGTAACAGTGATATCATCCTCTGTGCTCGTGCATGATCATAGATAGGATAACCGGTGATTACATGAATAATTTCCTTAGTGATTTTGAATGGTTTCTCCTCTAGCCACATAAAATCATCATGAACTCTGCTTAAAACAAACTTAACCCACTGGGGTTTGAACACATGGGGATAGGCTAGGGCTTCAGTTAATCCCTTGATTTTGATATGCTCGTACTTGCTATCCATTTTGCCATCGGTACATAGCTCATCATATGTGTCACTTATCTCAACATGACCGCGTTCTTCAACATAGCATTTGGGGAAGAATCTCACATCTTCGACTAACAAGACTCGATCCGAGATGAGTGAAAAGGCAGTTTTGTCATCCGGTTCAGAGGTGACTTTAGGAGTCAAAGTGTATTTCAGTGTGGGCTTCTCGACATTGTTGACAACTATGGGATCTTGGATCTTGGGTGCCATTTGTAAATTTCAGATAAAACTAGCAAACTATCCTTAGGGTTTGACAGTTTACAAACGGCAGACACTTCACACTCAGTAGATAATAGCAATTTGACAAGATCGGTAAACTAGCTTAACAATGAGATGAGATTTCTGTAAATACCTTGGATTCACTTTGAATGAGGTTTGATCACCTTGATTCGCTCTGCTTTGCTCTCTTGAAAACTTGGTGAATGTAAATGACCGCGAAAATACCTTTAAGTACACAAAATACCTTATCGGGCTTCGTGTGGGTTAGGTCAAAACATTAAATGCACTCGGTTTACCTTGAACTAATTTACTCCCTTTTTTTTCATTTTAACCGAGTAACCAAATTTCCTTCATTTACCGACTTGACAGGCTTCCTGTAAAGTACTTTTGATAGAATTTCAAACCTACTAATGCATCTTAACTATGCAGATTTTGGATTTAGTACATAATAGAATAGGAACTGTTATGATTTTAACCTTTAGAGAATGAAGTCCCTTCATACCTTTACTAATTAATTTGGAATAGGTGCACCTAACTCAGTAGGTAAGGTGCTTTCTTCATTTGACACAATTTCCTTCTTTTTCCAAATCATCTTTAATTTTTCTTTTATCTCTCCAGTGTCTCCTCTAGGTTGATCTCTGCAATCTCCAGCTAAATGTCCAACTTTGTGACAATGAAAACATGTCATACCAGGATTTCTCCATGATCTTCGATTGTTCATTCCAAACCTTATAAAATAGTTGACACTTATATGTCCATATCTTCCACAACATTCACACCATATCCTTGTATTGTAATCCCATGGAACTGCTGCATATTGTCGATAAGGATTTGTGTGAGTTCGGTAACCTCTAGCATTTGCTCGGTGTGCAGACCACATGTAGTTCTTTTGCTTAAGCTAGCACTTTAAGGTACTATGTCCATATCTATTGCAGTTTCTACAAAACCCTTTGAATTTTGCCTTCTGATAATTGTTAACAGACTTTGTCCTACATTGATTAGATGTATGACCATATTTATCGCAATTGTAACAATAACCATTTGACTTAGTGATATTCAGTTGCTTACCTTTTCTGATTTGGCATATGTTGGCAGTGTGACCTTGATTTCCATAGTAGTAGCAAATAGGCTTCTTTCTTTCGATGTTATTCCTATTTCCAGCTTGCTTTGATGATTCTCCTCTCTTGGTAGTATGAATTCCTTTCTCGGTAGATTCTTTTCCTTTATAACCAAGTCCTGCATCTTTGTTGGGTCTTTTTGTATTCAGTTGCTCATCCAACATCTTTGATGCTTCATAACTTTTCTTCAATGTTTCTTTGGATTTCTTCTTTGTTTCAAGTTCATTGGTCAACCTTGATACTTCAAGTCTCAAAGCCTAGTTTTCATCATTCTTCAGAATTGCTTCATGATGTGCATAACCTAGTTGATCTGTCATATTTTGTTGAATCCCAGCTAACCTTGTGATTTCATCATTCTTATCAAATACTAAGACTTCAAGTTGTTGTTTCTCTCTTTGTAGATCTCTTGCTTTATCCTATGTTGTCCTTAATGCATCTAGATTTTCAGTCATCTATGTGCTGAAATGTTCATGTTCTCTTTTCATTGCTTTTAGTTGATCAGCCAATGCTTTGTTCTTTTCTTTCAACACTCCAATCATTTCTTTAGTCTCTTCAGAGATACTATTCTCAGATGATGTTTCAATTTGTTCCACTAACTCTTGAGAATCTTGCAAGTCATCATATAATCTTCTTCTTACTTCCAGAGATTTTTACATTTGCCTTTGCATGTTTGTAATCACTTGATTAGCATGATCCAGCTCTTCTTGCAAATACACAATCCTCTGAGATTGTTTATATCCTTCCATTGATAAGATCTTTCTCTTTAGGTAGTTAAACCCTTTTCCAAGATTCAAGCTCTGATACCAATTGTTAGACCCAATATGGAAAGCTAATGTATTGAGAGGGGAGGGTGAATCAGTACTCCAAAACTTTTCTTGAATAATAACCTTACTGTTATGCATAAACAGAATAGTACAATAACATAAAATAAAGTTAAAACAAATAGATAACAATCATACATGATTCACTCCATAACACATATATTTTGGTTACGTAGAAACTCTTGGTTAGAGAGAAAAACTGCGGTGGGGATGGCACCCACAACTTCACTACTACAATAATAAAGAATGCTCGGTTAGAGCTACATTTAGCTATTTCTGATAGCATACCCTGTTAGGAGTAACAAGATCTATTAGATCTACCTTGCTAAAGGATTTTAAAACATTTATTCTGAATGTTGCACCTGGTTAGAGGCTTTACAATTTATAGACTTGATTAGAGTCTTTTACCCTATTAAAGGTTTCTCTTTCAATCTTCACAAAATTACAATAAAATCATTACAAATATCTGCAACTTTACATCTGAAATGTTATAGCAGATTTTATGTGCTCAGAATAAGATTACCTTGCTTATAGCATACCTCGGTAACCCATATAGTAACTCGGTAAACCCTTCTATTTACTCTGTTCTTCGACTATTCTCTAAAAACTTTCTCGGTGACCTTTGTGTCTCTGTAATAGTCTTCCTTCATGCATACATACACTTCACTTATGCTGTATAAATAGATCTCTTAAAATGGTGATCCAATTCATTGCTTCGATCTTACAAACAAGATTCTTCGAATGAATAACTAAACAAAATATTTCATTGGTTAGATTGTCCTCGTAATCATACACAATCTTTTGGTGCAATTTCCAATGTAATAATGGTTAGATGTGCCTCGATCTTGTAACACATTTTCATATGCATGTCCAGGTTCAATGTATCTGGTAACACATTTCACTCGATGTATGTCAACTCGGTGTGTCATCTTTACAACTCGGTAGTCTCAAAAAGATACTCGGTAGACAGCTCGGTGTATACTGCATTCTGTGACTGCTTTCCTCTGTAACCGACTAGACTGTGCATACCGACTTCTCTATGTGTATCGACTGCATGATTCAGTAGTGCTAACCGACTAGAATATATAGTATGACTTTGAATACAAAAACTAATGGCAATTTGATAAGTAGTAACAAGTGTACACAATGTAAACATCAAATACATAAGTAGTTATCTTGTTACTAGTGAATCTTGCAACCATTATACATATCTTAGTCTATCTGTGGGATACCTTCTCTACTTCACCGACTCACTTCTCTGTTGCTTTTCACCTACTTCTTCTCTGCTTGTAAGCCCTACTAGATTATTTTTCTTCTGAATTGCTCTCACTATATCTCCTCCTCACTTCTCTTCTCTTCATCGATTCAACTCTCTGCCAGTTCTCTGTCTGTCTTCTCTGCAGTATCTTTCACCCCTATTTTGTCGGTATGAATACTACTAGTTCTTCTCTCCAACCAGTTGAATGCTTCAACAAGGTTCTCTCTCATTTCCACTCTCTTCACAGATGCTTGTTGATAACTTGGCTAATTTTCTCTTACTTGCAGAAGTCTTCAACTTCGCAATCACACAATATTCTACTATTCAGTAGCAACAACCATTCTCTTCAACCCCCACACTTATAGCAAGGTTTTCCCTCCAAAAACCAATTCAAAATCTAGGCAGTTAGGGTTTCCTTACCTTCCTCGAGGAAAACTAAATCCAATCAGATCTTGCACAATCTGATATTTCTGACATCTAATTGCACAGCTCCGCCATTTTTCGCATCTCCTAGATCACGCCTTTCATCTCTGGCGACTTGCTTTTTACCCTCATAGCTGATCCCTTAGTCAATCATGAAATATCTATCATGTTGTTTCCTCCATTGCCTCGATCTTCTTTATCACTCTTAGTTGAATCGTAGTTGTCTTCCAGACCTCGAGCGTCAAACCCCTACAATAGCTCTACAACCTGTCCCGTGATTTGAGTGACACCTCATTAAAGTCGACCAACCCTACAACAACCCTATCAATGTACATTCCATCTTTATCCAAATGGGTGTTCACCACGTTGACTTCATGTGACATCCATATGGACTAACTGCCATCTTGGCACTTTATGTTGGTTCAAATGGGATCACCGACAAGCCACTCAACCAGTACCTTTTTCCTGTCAATTCATTAACCTCACCAGTGTCACACACTGTACCGGTAACCTTATCATATATGCATTCTGCACCTCGCTCATATTACAGGCGAGCTTTACATGTTGGTTAACACTCTTGATGATACCAGTCATCATCCTTCACTAGACTCCTTCAACGATCAGACCATTCTCCTCTGACTGTATCTGCTTAGCTGGTTTGTCTGAAAGACAACCACATCACTCTTATGTTGTATCATCATCTCAACATGCCTTCTTTGTCAGTCCAGTGCATAACCTTGATCTCATGCACTTAAGGCATTCCCTCAGTTTACTAGTGGATCTAGATTGATCCATCAAGTTCTTGCCTTTGCCTATTTACTCTTATCCACCAAACTATAATGCACTTGATGCATATAGGGGATAAGCTCCACTTACTTGGTGGAGGAATACCTTGTCATCTACTCATGTGTGTTCCATGTTTGTGCAGCATATCCTCAAATAGGCATATGTGAACTAGTGTTAGCACATACACTGTCAGTCATTGCTTCTCATGATGATTGCATCTTCATCCGGTGGGAGTCCTATTGTTCAGCAACCTCACAGCATATCGGTGACCTATTCAATTTTCTCTTCTGGTGTGGATGTGATTCAAATAACATTCTGCCTCTTCATCATAAATAGCCACTGAAACACCTCTCTATCTCATCACACAAGTCGGACATTATCTTGTGTGCAGGTGACTCCTAAGGTCATCTTTCTTACATTACCGATGTTCTACAACACAAGGTGATATCCAATATATCACATCCTGTACTTATTCATAGTAGTTGTTGCACATACATCTCACCTACCGGTTGACATCAATAACAACACAATGCCAACAATCTCCCCCTTTGGCATTGATGTCAACACATGTAGTATTCGGCATACTACATAGTCTTTCTCCCCCTTACTATGAACCATGGATTCACACACATGTAGTATGCAGTATACTACAGAATCCTTCTCCCCCTTTGACAACAATGGCAAAGGGCATTGCTAGGATATTATTTCTTTTGTATGTACCGATTACTGACAAAATACTTTTCTCCCCCTTACTTGATTGGAGGTAACACTTCCTTTAATACCACTTGTTATCTTGTCACCGGTTGTTACATCTTCTCAAGTGATAGCACTTGAGATGGGGAACTTAACCATCAACTGACACCAACTGAGCATGCTACCAATTGTTGATGTGTCAGTGAATACTAATCACACCTCTACAATTTCCATCTCCTGTAGTTTGGGCAGTCAGTATCCTTGCAAGTTCAAGCAAGCTAGCTCTTCATCATGAGCGCTTGAACTCCCCCTGAGTCATACATCTCAGGTGCTTATCTTTGGTTAGGTATAGTACCGAGGCTTCAATCTTCTCCATATACTGGTTTAGTTGTGTATATATTATCATCTGATGATCCTTCAACTCCATTGCAACCACCACAGCCTATGACATGATCCTAAATTTTCCTAATGCCATATAATGACATCATCATGCCAAGAGAAAAACCAGTTAGCCCAAAGACATGCAAACCTGCATGGACAACAAATGGGGCATGTCTTTCAGGTCTCCATCAACGCCTCCTAAGACATAATTTCACTCCATGCTACCGGGGCTAATGCAATGCTCTCCAACCTCATTGTCTTACATAACCCGCAAGTACCTGTTAGCATACATGCAGGTAACATCCTACATAATGGTTAACATATGATACCAATTTTTAACCTTCACTCTTTGAAACATGTAGTGGTGATCCATCACTGATCTATAAGTGTGTAGTCAAGGCAGCATCTATACACACTTATCTTAACATTTTCATCCTTCAAACCAACAACATCAGGTTCTTTCAAGTTGCCTCCTTCACTGAGGGGGTGGAAGATAAGTTCAATATGCTACTCCCCCTAGGGTCCTGCATCTTCTTTAGGCCTTAGGAGATATCACTTGTGCGCTGAGTGCACAGTGCCGATTCATGGTCTTCTTCCTCCATACCTTCTTGGTCTTACCCGTCTTCCCATTTCCAGATTCTTCATTACGATCGATAGTGCTATAGTAGCACACAACCTCCATCCCAACTTCATGATTGGGAAATCTCTTGACATACCGGTTTGACAATCTTCTTCTAGTCATGTTGCTTTCACTAGCAATCGGAACCGGTGAACTTCTTACTCCTGCAGGGATATTTCTCCTTTGGTTCCATGCAGGTCTTTGCCTTCCATATGCTCTATTTTCACTTTTCTGTAGAGCATGGCCATTTTGTCGGCCCCCATGTGACTGCAGGTTCCTCTTCCTGCATTCAGACTCTCTATGGCCAGATCCATTGTAGTTATGACAAACAATCTTTGCATAACTAGGAGAAGGGACATGCATGTATCGACTTCTGGATACATCTTTCCCATAAGCATGATTTCTATGAGATCCTACATTATCCTTTCTAGATCTCTTTCTACATTCCCCTACCATATGGCCATAATCATTACATGTAAAGAAGTAACCGATAAATGGTGGCATATGACTTACATATTTACTTTTCCATGCATGAGGAGATCTTTCCGATTTTGCATCCCCATCTTTTCCTTTTTGAGAATGGACCCTAGGTTGTCCATTCTAAGCACGTCTTTCATCTGATCTCTTTTTCTTCTCCCACACTAGCTTCCCTCTATGGGTGGTAGCATTTATCTGTCCGCTACCGGCAGAGGGTCTCCTTTGCTACTTCCTCATCTTCCTGCTTCCAGTGGAGTTTTATTCTTCCATCTTCTCCTTACCTCTGGGATCTGTATGAAGATTCCTTCTTGCAGCATTGATCTTCACTTTTTTCTACAAGTCAACCTTCTTTCGAGGAGCATATCTAATTGTGGAGGTCTGGCTTTTGTTCTCTCCAAGAAGCCACTGAAGTTTTTTGTCTTTTATCTCTAGCTGAGAGGCTAGATCTTCACACCAGCATTTCTTGGTGTCTTCTGCCTGAGTCTTCAACTCTAAGATGCATTTCTTAGATTCTTCAAGGCATTTGACTAACCGGTTCTACTCCACAATAGCAGCATTCTTGAATAGCTTATATTCCCTTTTAACTCTATTGAGTTCTTCAAGTGTATTTACAAGCTCTCCTTCAAGGTCAACTTCTGCTACTTCTTCATCATCAGAAGGATCTTGATGGCTAGATCTGTCTACCATGTCTTCCTCTTCATCATCATCACTACTCAACATATCTTGTTGAGGGGAACTATTTTCCTAGCCACTTTCAGATTCTTGGGCCATGAAGAGTCGAGCTCCTTCTTCATCACTGTTGCAGTTGCTAGCAAATTTATCTTCATCATCCAGATAAATATGAGAGGTATTTCTCATATTTGCTTCAATTTCTAGTTCTACAGTTAAGGGTTCTGTTGTTCTCGATTTCTGATTTCCTTATCTTCTTATAAGAATTTTCAAGCCTATGTCGCATATGGAGAGAGCAACAAGAAAATAGAAGTCTAAGACAATATTTAACAAGGTTTATACAAAAACCTTCTACACTAGAAGCTTATATTAAGCTTAGGCGGGTACACCTTTTGTGAATACTTTTCACAATTATGACAGAAGATTCACAGGAAACCAATGACAACATTCTACAAACCTTATCACCTTAACATTACTGAACGTAAAAGAAAAACTTGTGTTCCTTTTCAATTTTGATCTCCAAGAAGGCTATAAAACTCAGCAAACTATATCAGTGCCTTATCCAAGCTTCAGAGTCACCTAGAATTAGGTAAGAATTCTCAATAGGAAACTCACATACACATCATTACATTGATTTCACTAAATCTATATATGCCTGACATATATAAAATTTCACCTTATGCTAGACCTAGCCATCAAATTCAAGCAAAATTACTAATTACCAATGAGAAGATTTTAAGTATATCTAATTTCCCCCTTTGAGAGAAAAACCTAAAACATTTCTGTAAATTACCTTGTAACTCATTCGATTAAACAATCCTAGATTATCTAATCAAACTAGTACATCAATCACACATACAAGAAGACAACACGAGTCAGGGCTCAAAATGTTCTGATCTATATATTAATAACCTTCATCAAATTTTTACATAACTCAGAATAATTTTCCAAAAATACCAGAAAACCCTAAATATATTTTTTGCCAGAGTTTCTTTTCAAATTATTGTGATTCTTTTCTCAATAGTCCCGGTATCCATTTATAGAGATATGGATGCAACCAACTATGGACTTCCCTAGAAAACAAAATTTAATCCTAACCACCATTTCCCTCCAAAATTTTACATTTCTCAAATATTGAAAAAATATCTAACAACCAAGGTAGCCAGTTGGCAACAAGCCAGCTGACTTTCTCAATGCATTACAAAATTGATGCCTTGTGTCTTTGATTTTTAAAACCAATAACCCCCGAATAAACCTATTGCAACAACTTACTGCTTTCAATTTCTTCGGGATCACCAACTATCTGAGTATCAGTTGATTCCTTTTGTGCTTCTTCTCCTTTCATCACATACTTGACTTCCCATTCTTTAAAAGTGTCATCATTAGGCCGGGAAAAGCTAACAGTTTTCTTTTTCAACTTATTTACTCTTTCCATGTATTCTTTAACTGCTTAACTTCTGTTTCCAAAAAACCATTGTGTCAACTTGAATTTCATCCTTAGAATGTTACCTGCAATAAGTTAGTTTCACAAAATACAAATGGAAATACTACTAGAAATCCAAACTCAACCAATGAAACTACATGAAGTACATAAAATAAAATACTAATATTACCTTCATGGCTTATGTCTCATTGTGTCCTATCTCCACTGTTCTTGGTTGCAGATGGTGTGCTCTCAGACAATGCACTGATGGCTTCCAAGATGGCATATCAAGAATGGACCGATAACTTGTAGTTAACTGATACTATGATATGCAATACTACATGATTATGCTAAAATGATTATGCTATATGATATTATATGATAATTGCTATTTGCTTCAAAACTAAAACTCATGGATGCATATGATTAGCTTGCAAAATGCACTTGAAGTCTCTTGAAGTCTAACTCTCTCTCAATTGAAGCTCTTGATTTTATAGACTTTGAGAGGATGAGATGATGTGGCTTAGATCAATGGTCATGATCAAATCCGCAGATTTGGATGGCTATGAGCAAAGGTGAAGGTTAAGAGAAAGGGGGAAGGAGAAGACAAGTGTCACTCATCTCACCTTGACTGGGTTGCTGACTGAGGGAATCTAGCGATGGTTAGAGAAAATTAAGGCATGATAGGACAAGTGGACTCAAGTCCTTCCTAAGATGTAGGGATGTTGGAGAGAATATAGGAAATGTTTATGAAATGTGTGTACGTACACAATTCTCATTAAGTTTTGGTAGTTGAAGATAAATGATGAATTACTATTTAAGAAATATTAATCTCCTTAGCCACATGTTTGATGAGTTGCAAAGGGAAGATGAAGTGGAGATGGAGGGTGAGTTGGAAAATAGATTAAATAATTTTGAGAATTATTTAATATTTGAGACTATAGGATAGGAGAATAACAATTAAACATTAGATATTTAATTGATTGGAGGAGATAATTAAATATTAGATATTTAATTAATTAGAAGAATAGGATAGATGATTTAATTAATAAAATATTAATTAATAGAAAGACATGAAAATGAATTAAATAAATTAATCTTTCCAAATTAACTATTTAATAGAAGAATAATTATTAAATAAATATTAAATATTTATTTAATTGCTCATAACCAATTTTTATGTGTATACAACCATAATGTGACTTTATCTTTTCAATTTCCTCAATTGTTTGAATGAATAAAGATGTATCATCTAAATTAATGACATCATTTATCCGTTGAGATAATTTGTGGTCTAACTCACCAAGCCAAACCTCTTTATCTTTTAACTTGTTGGCACTAACAAAACCTCCCAGGAAAAGTTCAAACTTTTGGTTAGCATATTATTTTCTATACAGGTTTTCTCTCTATTCTAGGCTAGCTCTTTCTTATGCCAACTCTGACATACCTTTCACTAATTCATAGGTAGATTTAATAGTAGCATCAACATCTTCTTGGGATAAGCACATGAGTTCTAAATCCACCTCCATAGCCATCCATTTATTCAAAATTGGCTCCAAAATAGCCTTGTCCTCCTTCAAAGCAGTCAACATGCTCAAAACTCTTCATATATATATACACAATAGAAGCCCCGACTGTGTCAGCAAACTTCAAAATTGTGCCCCTGATATTCTCCTCATATTTACTTGCAAAAATGGCCTAAGCCTACATCAATTTTTCCATTTCATCCTAGATAGTCTCACTAGATTGGAAAAAGGGAGTCACAGGGGAAGGGGGAAACTCAATGATTCAAATAGTATTTGGAGGTTTGGCTGGAGAGGAGGCAATCATCAAAGTAGAAGATTCGACTTTCTGATGTTGCCCTACTATCTGATTCTTCAATTTTGCAATTGTACTATCCTTTTGAGCTATTTTAATTTTGGCTTCATTATAAGCTTTTATGATTAACTCCAATTTTACCTAGAGATTAGCCTTTTCCTTGGCCTCTTTCTTAGCTACAACCATACTAAATTTTGCGGATTCCAAAGTTGTACTAGCAACCTCTACCACCCCTATGTCCTTCACCCTCTTCACAATCATGTTTCCAGAATAGCTGGACTCTGAGGAGTCTTTCCTATTTTTGCTCTCCTCCCTTCTTAATGACCACATGACTAAGGTAGCATGATCATTACTATAGGTCACTCCCTCCAGGGGCTTTGTTTCCTTTCTAACTGCTTCAAGAATTAGTGCATCTGTTATGTCCCATTCAGGGAAAATCAAAACTCCAGCTTCTGCAATCATCTTCCTTCCTTGCTCAAGGGTAATGGTTTCAAATTCTGTCAACATTTCCTGCTTTACATCTGCCTCAACCGCATACGTATCTTTGTGAGGACATTCATTTCTCTTCTTCTCACATCTTGCCTTAAATTGTTCTTTATTTTTCCTCCAAACAAACTACAAAAAGGATCCTGTTTTGAAAAAATTATCATCTACCAGAAATCCCTCACTGGCTTGCTTAATGACAGGGTCCAGTTATTTACCTATAAATTACTCTATAGTCAAGTCCATTTGGGCACTTGTTGGTTCTTCTGACATTCCTTCTTCCAACTCTTCATATGTGCAAGCAATTTCCCCAAGACTTCCTAATTGCAACAGCTATATTGGGGATTGGGAAGGAGAATACAAAGGCTCATTTGTCTGCACTTCTTTCCCTACCCTCTGCCTTTTAGGGGAATCTTGGATCTCAACCACATCTTCTAGTGCCCTTTTTCCTTTTGAAGTAGAAAGCTCATCCCTTATTGGTATTAGTACACTATACTTTGACCTTTTATGCATTACATATTCACCTAGGGGAATCACCTTGGCATAGGCGGGCTTGGCTAAAACCAATTTAGCCTTTTCAGGATTAGCTTTCATCACAACCCCCTTCTTCTCCTTCAAATTCTGCATTAAATCCTCAAAATAAACTACCAAAAACTTGATCTTTTCTTCAAAAGGATTAAAGCTAACCAAGGGATCATAACTGCTATCAAAATGGTGAATGAAATCCAAGGTTTTCTTGAAGGCTATCCATTTTTCCTTCCTTATTTCTTGTTCATCTAAATTGAACTCATTCCTTATTAAATCCTCAAGGAATTGAAATTGGTGGACCCTACCTGCACATCTAGCCTTCTTCTTAAACATATTGTTGAAGAAATCCTTTGGATCAACAAACCTCACCACTATAGTACACAACCTATATGGCTGAAGAAAATCATCAAAATGTGTCCAACCACCCTTAGTGATTACAAACTGATGTGCCAAGGTAATAGTTGGGAAAATTGTTCCCTTCCCCTTATTTGTCAATTCTACTTCCTACAGGCCTCCAATTTGTCTCAGGATCTCAGCAATTCCTACCTTCAAAGGGACTTGATAGGGGAGCAGATATGGAGTTCCTCTGAAAATGTATACTCTAAACATAGTGGAGACTGGGTACAAATATATATCACCCCAGTTGTGTACAATTTTGATATCTTCAGCAAATTCTTTAGGCCTAAGGAATTAAAGGAGAGCTTTAGGAATCCTAGGGTTTTGTGGGCACAAAAGGATTCTAAGCTTAGATGCAAACATCTATCAAACTTTAAGTAACTTGCATCCTCTCTATCCCAAGACAAAATTGTGCTCCACAAATGAACAAGCATCTTCTCTCCATCTTTTTCCTTGAGAGGGTCCATTTCATTAGGAAAGTATTCAACACCTTTGAATAAAAACATGTGCATGAGGAGGGAATACCATCCAAAAGGTCTATAAACCTTAGCATTATTTATACCTATCAAGCCCTCATGAATGGCATCAGTGAGATAAGGTGCAAAATTAAAAGTCACTGCCAGAGATGGGTTGAAAATTTGTGCTATCATGAGCATATAATGGGTTGGCATGGTAGTTTCTAAATCTTCCCCAAGAATCTGACATAAGGACCAACACACTCCCTTAGCCCTTAAAGTAAATAATTTCAAGGAGAAAAGTTCCATGGTGCTTGGGCCTACTATTGTCAGTCCTCCTATTTTGGCAAAGAATTATTTTAAGGGACCATTTCTGAGGTGATCTCTTTGTGCCTCATAGACCTTCGCCAGCATTTCAAAATTGATAGGCTCTAGATAATTTGACACCTCACTGAGTTGGAAAACTCTCCTGAACTCATCATCATTTATTTAAATTAAAGACCCGCCATTTACATTCCTTATAGTCTTGGTAATGGGGTCATAATTGTTTGCAATTTGGTTTAATAGGTCCACATCCATGAAAACCTCAGGGACTATAAGCTTCCCAACATCTAGCTCCCATATGCTATTAATTGGAGTAGGGGAATTTCATTGGCCGAACCCCACTTTGAAGAGTCCCAAACCCACCATTCCTATCTAGGTGTCTCTTAACTAGTACCCTTTATCATATAGACCATTGCCAACTCTCAAGCGGGGAGATTTAGGCACCAATTCTTTTATTTTCGCTGCATTATTAGTGGACTGGGTTAATTGCTCTAGAAAATCATCACAAATGGCTCTCTCCTGGTAATCAACCTTCCCTCTGAATTCTCTTCATGGTTCCATCTCAGAACTACCTTTATTTCAATAGAATTTCAAACAGACTCTCTAGAATTTCAAACACCCAGTAACACCAAGCAAACTATAATCATAAAACAACTACAAGAAACATACTTGTTGCCTAAGAAATTTTGCCCTGTGTACTGGTTCCTTTGCAAGATTCCTTGAATGCATGCAGAAAAGCTTCAGCTCATGGAAGGATTATTACGGTAACTAAGCATTGATTAGATTCAATTAAACCACATGCTTCGGTAATTAATTTTTATAAATCGAATTCAAAAATTTGGCTCCAACGGACAACAAAATTTCTCTAAGTGTTTCGCCTTTTGTTGTTGGTTCGTGATGCTTAACAATCAAGCTTCTCTTCATAGCGGTTCAGCGACAGCTGTGAGATCATATAAAACTTTCACGTCCTTTACCTTACCTAAGCCATCCTCTTTAGAATGGGTCCCACCACTTTGTCGTTGATTCGCAAAGGGTAACTTTCATGCTACTTATCTTTGCGACATAGCGACATCCATCAGATCAACAATTAACTACTCGATCTTTATTTTCCACCATAATTGTTTGCATTTACAACTGGCTTTAACCACCACCACTAGTGGTTTGTCACTGGTTCGTGAAGGGTAACTTTCGTGCTATTTCCCTTTGTGACATAGTGACAACCGCCGATCACCATCGAACTTTCCTGTTCATTAACTACCTTAGCCTTAAAAGTGGGCCCCTTATGTAATTCCACTCACCTACAAACTTCTACTAGATGTCTCCACGTGTCTGTCACTTATTCACTCAAGAAGTTTGTCGGACTCCACCTTCTAACCACCACGTGTCTCATCAAACTAGGAATTCTATCAACACTGTTGCTTTATTGAATAGACCATTTGAAAATCCATTGGAGCCACGCATCCTGTTGAAAGATCACCCTCTGCTTCGTCTGCACATCCAATTGTCTTGCTACCTAGCCTACCACATAACCACCACGTGACCGCCACTTCATCTGCCACCAGACAACCAGTACCTTGTCACTGATCCACGAAGGGTAACTTTCATGCACCTTCCCTTTGCGACATAGCGATAACCATTAGATCAACAAGAACTTGCACGAGCATTACAAAACCCAACAGAGAAATAGAAGGGAAATAAAACTTAGGAAAAGGCGACAAATCAAGAAAATATTATAACCCACCTAGGCCAAGACTTAAAAGGGGCCCCCTTCCTAATGACGGACCAACCCTTCCACTTAAGTGGAAAAAGGTAATGAGGAAACATAAGCAAAAGGCTTGCATAATGAAAAAATTGAAATTGCAAAACCCTAAACCCTTCAACCCTCAAAAATGAATAAAAATCTGAAAACCTAAAAAATTTTATGGATTGAAAGGAAAAACTCCCAATACTCAAAATACTAATAAAAGGTTCATTTCTATAGAGCTTCTTCAATCTTTCCCATAAGCTCTTTGTTGTTTTACACCTGTCCACCTGTGAAGAGACATCATCAGTGAGTCCACTGAAAATAGCCTTTGTGGCTTCTTCATTGCACTATTTTCTTCTTTCTTCTACAAATCCGATAGGAAGATTGACCTTTCTAGGGAGACCATCAACTACTGACATCCATACATCAAACCCTAAAGAAGATAGGAAAACCTTCATTCTGCAACTCCAAATAAAAAAGTTTGAACCATCAAATACTGGAGCAGAGATAGACACCAAACAAACCATTGTGTCCTTAAGCCAGAATATACCCAAGTTGGAGAACACTCTTCTAACTAGGAACGTACGCTCTGATACCAATTGTTAGACACAATGCACCAATGAGAGGGGGAGGGGGTGAATCAGTGGTTTTCAAATCTCTTTCTCTTTTGCAATCCTATGTGAGCATATCGGTTGATAGATTTAACTCAATGCAGACTTACCCGTTATGGAGGAGACTAACTTAAATGCAAACACTCTCACAAGGGTACATCACATAACACAAGCATATACAAGGAAAAACCAAGATGGGAAAAACCTCGGAGAGCAATGCTGCTGGAGTCTACTGCTCCAATCCAGCCTCACAATAAACACAATTACAAATTTTAGGGCACCAACCCAAGGAGCACCAACTCCTACCTGATTTATGGGCTACAACCCAAAGGAGCACCAACCCAAGGAGCTACAACCCCTACACCGAGCTACAACTCAGTGTACACAATGTAAAAATCAAATACATAAGTATTTATCTTGTTACAAGTGAATCTTGCAACCATTATAAATATCTTACTCTGTCGGTGAGATACCTTCTCTGCTTCACCAACTCACTTCTCTATTGCTCTTCACCTGCTTCTTCTCTGCTGGTAAGCCCTACCATTTTATCTCTCTTCTGAATTTATCTCACTATATCTCCTCCTCGCTGCTTTGCTCTTCACGGATTCAACTCTCTCCCAGTTCTCTGTTTGTCTTCTCTACAGTATCTTTCACCTCTGTTCTGTCGGTATGAATACTATCGATTCTTCTCTCCAACCGGTTGAATGCTTCAACCACGTTCTCTCTCACTCCCACTCTCTTCATAGATGCTTGTTGAGCACTTGGCTGATTTTCTCTTACTTGCAGAAGTCTTCAACTTTGGAATCACACAATATTCTACTATTCAGCAGCAACGACCATTCTCTTCGGCCCCCACACTTATAACAAGGTTTTCCCTCCAAAGACCAATTGAAAATCCAGGCAGTTAGGGTTTCCTCACCTTCCTTGATGCAAACCAAATCCAATCAAATCTTGCACAGCTCCGCCATTTTCGCATCTCTTAGATCACGCCTTTCATCTCTGGTAACTTTCTTTTTACCCTCATAGCTGATCTCTTGGTCAATCATGAAATATTTGTCGTGTTGTTTCCTCCATCGCCTCGATCTTGTCAATCTCTCTTATCTAACTCGTAGTTTTCTTCCAGACCTCGAGCCTCAAACACTTGCAATAGCTCTGCAACTTGTCCCGTGATTTGAGTGACATCTCATTAAAGTCGACCAGCCTTGCAACAACCCTATCAATGTACATTCCATCTTTATCCAAATGCGTGTTCACCACATTGACTTTATGTGACATCCATATCAACTAACTGTCAGCTTCGCACTTCATGTTGGTTCAAATGGGATCATGGATCAGCCACTCAATAGATACCTTTTTCTTGTCGATTCGTTAACCTCGTCGGTTTCACACACTGTATCGATAACCTTATCATATCTACATTTTTCACCTTGCTCATATTACAGGTGAGCTTTACATGCTGGTTATCAGTCTTGATGATACTAGTCATCATCCTTCACTAGACTCCTTCATCGATCAGACCATTCTCCTTTGACTATATCTGCTCAGCCAGTTTGTCTAAAAGACAAACACATCACTCTTATATTGTATCAACATCTCAACACGCCTTCTCTGTCGGTCTAGTGCATAACCCTGATCTCATGCACTTAAGGCATTCACTTAGTTTACCGGTGGATCTAGAGTGATCCTTTAAGTTCTTGCCTTTGCCTATTTACTCTTATCCACCAAACTATAATGCACTTAATGCATATAGGGTATAAGCTCTACTTACTTGGTGGAGGAACACCTTGTCATCTGCTCATGTGAGTTCCCTATTTGTGTAGCATATCCTTAAATAGACATATGTGAACTGGTGTTAGCGCATACACTGTCAGTCATTGCTTCTCATGATGACTGCATCTTTATCTGGTCGGAGTCTAGTTGTTCAGCAACGTCACAGCATACTGGTGACCTATTCAATCTTCTCTTCCGGTGTGGATGTAATTCAGATAACATTCTGCCTCTTCATCATAAACAACTACTCAAACACCTCTCTATCTCATCACACAAGTCGGGCATTATCTTATGTGTAGGTGACTCTTGAGCTCATCTTTCTTACATTACCGATATTCTGCAACACAAGGCGATATCCAAGATATCACATCCTGTAATCCTTCATAGCAGTTGTTGCATATACATCTCATCTACCAGTGGTCATCCCATACTGGTTGACATCAATGACAACACAATGCCAACAAAAATATCTATCACCTTGAATAATTGTAGTCCTTATTGGTCCACAGAGATCTGTATGAACCAAATCTAACAAATGTTCCGCTGAGAAAGATTTGCTCTTAAAAGTTGAGGATGTCATCTTTCCTAACTGACATTCCTGACACAGAGCATTCACTAATTTGTCCAACTGAGGAAAACCTCTTACTGACTTGGACTTACTGACTTTGACAATGTTATCAAAATTTATATGACAAAATCTCCAATGCGAAAGCCAACTATCATCTACTTTAGCGATTAAATAATTGTTGACTTTAGGACTTAGGTGAAACAGGTTACCTTTTGTCTGTTTTCTAGTTGCAATCAGATCACCTTTGCTCCCATAGATTTTGCACATTCAATTCTTAAATTGCAATGGATAACCTCTATCATTGAGTTGAGCTACACTCAACAGATTGTGCCTTAATCCTTCAAACCAGTAGACATCATCTGCACTACTCTTTCCATTAAGAGAAATGGTTCTCTTTCCTTTTACCATGCAAGGTGAATCATTTCCAAATCTCACAACTCCTCCATCAAATTCCTTCAAAGTAAGAAATTTACTCTGGTCACCAGTCATGTGGTGTGAACAACCACTATCTATGATCCAATCATTAGAACCATCCATACAAGAAACTAATGCCTTCTGATCAGATGTCTCCTCTTTAATGGAAACAAAGACAATGTCTTCATTAGCATTGCCCTTAGATTCCTCATCAATGATTCCACCATCAACTGCAATGAGGCAATCTCTTTTGCCTTTTCCTTTGTACTTCTTGTACTTCTCATGCTTATGCTCATTGTCACCATTAGGACAATTAGCAACAATATGTCCAATCTTGTTACATGTAAAACACTTCAAAGGTAATTTACCTTTGTACTTACCGGTACCTCTGGGTAACCGCTTGGCCAACAATGCTTCAAGCTTGATTAGACTGTCTTCATCATCAACTTCTCTGCTGGATCTAGACTCATAATTGTAATGGGCTTCTCTTCTTTTCCTCATAGGTGGGTTAGAAACTGAAGCTCTAAATGTAGATTCAGATTTCTAAGCACTACCATCATAACCATTTAACTCAAATGCAGTAAGTTTACCAATGATGGAGTCAAGAGTTACCTTTGTTTTATCAATAGACTTTAGCTCCTGAATGGCTGCAAGTCGAATAGCGTAGACTAATAGAAGGGTTCTCAACACCTTACTAACCAATGTGGCATCCTCCACTTTACCACTAGCACTCTTGATCTCACCGATTATCTCCTTGATCCTCTGACCATACTATTGAATATTCTCACCTTCAGCCATCCGCATGTCATCAAATTTACCTCTCAAACTCTCTTCTTTGGCAATCTTCACATGCTCATCACTGCTATATATATCCTCAAGTTTCTTCCACACATCATAAGTAGTCTCCAAACCATGGACATCGACATACTCTGAATCAGACAAAGAACTGATAATGGCCTTCAATGCTTGATTATTCTCTTGTTTCTCTTTCTTTTGATCGTCAGCATAATCCCACTAGGTGCAGTATATTTTGTAACAACATGTTCCCAGTATTGACTTCCTAGACTATTGATATAGATTTTCATCCTATCACTCCATATTCTGTAGTTTTCCCTATTAAACTTCGAACATTCTTTCTTCATCATGTTCTTCTAGATCTTTACCTCAAGTTGTTAGGCTTAGACATTAGAGGACCTGGCAAGCTCTGATACCAATTGATGATATAATGAATCAATAAGGACCCGGACAACTATTGACAGGGGGGTGAATTAGTAGATAGAAAACTAACTTAACTTTCACCAAACTCAAAACAATCTCACAATTTAATCACTGAACAAACTTGTTCAAACACTGAACTACAAACTACAATAGCACTGACAGTTTACCCAGTTGATTGGAATATCAAAATAATAGTATAACAACTCTATAACTCTCAAACCATTTAACCAAAACATCAAAATAATTTGTTAGTCCCAACCCATGCTGAGAGGGGAGGGGTGAATCAGCACTTTACCGGTTTTACAGAATTAAAACCTTTTTACTCAAGTCTGCACTAACTTAATATTCATCAATACAAATAGTTATTGCAGGAGAACATGCATGCATGAAAAGATACATAATAACACCAAGATTTATCTCATGGAAACCCAAATGGGAGAAAACCACAGTGTGAGTAGAAACTCACAAAATTTGCACTCTTCTAGAGTACACCCGGTGAGGAGCCATCCCTTTTAGGAGATTACAAAGACACTGTTAGGTGCCACTCGACTAAGGGATTTTCTTTAAGGCATGTTATCACCTTTACCTTGTTAGAGGTTACCTTGTTAAAGGACTTAGGATCATCAATTAAGATGTCACCCGGTTAAGGGATTTTACAAAGGGACCTATTAAAGTCCACCTGGTTAAGGTATTTTGAGTTGCAATGGTTAGAAAGCAACAGGAAGTTGATCTGTTGGAATAGCTACTGATAGCTTGATCAGATCACAATGAAACTCATACTCTGTCTGCATCGGCTTTGTCTGTTGTGCACTACACTGGTTCTCTATGCATACCCTCGGCTCTGCACTCTGTCGATCCTCTTCTCATACCCTCGGCGTTGCACTCTATCGGTCTACTTCACACATACTTTGCTCTACTAAATCACTTAGCACTTCCTCACTCTTCACTCTACACTTTGGATCACCTCTCACAGGATTTGCACTTTGCAAATTTTTTTATCAAAATATTTTGCATGAACTCAAAACACTTTATACTCCCTTTTTCGTCACCTTGAGGTGTTTCCTTAATCAATGCAATCACAAATCTTGGTAGATTTTAAATTCAAATATTCCCTCTCTTTCTTTGCGCACCCTACAACAATTCCACCAACTACTCATCCAAATCTATCACCGCATCTCCCAAAAATAGTGACTTTTGGGTCGAGTCAATCTTTTAAATGTGAACCAAAAAATCTGCAAGAAATAATGGCTTAATTGCATGATGACTGAGGTTGACTTCACCAACCTTTATTTTTTCATTATCACAAACTAACCAACTCACCTTTTACCATCGCAACTTTATAATCGATCACCGCTCTATCTTCCTTCTGCTTCACTGGCCTACTGGTATACCACTGCGCTCTTCACTACCGGTTCATCCTTTGCTACCGGTTTGTAGTATTTCCATCAAGCCTCTTTTCCTATTTGCCAATGATGTTCTGGTTTGCATAGGACCTCAAGCCTTCTTGCTTAAGTCACCTTTTGTGACTACATCATCATCAGAACAGTCAACTTGAAGATCTGACCTTAACACCTATCTTCTTGAATGACAAACCGATTGGCTTAGTTCATCTTCCCTTGAACCGATTAAACCTTGATCATCTATCTTTGATATTGCTTCCATGTTGTTTGCAAGCCATCACCTTTGCTACTCAGATACACTACTCCACCAGTCAGTGTTAGTCATCAATGACAAATCTTTAGCTAATATACCAGTTCACTGGATTAATCGATTTTTTCAATATCAGTAATGCCAACATACTTTACTAACAATAGTAAAAACACATTTTATATTATTGTTGGTCATCTTAACATAACTAAGTGGATTTAACAGTCAAGCAAATTAACCATATCAAATATAACCACAAAAACCATTCACCACTTGACACAATGATTTTTGACGTGGAAACCCAAATGGGAAAAACCACGGTGGGGGTGAATACCCACAAGTATTCTAAACTCTTCTAAAGTTCGCCCTGTTAGGAGCCAAGCTTGTTAAAGATTTACAAAAATTTCATGTTAAGAATAGATCCTGTTAGGGACCACCTGGTTAAGGGATTGACTATAATGCCTTGTTAGAAGCAATACCCTATTAGGAGTAAACTCGATAGAGGATTTGAAATCCAAGCTAATGGATCACCTGGTAGGCTGGTTAGAGGATTTAGAAAGCACTAAGCCTGTTAAATCTTACCCAGTTAAGGGATTTAACTGTTGTAATTGTTAGAGAACAACAAGGGTTTGCTGATCTAGTAAATAGCACTACTCTACTTGATCAAATCCTTTTCATGCTCCTATCTGCCTTCACACATACTGTAGATACTCCTTCTAGTTCGACAATCAATCACACTGACACTTAATCAAAATTTCCAACACTACAACAAAACAACTCATCGACCTTATAAGAAAAACAATAGGTCGGTAACACATCACAAACCTAAGATCTCATAGATATTACAAACAAATCGGTTCAAGTATGACCGTTACATTACATAGCAATCATCAACACATTGTTCAAGACAACCTCGATCGCTCCTTGATCACCACTCATCAATTCCTGTAACTCATCACACAGTTTCCATTTCATGCAATGTCTCACTCATTCCCAAGAGAAAACTGTTATCTCTACATGCTAAAAACCACTTGAAATTTATCACATACAACATGCATACGTGGCATAATCATTATCGATCACCATTTGATCATAAATCAATACAACCGATTCACCAAGCTCCATCGGTTAGGGTTTGACATATCAACAGGTAGGGTTACCAATTCATCTCACTGCTTCTAGAGTAACATCGGTTTCCTTCACTTACTCAACTACCAGTTGAAAAACAACATCATTACCGGTTACAATTGACATCAATGACAACACAATAGTTCATCAATGCAATATTCAATCAAATGCCAACAAATTGAGTAATGCAAAATTCAAGAAAAAAATGATTACACAATTTGAACTTTATTGGGGGAAGAGAATGGCACAAATTCCAAAAATGAAAGGAAATTGGAATTTCAAAATTGGGGCTAACGGAATACAAATTAATTTTAAAATTAGACTTTTTAAAATCAGGGCAAAAAATAATTAACCTCTTAATTTTGAAAAAAATTCTTGAAATTCGAAATGTTAAATTTTGAAGGTATGTCTGATTCCAGAGGGATCAAAAATTGATAAAATCAGCCAATCTTCCGGATTTAGGCTATTAAATACAATCATAACAATATCCCAAAATTTTGAGAAAAAAGTCGAGGATCATGGCAGGAACGCACATGGTCCAACCAATTTTTTTTGAAATTTTCAAGGATGGATATTAGGATGATTTTAAAGCTAACCCCCCAAAAATGGTGAATTTTACAATCTCTAGATGGGCGAAATGAAGGCACAAATGTGAAAATAAAGAAAAAGACGAATTGAATTGCAATTTTGAAAAGGGTCAAACCTAATGGATAGGGACTGAAGAGGCTAAAATGGGATGGAAGATCAAATGATAAAAAACACAATGAAATAAGCATGAAAACACTAAAAACATCAAAAGACCATTTTTACCTTTGCTATTTTACCTTCTCCTTCAGATTAAGCCTTCGATGAAGTTGAATAGCGCCTCTCTTCAACTTGATTGGATGGGATCCTTCTTGATGGATGTGGAATGCTCATCAAGGTAATTGGATTATTTGATTGGATTTGAGTGATGGATAGGAGGATGGATGGATTTGATAGAGGATTATGAAGAGGATGAGAGAAGAAATAGGCAGCATGACAATGCATGAGAAGTGGATCATTTGTGAGGAGAATAGGCTCCAATTTATAGATTGGAGAAGGCCAATGGAGGGCCAAGATTAATTTGATCATGAAGGTTTGAGATTGCTTTTAGATAGAAGGCATGGATCAAGGGTGCCTTGGGAAAATAAAAAGGAATGTAAAATTCCTTGGGAAAAGGGGGGAGAAATTTGAATTTCAAATATGAGGAATTAAAAATTCCAAAATAAGATGCATTGAGGGATTCAAAGAAATTTGAATTTCTTTGAGAGACTCAATGTTGATCTGACATGAGTGGGAATTAAAAATTGAGGGATAATAATAAGCATGATTATGAGATATTCTAGAAGGATTAATTAGGCTGAGTGGGATTAAGAAAAGTGATTTGTAGGAATCACATGACTAGGTTAATTAATTAGAATTAATTAACTGAGTGGGTTTAGAGGAAATAATTATTGGAGGGAACTTTAGAAGAATAGGGGAATAATTAATTTATTTGATAAATTAATTATTGGACAATAGTGGCAGGATTAATTAAATTAGATTTAATTGATTCTGAGAGGAATAAGTATAACAAAATTAAATCAATTAAATATGTTGATAGGCTTAAATTAATTAAATATTAATTTTTAGGTTTCTACATTTTTCCCCTCTTTGATATAGCATCGTGAAATGATGTTATATCAAAGAAGAATAAAACATAGTGGAGGAAAAGGATAAGGACTAGTAGCATGATGCCCCAGTCCTTGGATGAGGAAGCAGTGGTATGCCCCCTCGAGAGGACATGTGGGTTTGAAGTACATGGGTGTGCTCTCGAAAGGAATTAGAAGAATAAGTGATGAAAGGATGAAGATAATGAAAGAGGGAACTAGGATGGGTTGGAGTGTTGTGAATGAAATGAGACAAAGAAATGATAAATGGATTGGATTTCTTATTAAGCAACTATAGAGAGAAAGCCTAGATTTAATATTGCCATTAATAGTCTACACCATTGATTATAAGAACCAAGATGATATGAAGATCTGGGGCATGGACTGATGCTTAGTCAAATAGGAATGCCTTGCACACAATCATGCAAGTGTTGATAAACACTAATGTAGGGTTGCCGGTTTGTACAAGGAAGACCTTCAAACACACCATGCCATGAAAAATATGCCCATTATACACCAGCCAAGACATACCAAGATATAGGATGATCAAGGCGGTCCTAAACAAGTATAGTCCTGGGACACAAGATGAAAACAAAGCAAAAAGCTCAAGCATGCAAACAACATGCACATGACCAACTGACATCTCTTGCCAAGAGTAGGACATGGATTTGGATAAACTATCAGACTAGCAAAGGAGACATCCCAATGGGCAGGTGATGGATCTTGATGAACTGCCAGACATGGGAAGGATTCATCCCAATGGGCAGAGTGATTGATTGATTGATGACAAAAGACAAGCTAGATGTGCAAGATCTGCAGATAAGAGGATTGCCACTTGGATTTGATTAGCGTAGTATGGATGGGTGCTTGGATTAGACATAAGTCACTTCGAGCTCCGATAGATGGGGAAAGCTCAGTTTGATGGATTAGATAGAATTGGAAGAAGGATAAATGATTAGATAGGATGAAAAAGGGGGATGGATGATTGAATAGGATTGGATTGGGGATGGGATTATTGATTGAATTGGAAGAGATGGATAATATGATTGGATGAGATAGGATTGGATAGGATGGGGTGGATAGGATTTGATTGAATGGAACCAATGACAAGGGATAACCAAGGATTGGTAAAAGGATGGATGAATGGAAGGAGGGAGTTGTTCTTTGTATAGGAGACAGATGGATGGAGTCTATGGATATGTATAGGATATGGAGGACTGGAGGGTAGGGTGATAGAGACCCAAGGACTATGCTGCAAAGGAGTGCAATGCCCCACACTAGAGGTAGTGGAATTAAGGATGCACGAATGGTGGATAAAGATGTATGAGTTTGAAGGATAATATGTAATGGATATTGATGGTAGAGAATTAAGGCGATTAAGGCTTGAATGCTCCATAGCATGCATGCATGGTTCATTATTTTGCCTCTTATATGATCAAGACAAAAGATATGAATGGAGGATTCATTTTGATAGGATGAGGGATATGAGATGGAGGATATGGATAGGATAGTCAAGATCAAACATAGGAAAGGAGAATGGACTTGGATATGATGCAGATGGATGAGAGGATTACGTGGATGAAGCTTGCCCCCAAGTGTAGAGTGCAAGAGGATGGGGAGATTACACATGATGCTTTTTTGCCAAGTTTTCATCATGGTACTTACCCAAGGTGCCACAAGGAGTGGTTTTCACCATTGGATGAAATGATTTTTGTTTACTTTTTTCTGATTTTTTTTTTTTCTTGATTTTTTTTTTTTTGAATTTTTAGAATAGTTTGGATGGATAAAGATGAGGATGAGTGGATATGGAAGATAGTGGATGTATGAAAGAGAAAGGGAGGACTCAAGCATCTAGTTCCATAGATGGTATCCCTTAGTATTGCTCTGAATTGGAGGTATGCTCATAGATGTTGGTAACAATAATTGGGGAGATCAAATGGATAGGGGATGGAAGATATTGATTTGGAAAGGATTGGACTAATGGAATGGGATTGTGAAAACTATATGGTGGATAATGGATGGGGTTTTGAAGAATTTTTGGAAGATCACCATTGGCACACACCTTGAAGGGTGGTGGAGTAGTGGGGGAGAGTGTTTTGAATTAGATGGGGGATAAAGTGTGGATTTTGGGAAATGACGACCCAAAATAGAAGAAGGGGATGATGAAGTTGGGATGGTGGATTTTGCGACATAAGGACCCAAAATGGATTTTGAAGATGGAGGATTGGAGGACTTATGAATGGATGGAGCTTTTGGATTAACAAGTTTGGATGCCAATTTTGATTTTGCTTTAGGATGCATTGCTTCTTTGGGAATCCACATAGTTTTTAATTTTTCCTTTGGGGCCTTTGTGGCCTTTTTTATTTTTCTTTCTTTCAAATCACATTTTTCTTTTGAGCATGTTGTTTTGAGGGGACATGTTGATCCTTTGATTTTTGTAGATTTTGAGATTTATGCTTTTTAGATTGGGCATCCAAATTGCTTCCAATAGCAATGGGATGGGTGCATAAAGATGAATGACTTAAGGATTTTATGGATGGTGGGATGATGGAAGGAGTGTGTTGGGAGGCATTCAATGATGTGTTCCTTTGTTGATCTTGCTTTAAGATTATTTGAGGTGATAGGGTGGCAGATGGAGGGTTGTAAGGACCCAAAATGGATGGAAGGAATGGAGGATTTAGCTTTGGAATACAGGGTCCCAAAATGGATGTGGATGATGGGGGATTACAGGATTTTGATTTGCGTGAAGGAATAGAGGATGTACCAACATCTTGAGCGTTAGCTTGAGGACACCTATTATTTTGAAAACAAGGTGAGAGTCTATTTTGAGGGTAATGAGATGTGGAAGGAAGATTAGGATCTTTGGATGGATTGGGATCATGACACGGAGATGAAGGGATACTTTGATCTTGACTAGGGAGGGTATCATGAGATGGAGTGGGAGGGGTGATTGGATCATGAGATGGAAGAGGATCATGCGATGATAGAGGAATCATATGATCATGAGAGAAAGTGGAGGGAATGGGATCATTAGATGGAGTGGAGGGAGATGCATCATGAGATGGAGAGGTTTCTATGATAGCATGCTTTGGAACAAGCTTTTGGTATGTTTGGAGTTGTGGGGATTGTGTGATGGAGGAAGGTATGGAAGCTTTTATGTGAGTAGATGGGGAAATGGGGGTATCATGAAGTGTGGAGGATTGGGATTTGTTTTGAGGTGGATGGAGGACTTGAGGAGACTTGGCCACTTTGCTTTGAGGTGAGGATTTTGTCTCCTTTGCTAGCATGTCTTAGATAAGATTATGGATGATGGATTTGGAGGACATGGACAATATGGATTTTGGAGGATTAGGATTAGATGGAGAATTGGGATTAGATGGTGGATTGGGATTGGGATTGGATGGTAAAAATCCTCTCTATTTTTTATACGAGTAAATAGAAACAAAAAACTATACGAGTCATTCTACAAGCTCATACGATAAATTCCAGATAATGATGCGACTAGAAAACACCAGAACTCGTACTATGTAAGACAGAAACTCATGCGAGTTTTAGTACAGAGGACAAAAAACAAAAAGAAAAGAATCAACACAACAAATATACATAAACTCGTACGGGTTTTTTCAGTTGCCTATACGACAAATATTAGAAGCCCATACGACAAAAGAAACAAAATCGTTCCATGTTAGATAGAAACTCGTACGAGCTTTCGCGCTAAAGCAAAACCTGCGACAAGAATTCACAAAAACTTGCAAAAAGAGGTTAAATTCAGGGACGTCAGTCCCACCGAGCGTGCCAGAATGAAGAGGATAAAATGGGATGAAAGGTCAAATGATCAAAAACATAATGAAATAAGCATGAAAACACTAAAAACATCAAGATACCATTTTTACCTTTTCTATTTTACCTTCTCCTTCGGATTGAGCCTTCGGTGAAGTTGAATAGTGCCTCTCTTCAACATGATTGGATGGGCTCCTTCTTGACGGATGTGGAATGCTCTCCAAATGTTCAACAAGGTAAGTGGGTTATTGGATTGGATTTGAGTGATGGATAGGAGGATGGATGGATTTGATAGAGGATTATGAAGATGATGAGAGAAGAAATAGGCAACATGACAATGCATGAGAAGTAGATCATTTGTGAGGAGAATAGGCTCCAATTTATAGATTGGAGAAGGCCAATGGAGGGCCAAGATTGATTTGATCATGAAGGGTTGAGATTGATTTTAGAAAGAAGGCATAGATCAAGGGTGCCTTGGGAAAATAAATAGGAATATAAAATTCCTTGGGAAAAGGGGGGAGAAATTTGAATTTCAAATATGAGGAATTAAAAATTCCAAAATAAGGATGCATTGAGGGATTCAAAGAAATTTGAATTTCTTTGAGAAACTCAATGTTGATGTGACATGAGTGGGAATTAAAAAAATTGAGGGATAATGATAAGCATGATTATGAGATATTCTAGAAGGATTAATTAGGTTGAGTGGGATTAGGAAAAGTGATTTGTATGAATCACATGACTAGGTTAATTAGTTAGAATTAACTAACTGAGTGGGTTTAGAGGAAATAATTATTGGAGGGGACTTTAGAACAATAGGGGAATAATTAAATTATTTGATAAATTAATTATTGGACAATAGTGACATGATTAATTAAATTAGATTTAATTGATTCTAAGAGGAATAAGGATAACACAATTAAATCAATTAATTATGTTGATAGGCTTAAATTAATTAAATATTAATTTTAGGTGTCTACAGGGACACTTTGGAAAATGTTTAGAAATCTGAATTGAAATGAAATTGATTTGAAATTCACACAAAATCCAATTAATTTTAAAAATTAGGGTTTGATGACCTAACCACTTAATTTGGAAATTTGAATTTTTGGAAAAAGGGGGGAAATTGAAAATTTGAATTGTAGGATTGAAGACAAATCTGAGAACAATCAGAAATCTGAAAATTAAATGGAAATCCAATTTTTGTACAAGTTCAAGATGATTTTTGAAAATTAGAGTTTTAACAAGTAACCTATTAATTTTGTAAATTTAATTGCAAATTGAACAAGACAATGAGGAAATTGAATTTGACCATCAAAACAATTTTCAGATCTAAGATAACCACAAGCAATTTTAAAAAATCCGAAGTTCAATTTTAAATTTAAAAACTAGGGTTTTGAATGATTTAACCACTAAGTTTGCAGAAAGTTGAAACTTGTAAATGAAAAATATGAAATTTTCTTCAAAGGAAAGCATGCAAGATGTGGGTTTCACCAAAATGTAATGGTGGGAAAATGGTGAATGATAAATCAAGAAGGAAAACTACCCTTTCCCTCTAAGAGAGATGAGAGTTTCACTATCGATTACCATTCAAGCACTTTTCACCATTACATTAGGAAGGGGGAAGGATAATTCACTAGATTCAATCTCTCCACACAAAGATGGTAGATTGAATTTTGAATGAATTGGGAATGCTAAGTTGATCACCTCTTCCTTGTTTGATTTAGAAAGGAAATTTTGATTGAATTATGTAGTGCAAAAGTGAGAGAATCGATTATAACTTGAGATCAGAATATGGGATGAAGCTATGCCCCTGGATCTGGTAGTGAAATGTTGAGACAAAGTCGCCCTGTGAATTTGAGGAAAAGTTACTTAGACCGTGGCGAGAATGTACACGGTCCTCCGAAAAATCCGTGAAATGAAAAGGGTTTTTCCGCCTTTGCAAATGAAGCCTGAATTTGAAAGTACAGTTGTGCACCTACAACCTACACACATGAAAGAGAGGAAAATGAGTTGGAATTGGGGGTTTGCCTTTAGGTCAAACCCTAGTTTTGGAATTAACCAAGTAATGAAAGAAAGTACTTGCAAGTAGATGTAAATGAATGACTGAATTATAAATCACCTCAAGGGAGGTTGTAGTAGCAATGTTGATAGAAATGCTTATGTGGAATTGTATGTTGGAATCAATCTCCTCTTCAATGGTTGAATCTTTGACTTGAATGCAACACCTAGCCTTGAAGGGAGACTTGAGAATGCTCAATGCTGGAAAAGAGTGCTTGAATGCTCTTGAATGCTTGATCGCTTGTGAATTTCCCACTAATCCATCTTCAACTTATGCAAATGAGAGGACGAATGCCCCTTAAATACATGCTGGTGGATTTGAATTTCATCATGGGCCAACATCAGGGGAGTTTCCCACCCGAGGCACAACCCACAATGCATGCTCTAGGAAGGGTCCTGCCCCAAAATAGGGCAGGGACAGAGGCGCACTGCCCTTATTCTGGGAGGACATGGGCACCATGCCCCTGTTCAAGGGGGGACAGTGGTGCCATGCCCCTGTCCTACCCCTTTCTCCAGGGTAAAATGTAGTCAGGGTGATGCAGAGGCCAAGGAAGAAGTTGTTTTTGCAAGCCAAGCACTCTCCGGTCTTTGATCAGGCTAGAGGATCCGAGTTCATGTGCATGAGGACCCTAATGCAGTAAAAAAATTGCCAGGGTCACAATTTTATGACACTACAACATCTACCATTAAATTTATAAGCATTAAACTACCTTATCGGTGCCTTATGGTTTTGATCTTCATTTTTAGTACTGGAACTCTGTCCTTGTCCAAATCCAAGTCCACTGGAATCTCCATTCTGCCTTTTTCTTTTCAATAACTCATCTAGTTGTGCTGAACTAATCTTGAATTTTTCTTTATACTCACTTGCAATAGTCAGATCATCTCTCAGATTTATCATTTGTCTCTCAAGCTCTTGTTCATTACTCTGGGATTGTACTAATTCAGTTCTCAGCATATCATTCTCATGAACCAACCTTCCACATTCTTTAAATTTGTTCTTTAGAGATACAACAAGATTTTCTTCCTTTTTCTTTCAGTCCTCAATCTCTTTAGACATCCTAATAGTTATAGCTTGCATTTCATTCCTCATAACCATGTTCTCCTGAATCAGCTTCAGACCTCTCTCATTAAGTGCATCTTTTTCTTCATTATCCTTATTCTGCAAAAGTTCCTTCCTCCTAGCTTGAACAAATGGCAGTCACTCCTATAGGACAAGAATAAATTCCTGAGCAGAATACAATTCATCTTGTAACTTCAAGTTCTTCAACCTTTTAGCATCATAATCTTCAAGTGCCACCTCAAGTTGCTTCTCCAAACTCATATCCATGGATTCCAGATTCAGGATCCTCCTCAAGTTGTTAAACTTCCTCTGAGGCACAAGGCTCTGATACCAATTGTTGGAATCCAAGAACACTAAGAGGGGGGGGGTGAATCAGTGTTCTATCGAAATGATCAATTTTAACCTTATTAAAACATGCATTCACCAACCTGTATATTGGAATATATAGAATTGAAAGAAGTAAAGCAACCAATAAGCCAATCACACAAATGAATACCATAACATAGAGAATTATACGTGGTAAACCTCAAAGAGGAAAAACCACGATGGGATTTGTGACCCACAATATCAATCCACTGGCCATATGAAGAGATATTACAAAATATAGGGGCCTGCACTTGCAAGAAGGCTTATAGCCTAGAGCACATTGCTCAATCATAAAAGGAGCCTCACTAACTACATACAAATCCAAACTACAATCTGGAGAAATGATTGAACTGCAATTATAGCATCTTTTATGCTTGAATACAGTTCTGGTCAAGCTTTGTCTGTTCTGGTCTAAAACCCTTAACCCTTACCAGAATACCCCTTACATAAACTTTGCATAACAAGACAGTATCATATTCTCCTATCCTTCCATATTGCAAAATGATTTAACCAACTAACCTATATACCCTCTACAATACATCATGCCTTATGTCGGCTTACAAAGATAATTGCAATATTAATATACATGTCGACTCAATAACATAAACACATGAATATCAAAAACAATTATCGATGCTAAATCTCCCAAATGATGTCGGCCTCCAATACTGATAACCTTAATGTGAACCATTTCGGCCTGCATTGTCGATAACCAAAGAATTCCTTCCAACCTGTTGGTGTTGGTGTTGGTGAAGTGTTTGTCGGTGCACAATTAAACCAAAATATGAAGCCAAAACATGTTACCATGTTGCCATCAATGACAATATATTGAAACCAATCAATTGAGTATCAATTGCCAACAGGTGGCACTGCTTCAACATGCATTTTTTTTTTCCAACTACATGTTTGTCCTTTATTCCTCTTGTAGTTTTGGTAGTTGTTTATGAAACATTCTATGGAAGCGGTTGGTGGATCAACAATATGCTCCATTCTAAATTTTAAAACCCTGAGCACCTCCTCTGTACTCTCCAGTCTTCTTTCTAGATGAGGTGGAAGGTTCCATGAGTCTAATTCAACTATTACAAAACTAGTGCTCATTGTTTACTTACATAATGGTGCTCTAGAGGTAGGTATTTTGTAACATGCAACACAAGATACATAATAAATTTCATCATTTTAGCAAAATCATAAGGGATGCCAAATTTTTGGGACTTTGGGGTCTATTTATTGGGGATTTCAGGATTCCAGAGTTATGGGGTTCATTATTGATGATTTCGAGATTTTGGTGCTCCGGGGTCTATTATTGAGATTTCGAGATTCTGGGATTTTGGGGTTTAATATTGAGGATTTCGGTATTTCGGAGTTCTAGGGTTCATTATTGAGGATTTTGGGATTTCAGGATTTCGGGGCTCATTATTGAGGATTTTGGGATTTCAGGATTTTGAAGTTCCAGGGTTTATTATTGATGATTTTGGGGTTTCATGGTTCATTATTGAGCATTTTGGTATTCCAAGGTTTTGGGGTTCATTATTGAGGATTTCAAGATTTTGAGAATCCAAGAAACATGGCCAACAACCTATGGATCGATAAAAGTCAATTTTATTGAAAGCATAAAATCTAACTCTAAACCCTAAACTATGAAAACAGGAAACACAGAAAAAATGAGAAAACAAGGACAAGGAAACAAAAGACCAACCTGGAAAAGGAAGGACAAAAGAAACATGAACAAGCAATGACAGGACCGCAACATGTTACACCACCAAAAATATTGCATAACACAAAGAATATCACCAGACCCATAAGATCTTCAAGAACTTGCACAAGGATCAATGCAGACCACCAAAACAAATAGGGCATGATTAGGAAATACCAACAAGAACATTAGAACCATCCGTAATAGATACACCAATACCACTTACTCAAATCTTCATCGATCAACACGCTAGCACTGAAAAACACTTATCAGTAGCAACTCGGACAAGAAAGATAGCTTGTGGAGCACCAAATCATGAACCATTTGAAATGAAGATACACATGAACATCCCAAACACTCTCCCAAATCCACAACCAAAGATTAGATCATACCAGAGCACAACGGATCAAACACCAGAACACTACAACATTGAACACTGAAAATCAATCTCCATACCAGAATCCTCAACTTGATCAAATCATCACATAGCATCATGAAATAAGTAAATAATGAAGTATCTCTAGTTGATTCAGTATCCCAAACAGATAAATCAACTAGATCAACTCACTGCAAACACAATATCACTAAAACAATTCTCTACAACACCAAAACACAGGAATATGTTGACATCAATGACAACAACATATTCTAGCAACAATATTATCCAACAATCTCCCCCTTTGGCATTGATGGCAACATATGAATGTGAAAAACAATCAATGCAAAGGAATAAATCACCACAAACAAACTCCCCCTGAAATCATACATACAAAGCTTCCAAAGATAAGACAGTTTTTCACATGCTTCTCTCCCCCTTTGACAACAATGCCAAAGACAAAATGCAAATCATGCTTCTCTCCCACTAAGAAGGAAAATCTCTCCCCCTTAGGATAACCTCACAAATCTAAACCACCTATTGACTACTTCGGTTGAGTAGCAGCACCAACTCATCAACCCGAATAAGAAGATAAGACTATGAAGTCGACTGGATTGAGGCATCTCAATACATCTAGTTCTCATCAGGAGGGGTAGAGACCCCTAACTTGTCTCTCAAATAGGCAAATGTATCTGCAGGCAAAGGCTTACTGAAAATATCTACAATTCGATCCTTTGTACATACATACTCCGATTCTACTTCCACATCACTGACATTCTCCCTCAAGAAGTGATTTTTAATTAATATATGCTTTGTTTTAGAGTGTAGTACCAAATTCTTGGAAATATTCATAGCACTTGAATTGTCACAATAAATAATTGTAGGCTCATCATAAATAACTCTAACATATTTCAACATTTGTTTTGATTAAGTAAAAATGGGTTTTTGAAAGGAACCCGGACCTTAATACATATCAGTAGAAAGATGAAGCATTAAAGCGGAAGAAAACTGTGCCTGATCACCCAAACAAAAAATAGTTCCCAACCAAAACAAAAAGGGAACTCAAAACACAGAAAGCCATACAAAGACAGCTAAAGGATAGCAAAAGGACATCACAAAGCCAAAGACAGAGACAGAGACAGCTAAATATTTTTCATAATATCTTCTGCATGAACCGCCATCTACTTCATGTTGTTCGCAGAGTTCTTCAATTCATCCAGCTCTCGTCCCTTGATATCACCCCGATTCTTGGTGTTAGCCCTAGTTCTCTTCTCATGACCCTTTTTCTCAATCTGGTCCTTGTCACCCTCCTTGTCTTTAATGTTATCAAATCTGTTAATCAAAATATTTATATTATCCACAGAGGCCTTAAGAATCTGGAAATTATGTTCGGCAATCCTCTTCACGGTTAATTCCATCTTGTCAACTCTATTGACCAGGTTGTTCGTGGTAGTTTCCAACCCGTTCGCCTCTCTATTCCCTTCCATTTCCTTAACCTTCTTTTATGTTTCAATAATTTTACCGACCATGGCCTCAATAGCTTCAGCATTATTGATAGCAACCACTAATTCTTTAACATTTTCAGAAAGAGGCTTCTCGACTATCATAGCATTTTTGATAACATTAATATCATTCTTCAGGTTGCTAATATCTTTCACAATTTTGCTTATAGTTTCACAAAATCCCTTAATTCTATCATTATCCCCATGACAGTCACTAGGATTTCCCATTTTATTCTCTTGGCCCTCATTCTGCAATCCTTGAGTACTCATGTCCTCACCATGATCCACATCTAGAATCTCATCCTCCTCCTTACCCTTCATATTGTCATTTTTTTCCTCCTCCGCCTCCTCATCAGAAGCAATCAATATCTGCCTTTTTACCTTGTTAGTCCCCCTATGGGTATAGTTGCTAGCAATAGCAATATATATCTTTCAACATTTGTTTCATCCAAACTACCTAAGTATAGTTACTAGTAGCAACAATGTATTTAGCTTCAGCAGTAGATAAAGATATAGCATATTGTTTCTTACTTGCACATGAAATCAACTTCTTCCCCAAAAAGAAAACTTCATCGGTAGTTCTCTTTCATTCATCAACATCACCTACCCAATCAACATCAATATAATAACATAGCATGAAATCATCATTCTTCGGATATCATAAATCATAATCAATAGTTCCCTTCAAGTATCTAAAAATCCTCTTCACAACAATAACATGAGACTCTTTAGGATCAACCTGAAATCTAGCACAAAGATAAACAATATGCATTACATTTGGTCTAGTCTGAGTTAAGTACAACAATCCACCAACCATAGATCTATATAAAGTTTTATTAAATTTCTAAGATTCATGATTCTTAGATAACTTGCATCCAATCACCATAGGAGTTCCAACAGGCTTAGAATCATCTAACCCAAACTTTTTCAATAATTATTTCACATACTTAGATTGCGAAATGAAAATACATTTATCGGTCTGAGTAATCTGAAATCTTAAGAAGAATTTTATCTCACCTATCACAGACATCTCAAACTCCTTTTGCATATCATCAGCAAACTTCATACTCAAATCATCATCACCTCCAAAATAATGTCATCCACAAATACTTCAACAATCAAAATGTTATCTTTATCAACCTTAAAGTATAAATTATTGTAAACAGTACCTTTACAAAATCCCAACTTCATCAAGTACTTTTCTAATCTAGCATATCAGGCTCTAGGGGCTTGCTCTAGTCCATACAATACTTTCTTCAATTTGCATACCATGTCCCCTTCATCTAATAATGAAAATCCTTATGTTTTCTCAATGTAGACTTCCTCTTCCAAATCACCATTCAAAAAGGCTAACTTGACATCCATCTGGTAAACCTTGAAATTCTTATAAGCAACATATGCAAGCAGCAGTCTAATAGCTTCAATTCTAGCTACAAGAGAAAAAGTCTCCTCATAATCAATACCTTCCATCTGAGAGCATCCTTTACATATCAATCTTGCTTTGTTTCTTACCACTTCACCTACTTCATTCAGTTTATTTCAGAACACCCACTTAGTACCAATCACATTATTGCCTTTAGGTCTCGGAACAAGCTCCCATGTATTAGTCTTCTCAATCCGATTCAACTCATCTTCCATTTCTTTTATCCAATTATCATCTTGACATGCTTTAGCAACATCTTTAGGTTCAATCTTGGAAATAAAGCATATCTCTTCAATAGCAAGTCTTCTCCTAGTCATCACACCCTTATTCTTGTCACCAATAATCTAATTTTCTAAATGATTCAATCTCACATACCTCGGAGTCTTCAGATTGATTTGATTCTCAAGTTCTTGAACTTCTTCACCAACAACAACAATATCTGGATTAACTGTCTCTATCGAAGCATTCTACTTTAAGATCTCAGTCTACACACGCTTTGAAATGACATCTTGATCATAAAACTCATGTCCACATCCTCTAATCTTCTTCCCATGACATTCATCAACCTTCACATTTGCACTTTCCACCATCTTTTTCAATCTCTTATTGTAACACCGATAGACCTTTCTCTTGGTAGAATGTCCCAAGAAGATTCCTTCATCACATCTTGCATTAAACTTTCCTATATCCTCATCTCTTTTGATATAACATTTGCTTCCAAAAACTCTGAAATATCTAACTATAGGAACATGACCAAACCATATCTCATAAAGAGTCTTACCAGAATCACACAAGCTTTATCATCTCCAAATCTCACTATACCACCATCATACTTCTCCATACTCACAAATTTATTTTTATCACCCATCATATGATGTGAACAACTGCTATCAATTACCCATTCATCTCTCTCTTCAATCTTGGTAGCCAAATCTTTCTCCTCAACAATGCATCTTGTAGAATTCATTGGTACCAGATCTTCTTCCTTGATAGCAATAAATACAAATTCTTCTTTTGAATTCCCATTGTCTGATTCTTCATCTATCACACCTTCATTAGCAGCATAGTAACATCTTTTCTGATATTTTTACTTTCAGTTAGGCTTATAGGGCTTATCAAACTTATCATTCTTATCATATCTATCATTCTTATCAGATCTATCGTGACTTTCAAATCTATCATGCCTTTCATGCTTATCATACTTAGACATTATTTCAGGATAGCTAGAAGCAAAATGTCCTATCTTATTACAAGAGAAACATTTCAAAGGTAACTTTCCATCATACTTACCGGCTCCTTTAGGCAATCTTAGAGAAATAAGTGCTTCAAGATCATCCAACTCTTTCTTATGTTCTTCCATCTCTCTCATCTCTCTCTCATATCTAGAAACCCTAGATGAACTCTCTCCCAAATCATACTTCAGCTTTGCAGATACAAAGGCTTTAAATTCAGTCTCATATTTACCATGTGATTCTTCAAATTCACTCAACTCAAATGCAGCAAGCTTCCCAACCAACATGTCTCTTGTCACAGTAGTCACACTTCAGATCTCATCAATAACAACAACTTTAGCTTTGTAAGTAGAAGGCAATGATCTCAATACCTTAGCAACAATCTCATCTTCTTTAAGGGTTCCACCGACACATTTGATGTTCATAACAAGTTCATTCACTTTAGCCATAAAGGATGTTATATTCTCATCTTCTCCCATCTTCAATGTATCATATTTCCCTTTCAAACTCTACAACTTTAACTTGTGCATCTCCTTCATACAAGGTCTCTAAATTTTTCCAAATCTCATGTGTAGCCTTCAAACCCATCACATTACTCATTTTGAATTGGTCAAGGCACACAGCAATGCATGTAAGTGGTATCTGGCTTGTAGCCTACATGTAATCGGTTGACTACCGAATGTTCTATGATGACTGTATGATGATAACCAGCTGGTTGCTAGAGGTTCTAAGATAATAAAATGATCTATTTTTGTAATCTTTCTATGTTTTATTGTTTCTTTCGTTGTGTTACTCTTGTTGCATAAGTCGGTCAGTTCTGTTTTGAGGGTTTAGTTAGTTCTCTTTTGAGGTTGGATCTAAAAGGTCCCTATGGTCTTCCAACAGAGTGAATATTTCTGCAAATTTAATTTCCTCCTTCAAGCATAGGTCCATTCTTTCAAGGAAAACAAAACAGTTAGCTTCACAATGCTTGTTTGTGAGGTGTATTCTACAACCATCTAATAATGTAATGTCAACCACAATCTTGGAAACACCCATTTCTTTTAGACGTCGATTCAAGCTACTATGTGCAAATAAAATGTCTTTGAAGGAATAAAAACTTTTCTCAACTTTGTTCTGTGATTGGTTACTATGGAAATCATGTTGAGAATGTACATGAAACTTTTTACTTGTTGATTCTCCATTGTAACAATGTTGGGGTAGTGTTGTCGACATTTCAAATTCTTTGGAACTTTCTTCCAAACAAGTCATTGAATTTCTTCCAAATCTGATTTTATGTTTGTAATCAGAATTTGCAGCCACTTCTTCTTCATTTTTCGAGAAATCGGTTCACGTGGTATGGTTGATCATTAACTTTAGCAACAACAACTTCATTCTGATATGTTATTTTTCTTCCTGAATCATGACCAAAGAAAGAAGTTACAACCATAAAAACTTCATTAGCAGGTGTAGTATTTTCATTCATTTGACAGTTGCATTTGGTGATTGTAGTTTGGCTTATCTATTGTGTTATTTGAAGTCATAGTGGGCAGATTTGGGACATTATAGTTTTTGAATGCTTGGTGTTGGATAGTCATGGTGTGCGCTTGAGCACAAGTTTGTACATACGAACAACCCCCTAACACAATTTCATTAAAATGGTAAAAATTATTATTCACAGCATCATACCCAGATTGTGCTAAGATTAAGGCTATTCCAAGTGTCTAATGTATATCATTGACTTCACTAAAACTTTTAATCTTTTCTGCAAACGTATTACCAATACCCCAAAAGTAACAACCTTTCAAAAATCTTGCATCTATTACTCTCTTTGTAGATTGAACTCTTTAATACATAAGAAAGAATCTATGATTGAATTGAGCAATTGATTCACCAGATACTCTGTTCACATTTGCAAATTGAATTAGTGCATCTTCCAATCTTGTGAAATGATCAAATTGACTTAAGAAATAGAATTTAAATTCATGCCATGAACAAATCAAGCTAGGAGAAAGACTTGCATAGCATTGTGATGTTGAACCTTGAAGAGTTTGAACAAACAAATTGCAAGCAACATCATCCAGTGTGCTTTGAAGTAAAACCACTTGATGTTTAAAAAGATTTACATGGTCTGAAGCATTTTGTCCATTCTTAGGAAAGAACATGGGAAGCCCATTATATGCGTGATGAGGAATTGAATGAACAATCCTGGGTATACACAATGGACTACCCATTGGAGTTAAACTTTCCCAAGGTCTAACTCACTCTAACTTAAGCAAATAATTCAAAAATTATTATCGGCCCTCCTTCTAGCGCCAGTTTCTATTGACGGGTGTTTTGACACACTCACCAACAGTCAGGTAGTTTATGCGAACACTCACCACCTCTCCTGAAAAGCAATCAATCTCAAAAGTAATTACTCCAAGGTCTCTATAGTCGGGTCACGACGGTGTTGGGTCACTCAATGGCTGATGCGATCGTACCTGTCGAGGGGCCTGTTGGTTGAAACAACTTCGAATTACCTATTTTTTTGTTGTATTTTCTAATTTACACTCTCAAAATAAACATCAAAAGATAGATCAGGGGAACAAGGAAATAACAATGAAATTGATAAAATAACAACTGAATGATCCACACGGTTAGAATTTCGTAATCCAAATATTATCAATATCACTAAATCAACATTCAAATAATGAGCTCCAGAAAGTATATAAAGTCAGACAACTTTACACACCAACGGAAATGAATATCACCCAACCAATAATTGTCCTATCAATTTAATCCTCATATACCATTTACATGCGCAATATGATTCATAAAACAATAAAGCATCCAAAATAACTAGTTGTTGATTCAAATGATAGAAGTTACTAGATCACGAAGAACACAACCATATAGAACACACAAGTAGATCAGGAAATCCACAAGCTTCTTTTTGTATTAAAATTCAAAGAGTATCGCAAAATCTTCTAAACTTATGAAAATCTGCATGAAATCTCTAATAGAATCTCTAAAATGGACCTCAAATCATCAATGCACAAACCCTCAAAATGGCCCAAATTCTACAATTTATAGAGTTTTACTCTACATTCTAGGAAGGCATCATGCCTAAATTAAGGATTGCAAAAAGCAAGGAGTCGCAGTTGACATGCACGTCTCTGCCTTTTAACTCCAGTTAAGTACTACTGAACTGGTACTCAAGGTTCATTTCCACAATGGTGCTCTGGAAGCAGGAATTTCGTAACATGCATAAATCTTGCCCAAAAAGGAAGTGTGAGTTACAATGGTCATTGAAGGCCTAGTTGTAGTTGTGGTGATGGTAGTCTAGCATGCAAAACTAGGATTACAAATCATGGGAGTTGCAATCGACATGCAAGTTGCTGCTTGTGAACTCCACTTAACTGTTACGAAACTACTGCTCACCACTCACTTCCGTGATAATGCTCTAGAGGCAATTATTTCATAACATGCAAAAATGATACAAAATAGAAGCGAGTGATCATGTCTACAAACTAGGATTACAAAATGATGGGATTCACAGTCGACATGCAAGTCGCTTCCTGTGGACTCCACTTAACTATTACAAAACTAGCACTCATTGTTCACTTCCGTGACGGTGCTCCAGAGGCAAGTATTTCGTAACATGCAAAAATAATTCCCAAAAAGAAAGCAAGATATCCAGTATCAATTGAAGCTATAGTGGTTGTGGTGGTGGCACTGCTTCAACATGCATTTTTCTTTTTCCAACTGCATGTTTGTCCTTTATTCCTCTTGTAGTTTTGGTAGTTGTTTATGAAACATTCTATGGAAGCGGTTGGTGGATCAACAATATACTCCATTCTGAATTTAAAAACTCTGAGCACCTTCTCTGTACTCTCTAGTCTTCTTTTCGGATGAGGTGGAAGGTTCCATAAGTCTAATTCAACTGTTATGAAACTAGCGCTCACTATTCACTTCTGTAACGGTGCTCCAGAGGTAGGTATTTCGTAACATGCAACACAAGATACATAATCAGTTTCATAATATTAGCAAAATCATAAGGGATGCCAAAATTTCAGGATTTCAGGGTCTATTTATTGAGGATTTTGGGATTTCGGGATTCCAGAGTTCTAGGATTCATTATTGATGATTTCGGGATTTTGGGGTTCCGAGGTCCATTATTGAGGATTTCGGGATTTCGGGATTTTGAAGTTCTGGGGTTCATTATTGAGGATTTTGGGACTTTGGGATTTCGGGGTTCATTATTGAGGATTTTGGGATTCCGGAGATCTGAGGTTCATTATTGATTCTTTCAGGATTTCGGGGTTTCAGGGTCCATTATTGAGGATTTTGGGATTTCGAGGTTCTGGGGTTCATTATTGATGGGATTTCGGGAATCCGAGAAACAAGGCCAAAAACCTATGAATTGATAAAAGTTGATGAAAGCATGAAATATAACTCTAAACCCTAAACTATGAAAATAGGAAATACGAAAAAAAATGAGAAAACAAGGACAAGGAAACAAAAGACCAACCTAGAAAAGGAAGGACAAAAGAAAAACGAACAAGCAAAAGAAACTAGCGCTCATTACTCACTTCCATGACAATGCCCCAGAGGCAAGTATTTTATAACATGCAAAACAATGATACAAAATAGAAGCAACACTCAAGGTTTCAAAGTGCAAACGAAAAGGAAACGGGAAGAAAACAAAGCAAAGCAAAAAAGAGGGTCCCCAGCTTGAGAAGCAAAAAGTTGGGGTGTGTTATGCAGGGCATAACACTACTATCCAGAGTGTCATGGATCCATGCCTTGAAATTATTTAAGGGAAGCACTCATGTGTTATTAGATTTCATCAATAGAACCACCATAAATTTTCTTTCTTTGCTTGAATTCAAGTTGAAAATCAAGCTTCCTAATCAAGAGCAAGAGACCTTTCAATTTGTGCTTCATGTTGTATCTCCCCATGGTCCGGAGGGTCCTCAAAGAGAACAATCTAGATCATGAAGCAAGAGTAACTCCATGGAAGCACCAACACAAAATAGAGAAATTGCAAGATCGGACATCCACAACATCATAGATTCATCATAAATTAGTTGGCAACATGCGGGCAAACATGCAGGCTTACAGGCCTAATTACATAATACTTTCCAGATTACAATCCATCCAAACCTCCAAGAGGTGTTCTAATTACAAATCAAGAATCAATATCATCCTATCCTTCCACTATCCTCCAAAGAATAAATTACAACAATATATATAGCATCTGGAACACATCCAGGTCGGGCACAAGAGATTACATTCTCCAAGACAAGAAAATGAAACATGTAAAATAGGTCGGACCCAAAGTGTGAAGATCTCCTCTACCAAGGGCAAGAATGAAGTGCAAACCACCAAGGAAGGTCGACCAAGGGCTTGGGAACATCGTGTGTGGTTCCAATTAGATCTACAAGTCAAGGAAGTGCTCCACAAGAGAAAAAATTTCCAACTAGCCGATAAGCTCAAACTGCTTTGGGAACCAAGAAACAGACAATTCGGAAGTGATAACTTGCCAGAAAAGGGTCTAAATGAACTGAAAATCAGGAACAAGAACGAGTCTGGAAGCCAAAATTTTGATCCACGACGAAAAAATGAACAACTACCAGAGAACACCAGAAGAACCACATAAGCTGCAACACAAAACTGAACAAGACAAAACTGAAAACAAATATTTTTTGGTTGATGCAAGATTTCTCATCGACCAAGGATTCTCCTACATCGCATCCTAATCAAGATCAAGAGACCTTTCAATTCATGCTTCATGTTGTACCTCCCCAATGTATTCATAAAAATAAGGTTAAGTCTTGTAAACTTTGTTGGAAGAATTAGAAATGGCATCTACATATACCCTTTCAAAATTACAAGCATCACAAAGGCTATTCATGGCTATCCCTTCATCTACATATGGTGGATCATCAACTTAATCTTTGATGGAATCTTCAATCCTTTATTGTGATCTAGCATCATTAGTTCTCGCACATTTGGTTTGTAATTCTAGAGCTTAAGTTGGCTCACAAAACATGGTGCATTACTTATCAATAACTTATGTTGGGTAGTCATTTGGCTCATACGAGTATTCCCAATCCCTAATGTCCATTTTGTGGATAGATGGAGCCCTTCAAGCACCTCTTCTCGTTTTATCCCAAAGCTCAAGAATTTTGTAATTGATTTCATGACCTTTTCAAGCCTTTGACTAGGTATTTTCTCTTTTGATATGGTTTTAATCGAAGATTGGTCTTATCTCCCACATAAATATACCTAGATTTTGCATGCTTAAAAGATAGATATTCTCTTAAATAGTATTCAAAAGGATTTTTTTTTAAATCCTCCTTTTTGTGTTGCTTTTTTATTCTCACTTTTTTATACACTAAAGCTATGATTTTCTTCAAATGTCCTTATGTAGATTTAGGTACAAGCTAGTAAAGTTGCACATGAAGTTGTTCAATTTCATTTATTATTAGACCACTAGGGGAATTCTCCCTTATAATGTTTCTATATTTTTTTTGGATCCCTCCTCTCCTCCTTAAGGATATTAATGCGGGTGCAATCATCCTGCCAGATGTGATAGTAGATCCTGCTCTTGTGGTCACAATGGTTCTTAACCTTTGATTTTAGAGATAATAACTAGTCTCAACCTTCCAAGTTGTGTTTGGCCTCCTCTCACAAGAATGCTAGTGCTTCTAACTAGCCTAACTTAGGTAAGTTCCCTCACCTCAAGTTGGCCATTTTTCTTATTTGTGCTTGACAACCCTAGATAACTCTTCTAAAGAAGAAGGTGCTCTCAATAGTTGGAAGTTGATTCATGATTATGTTCTTAGAGATGTTTGGGACAATCCTAATGATAGGGAACCTCCTCCATTTGAATTTTCTTTAGTTGTTTAGATGTTGTTGAATTGATTGTGTTTATTTTAATTTATCTTTGTTATGAACTTTATCCCACCAAACTTTATAGGTGTACTTTTCTACCATCTTTTTTTGTGAATGTTGTGTACTATTCTCATCTATTAAATAAAATTAAACAAGATATATTCATAAAAAATATACTATATTTCTAATATTGTTTATATAATATTATCATCTTTATCAATCTAAACTTTATTTCCTAAAAATTATTTTTTTCTAAACAATTTCATTCTTAAATTATAGAAACAAAATAAAAATAACTAAACTTAATGCTTGTCTAAAATAAAAAAATAAACTAAACATAATGTTTGTCTTCATGTTATTTTCATCAGTACAAAATAAATTTTAAAATTATGTAACACCTTCTCAAATAAATAACATTTTTGTCTTTTTTTTATTTTCACCTTCAATATAGATAATATGATAATACTTTTATGTATAAATGGGAGATCAATTATCTTCTTTCTTCTTATTAAAGTTTCTTCATTTGCACAATTCATATTTTTTAAATAAATTTATATTTAAATAATAATTTATTCTAATTATTAATTCATATATTTTTTTTTGTATTAAGTATCATAGAATCACAAAGCTCAGTTTTTGCTCATTCGAGCATCCACGTTACAAACTTATTACAAATACCAGCTCCTTTCGAGCAAACTTATTACAAATACTAGCTCCTTTCAAGCACCAAACTAGAAACAACAATTGGAAGACCAAGGGTCACAACTTAGAAATCCACTTTAAACAACAATGGAAGACCAAGAGTCACAACTTAGAATTCTACACAAAGGTGTCCCTCATGGGAGTTGAACTTGGGTCTCCACATTGAGAACTCAATGCTTTAACCAACTAAGCTCAACCCCTTGGACTAATTCATATTTTAATGTATGTTCAAGTATTTATATAATGCAATTTTTTGAAAGAGAATTATTACATTCATATAATTTTTAAATAATAAAAATATATATTTGTAATCAATATATTTTGATAATTGTTTAAATTTGTAAATATTTGAATATAATATATTTTATGAATAATAAGTGAAAAAAAATTGAATTTTGGCTTGATAAAATAATTTCGATTATTGATTCATTATAGCATGTGTTCATTTTTTAAGGGGTGGTTAATTTGTACACCCTCTAACCATTAGTTCAATTATTGTATATTTATGGTGTCTATTGTAACATTGATAGAAATCAAATATGTACATTTTTAGCAAATAAGTGAAAAATATTTTCTTTGTATTCTACTTGGGTAGAATACTTTGGAATCTTATTGCACCTATTATATTAGCCAAAGATAATAGCACAACAAGTGATTATAGTAAGGTAGAAAATATTAATCACAATTTCATATCTACACTTGCTTGCAAAATACCACTTAAAAAATGTACCAAAACTAGGTGGCATGTACATACACCTGTATCATTTAAATCTTTAAAGCAATCAATCATGTACAATGCTCCACTTTGAAATGTATAGTATTGGGGTAATGGGGAGGGGATAAAGTGTTTGACAATTCCTTGAACAATGATCCACGACCAATTAATTATTTATTTGATTTATCAATTGTATTAGATGAATGGTGGGAATAAACTATGAGATGATTGACTCACCTATTGACCTATGTTAATAATAATGAAGTCCCATGAATTTGAGCCCAATATCATGCCACAAGTTAATGGCTCGAATCAAAGGCTCAAATCAATGAGACACATGATCATATTTGATTCATAATGTAGGTCTACATGAACAACCACACATAGAAATTTGACCAATAAAATAATAGACAAACTCTAATTAGAATTTGACTAAATCTATTAGTCTGAACTATTAATCCTTTGTTAAGATCAATGATACCCATCACACTAAAGATGTAAAATGTAGAATAACTCACTCACCTATTGAACTAAGACTAATAAAATCCTAACATGTGATATAACTTAACTCAACTACTTGAAAGAATGACCATCAAAACATTATTTAGGCTAAAGGATATTGACCAAACTAGTCTATATGGGGCTAAGATGTGGTTACCAAATACCTTTTGTGATGTGGGAAAGAACTTAAGTGATAAGCAACTAGGCATTATAAACACTCTAGAAACATACCAAACATGCATAAAGTAAGACCCAATGAGACTGATGCAAGATCAATGGCAACACTAGGGGACAACATTGAAAACTTACCCTTATCCTATCCGAAAAGGGCATGGCTTTTTCATTGGACTTCTCATAATGTGGGTCGACATGGGCATCCAATAAAACAATGAAATGAACTCCATGTAGAATTCTATTTAAACCAATTATTCCTTGGCACACATCGCATTGCTTTAAAATCCATAGCCACGAGGTATCACTCAAAGTATAAACTATGAGATAATTCCTATGGGGCCACCTGGTTGCCAATCACTTGTCATTTATACAGTGATTACTTAAAAGCTTAGGGACCCATATAACAAGTCAAATAGAGAAATAAAACAGAAATATATGCATGAGGTAAAGGTTGATACAACGTCAGGGGAATAAATCCATTGGCCCAACAAGAGACATGGTGAGACTCACCAAGCTTGGCCTGTGTTTTACTAACGATTGGGTCAAGCCAGCCAATCTGTAGTCCAAGGTAAAAGGCTTGTGGATCGAGTGGAAGACATGTCTACGTCTAGTTTCATAAGAGACAATGGTAGGAATAAAACTGTAATAAATAAGTTGTGTCAAGTTTAGCAATGTTGTTAAAGAAATCCTTCATTGGACTGATTGACTATATAGTGACTCATTTAGTAATGGTGTCTATGGAACTATGCTTGATTTCATAGTGCAAATGGAAATCCTACTGGTGAGATGTCACTATTTTATTTGTATATTTATGTTGAATGGTGGTGGTGGCTTTTTTGATATGAGTGTTGGCTACAAGTAATCTTGATTCCTCGAATTGAATCATTAATAACACAAAAGCTTCATGTCGAGCAATCTAGTTCCCACATTTTTTTGCACTAATTAAAGATGTAGATTTTGCAGGACTTACCTCAAGTATCTAATATATTCATGTCCACCTAATGTTTGTAGGGTAAAGATAGAGCTAGAATAATGATGCAAATCCAATGGCAATCCACCACAAGGAGGTTGTAGAACTCCTAATTGAAAATACATCATCTGCACTAGTAGTGGGATGTATGGGGCAATGCTCCATTTGAAAGATATTTGCATAAGCAAAGATATAATGTAACCACATCACAAATTACCTTGTCTCAGAAAGGTTTGATTGAATAGGGTATTTACAACACTATTTTCTTACCCAGATATCTCACCCTAGCTTACCCAACCCATACATTATAGTCATGGATGGGGTATTATTTACAAGTTTGTCTCTTGACAATCTCATTAGAGATCAAATTCTTTTGACTCCTACTATCAATAATGAAATGTATGGCCTTTTCATTCACCCACATTCGTAAATGGAATAATTGTTCCTCATCTTCACAAGGCAATATTTTAGCAATAGCAAATGTAGCATACTATGCTAGATGCAATGACAGTCCCAAAGACTCTGAGAGGGGGGGTGAATCAGTGTCTAACCGGTTAATGGAATATTTGAACTTATTTATAACTTTGCAACCCAAATTAATGTACTGGTAAACAAGTAATAATGCAGCAAAGAGAAATAACAGAGATAGCATAAATGCACACCATAACACAAGATATTTTGGCGAGGAAACCCGATAAGGGAAAAACCTTGGTGGGATTTGTGACCCACAATATTTACTCACTGGCCAATATGAATAAATATTACTTACAATAGGGGCCTGCACATGCATGAAGGCCAACAGCCTAGAGCTCACTACTCAATGAAAGAGTCTCACTGACTACAAAATGGATAATTAAATCCAAGACAATGTACTGCTCAAAGTAGCATCTGCAATGCTTGATTCAGTACCGGTTTAAGCTCAGTCAGAAACCTTAACCAAAAACCTTGCCGGTGAATGATATTGGCTCACATAACCTATCTTCACTTGTTACAAAATCCTTTCTCTTTCTTCTATGATCTATTACATAGTCGCCTCTCTTCTATTCTGTATATTTTCTATATCAAAATGACCAATAAGATCTCATACATATATGAGTCTTTACAATACATCATGTCAGCTTACAGATAATTAATTACATTACAATACAATTCATATAAACAAAACTTGTTCTCATGTCGGCCTGAGTGCCGGTATGCTTTATAGCCGGTGTAAACTAGATACCGATGAATGAACTTGTTGTGCTTGTTGGTGCCGGTAGATTATGTATGTGTTGCCGGTGAACCTGTAGAATCCTGTTACCGTTTGGTTGCCATCAATGACAACATCAACCATTCTCATGTGAGTGTAGAATGCAAACATACTAGCCAGCGTTAATGATCTATTCATCATCCATTTTCTCAAAAAGGTTTGTATGCAACAAATTAGGTTCTTTCTCCACTTCATGTGTTTTTGCCATCAGGGTCTTAGCAGCTTTACAATCTTTAGAGTTATGCTAGGGACTTATGAATTTCACATCACATATCTATTTATTTTGTGTCTTTTTGTCACCATTATTCATTTTTGGTGGTTATGAGGAGGATTCCTTGGTGGATTGTTTTCGTACAAACTTGCTACTACCTCTACCCTTTGACTTGTTGTTTGCCACATAATCTGTTATCTCTTTTAGTTGGTGGTTTGTTTTCTTGAAAACTTGCTACTACCTCCAAGAGAGCTAGTTCTAGTTTCTTAGAAGGCAACCTACAAGAATCCTTACAAAAAAAAAAGGTGAAATTCCTCAAACCAAATTCTACTCCGAAGGCCTCTGAAACATGAATTATGGAAACATAAAAAATATTTTTTTTTAAAATAGATTTTTGATTTTTTTCATAGTTGACTGTTCAAATGCCACCCAATTGCTCCTATATCGATAAGTGATCATGGACACATAATATTTAGGACGCAATGAGAATGGTATATCAACATGACATTATAGGCTCACCATGTAAAATTATTAATCCTTTTGATTTAGCACACTAAAACCCTTGTAGACATCAACAATAAGCAACATTCTACTTCAAATTTGATAACCATTAAGAAACCAAAGGGCATTGAATGCACTCACCAACAACCTAATCAATATGTTGTGGCAATAAAACTTGGTCATGTCACTTAGGTCAGGAGACATTGAAAGAAAAGGATAGGTAATCAACTATAATGCCATTAATGAGCTGCAATCAAAGTGCATGAAGACAAATACCTTTAAAACATAAAAACTATGAGAACATTAGATTTTTTATTTTTTCCCATAATCGATTGTGTAAATGCCACCCACTTGCTCCTAGATCAATAAGTGATCATGGACACATAATATTTAGGACACACTAAGAATGGGATATCAACATAATATTATAGGTTCACCATGTAAAATAATTAATCCTTTTGATTTAGCATACCAAACCTTTGCAGTAATCAATTTAAGCATCATTGTACTTCAAAACTGATAACATTTAAGAAACAAAAGGGCATTGAAAACCCTCACCAATGACAATGACCTAATCAATATGTTGTGGCAATAAAAGTTCACCATATCGCTCAGGTCATGAGACATCGAAAGAAAGGGAAAGAGATAGATAATGAACTATAATGTCGTTAGTGAGCTGCAACTAAAGTGCATGAAAGCAATTATCTTATATACACATAAATTGAACCACACTACAACTTCTATTTCTCAAACTTATTAACCAACAACATGATGAAAGAGATGTCACCCACTCATATTTAGCCAATATTATATTGAAAAAAGATATCACCAACTCCTATTTATCGCACTTCTTAACCAACAATACAATGAAAAAAAATCACCGACTTTTATTTATCACACTTCTTTTTTATTATTATTAAAAAAAAATACAACATCTTAACCAACATTATAATGAAAGAGATATCACCCGTATCTTTTGTCCCCCTTTCCACTAACTTTTACTTTGTGTAATTACAACAATAATTGCTTCTCCTACAATGCATAATAATAATAATAATATCATCCGTCCATCAATCTAAGTTATGTTGAGTGGATCTACAGCTTGCATTGTCCGGTCATAACATCCTCAAATAATCTCCCCTCTGTACGGTCACACCACTACAGCCGGTAAGAGGGGCCCATAACTCAATTCCTTCTTTTCTTCTCTGCCGCCACGTGTACGTCATCCTCTTCCTTCACCCTTCGCTTTCTACTTTTCTTGCTGTCCCTTTCAGCAATGGAAGAATCCCCACAAAATATCAATGAGAACAACTCCAACGCAGGTTTTATGCTGTTAAAAACACAAGCAAAAGCGAAAGTGTTGACATCATATTCTGAAATATCTAAGAAATGGTAGATTTCTGATAATGACTTCCATTATAAACTCCCTCACCGATTGGACCTGTCAGTTGGTGAGTTGCAGGAATTGAGAATGATAATACTATTGGAACTCAGCAAGTGGCTATTTGTGAAAAAAACACAAAAAAAACCAACAAATAAAGCAAATAAAATGGACATGTTTTCATTTAGAAGATCTAATGTTATATTGGACTTGATTTGTTTTTTTGTTACCAATAGGCATCTAGATGACAAATAGGTCTGCAAGAATCTAAGAAAAACAAAAAGTCAAGATAACAATTTAAATTGAAAACGCTGTTTCAACAACTTTTCTTTCTTATTTGATTTGGATATCGCTGTATCTAACAACTCAGCTGGTTGAAAATAGCAAGAAGATATTGATGGAAAGAAAATTGTGATAGTGGAAGGGTCTCAGTGGTGGACATAGTACCTATAGTGGACAGCTTTTTGTCAACCCAAATACCCAATTAATAATAACTAAGGTGCTAGAAAAAATGATAATGTAAAGTCCATTAGGGGAAGAGCCCCAGTAGCCATCATAGCTAACTTCGCGCACCCAGGTAGTAATGATGCACGTTGTGGAATCAGTTATGCACACAAAGGTAAAAAAGTACACATTTCAAAGTGTCGTTTGATACCTAACTAAAGATGTTCTAGTAACCGTCAACTCAAAATTGCTAGTACTTGGTGACAAATGTCCCAATAGTGGTGCACAAATGGGCCAATTATGAACAAAAAATGATCGGCTATTGGTACAAAACAAATTTATTAATGGTGTTTTCACTATGATGGCTTTTGGGGGCTCAACATGACAATAAGGTGACGGTTATTGGAACTATGTTATCTATTGGTGCTCTTCCCCTAATAAATTTCTCAATTATGAACAAAAAATGATCGGCTATTGGTACAAAACAAATTTATTAATGGTGTTTTCACTATGATGGCTTTTGGGGGCTCAACATGACAATAAGGTGACGGTTATTGGAACTATGTTATCTATTGGTGCTCTTCCCCTAATAAATTTCTCATGTACCAATGGTGGATAATTTTTTAGCTTTTTTTACCACTACTAGCCCATTTGTGCACCACTACTGGGACATTTGTGCACAACTACTTGGGAATTTGTCCACTAGTATTGGCTATTTTGAGTTCTATTTTATTGATACATCAACCAAAAAAAAATTAGCTATGTCCACCGATACACTTCTCCTAATGAATAATATAATCTAAATGGAAAAATGAAGAAATCAAATAATTTTCATATTTATATAAAGCAAAAATATGAACATAGTTTTCAATTTACTATAAAACTATTATAAAGCAAAAATATCAATATTGTTTTCAATTTAATTATTTCATATTCTAATTTAATATTTATCATTGCAACAAATCTTAATAAACTCTATATAAAAAATCCACTATATAAAAGAATCATATCCATTATCCATTGCAAGGAGCAGAATGCTAGTAAACCTAATATTTTGTAGTCACCTCCACGTGTTGAGATCGGGTTTCCTGAATCACCTCGACATGGTAAGTGGAATGTCCTTTAAAGTATGATTATCTATTATTAGTTGGCTTTTCAATTTTGCTTTTAGGCTTAAAATAATTTATTTTATTTTTTTAAAGGTAAAAGTCACGAAGGACTCTAAATAAATAGATAATAATTTGTAAAAGGGAAATAACTTATGTTTAGGGCAATATATATATTATTCAAATATGTGTTTAGTCATATAAATTATTCAAATATATAAATCAACACTCTTCGTATTTTTTTATTTTGGAGGGACAAAAGTCCCATTGGCGATAAGTTAGGTGAGCATCATAGGCTGACTCAATTTATTTTTCTCTACTCTCCCGCCACGTGTACGTCATCCTCTTCTTTCTACTTTTTGTTGCCGTCCCTTTCAGCAATTGAAGAATCACCCCCACAAAATATCAGTGACCGACAGAGCCCAAACCAATGAGAACAACTCCAACGAAGGTTTTATGCTGGCATAAACAGAAGCAAATGCGAAGGTTTTGACATAATGTTCTGAAATATCTAATGGTAGATTTCTGATAACGACTTCCACTACAAACTCCCTCACCGATTTGACCTGTCAGTTCGTGAGTTGCAGCTACATTATTTCTATTGGCTTCTATAAAGTGGATCAGATACCTCGTGTACGGATACAGATTCATGCCATGATGCTTGGAATGAATCTGCACCGCCCAAATGGACCAGTAGTCATTTCGAGGGCCCTCAAACTGGGCTTATGACAGATTTGTTGTCAGCATGCTCTTGGAATGTTGTCTACAGGCTTAAGACGATTATGAATTATGAATTAGGAATTTTCCTGCAATATGGGCCCACTCATATCAATCGAAAATGGCAATTTGTCAGCATTCAATTGAGCTGTTTCAGAGCTAAAATGGAAAAACCTACTTTCTGCACTGAACATCTGTGTGGTTGTGTCTCTTTTTTAGGGTAATAAGTGTCTTCTTATTACGTTGAGGGTGCAACTCAGAACGACAATTTAGTAGGAACTCAGTTGGAACTCAACACATCTGTAAGAAAACATGGAGGGCGTAACTTAAAATGGTGAAAGAAAAACAAAAAACCAACAACGAATAAAACAAACAGTATTGGTATGTTTTCATTTAAAAGATTTAACGTCATATTAGATTTGATTTGTTTTTTGATACTTATTTATGATGGCAATAGGAAAAACAAAAAGCAAATCATTATCTGCCAACTTTCCTTATTTTGTTTGGATATTACTGTATTAAATTAACAACTCAGCTTGTCAAAAATAGTAAGAAGAGATTGACGAAAAGGTGGACATAAAGTTGTGAGAGCAATTAATATAGTATAAATGGAATAATGAAGACATAAAATAATTTACTAGATGAGGCCTGGAATTTGACAGTCACCCTTACCTGTCACATAATTTTTTTATGACAGTTTAATCATTTCAATGTCTTTCATTTGACTTCAAAATATTATAAATAAACAAGTTTCTAATTTTACGTTTAAGACAATTGTATCTAAAATATTAAAAAAAATTAAATTGACTATACAAGAAAATATAAACTATTATAGAACTTTATAGTTAAATATTTTTAAAATTAGAAACAATTATATCTTATCATTTCAAAATATCTTAAATAAATTTACATTTCTATGATAAATATTATAAAATAATATAGTTTAATATTATAAATTAGAATACTATATTTTTTTTTTTTGATAGGTAATTAGAATACTATATTACTTATAATAAACTTTTACAGTTTATTAGTGAATTAGAGTGTCATATATGCAGTTTTATAAAAATATAGGATGTCAATCCATACGGTCCAATAATTTTTAAAGTTGTCATATACAGTTTGAAAGTGAAAAAACGGTCATTTTGACCAGCAAATTCCAGGTTGTACTATATAATGACATGTATTTAAAGCAGAAACATGAGCATGTTGGACTTGATTTGATTTTTATGACTACAATTTTCTATTTTTGTGCCTTTTAGATTTGATGTCTTTCAACATAACATATTACGTTGAGCCATTTTCTATGGTGCTAAAATAAACTTCTGTCTATGGTGCTAAAATAAACTTTTGTCTGTCTGTCTGCACTGAACAATTGTGTGGTTGTGTAGGCACTTATTACGTGGAGGACATAATCTAGAATGATGTGGTTGTGTAGGCACTTATTACATGGAGGACATAATCTAGAATGACAAAGTTGTGTAGGCACTTATTACGTGGAGGACACATGATCTAGAATGATGTGGCACTTATTACGTGGAGGACATAATCTAGAATGACAAAGTTGTGTAGGCACTTATTACGTGGAGGACACATGATCTAGAATGATGTGGTTGTGTAGGCACTTATTACGTGGAGGACATAATCTAGAATGACAAAGTTGTGTAGGCACTTATTACGTGGAGGACACATAATCTAGAATGACAAAGTTGTAGTAACTCAAAACCTTCGTGAAAGAAAAACAATAAACCAATAGTAAACAAAACAAACAACAAGAGGCCAGCAAGAATATGTGAAAGAAATATAAAAAACAAGGATAAGCTCGTCAAAAATAGTAAGAAGAGATTGATGAAAAGAAAGCAACCTAAAAAAACAAGAAAAGATTAGAAAAGATTGATTAAAAGAAAGTTATGATAACCAATAATAATATCTATATAAAACATGAACATCATTTTCAATTAAATTAGATTTGATTTTTATGACTACAACAAACGTTAACAAACTATATAAAATAAAAAATCCACTTCCACTGCATCGCTGACTGCTAGTAAACTTTCTTCTCTTTTTGTTTCCATTGGTGTGCAAAGAAAATTAACATTGACGAAAACGACGTCTGTCAGGAGGAGGACCCTGAGAATGTGAGGGAAACTGGATTTTGTTTTTCATAGGGGCCGGTGGACCCCACCAGATGTTCCGGTTGTCTTTGATAGGCAAGGCTGCACTTATGGTGGTGGTGCTGATATTTTCAGCTGTCACCATCACTACTGCTTTTGGGTGGGCCCCACATTTCAACTGCTTTTAAGGCTGGAATTTCAGCGTCCTCTTGCCTGCCAAGTGGCAATTTTATAGCCACAAGCGTATCAAGTGGGAATTTCGGTATCACCTCCACCTGTCAAGTTCATATTTTCTAGGCACCTCCACGTGTTGAGATGGGATTTTCAGAATCACCACGACCTGTTCAGTGGAATGTCCTTTAAAGTATGATTATCTATTATTTGGTAGGTAGCTTTTATAATTTTGCTTTTTGGATAACTATGGGCAAATATTTTTAAATAATATTTTATAGATTTTTTTTTGGACACAGGAATCTAAATAAATAGATAATAGTTTTGCAAAAGGGAGTGTTTAGGGTAATATAAAAATTATTCAGATATTTGTTTAGTCAGTCAAGTCGGAAGTAATGGAACGATTAAATAAATAATATTTTTTTATAAAAAGAAATGAATTTGGTAATCCAATGAGATGTATATATATAAATTATTCAGATTTTTGTTTAGTCTGTTTATGATAGTTAGGAAAATGAATAAAAGTCACAAAGTCATGAAATGAATAAATAATAGTTTTGTAAAGGAAATGAAATTTGTGTTTACAATAATCCAATAAGATGTATAAATTATTTTAATGTTTGTTTAGTCAGTTCATGATAGTTAGTGAAATGGATAAAAGTTAGAAAGCAATGAAAGCAAGAAATAATAGTTTTGTAAAGAAAAATAAATTTGGATTTAAGGTAATCCAATGAGATTATGCATGTATAAATTATTCAAGTATTTGTTTAGTGTCTATGATAGTTAGTGAGATGGATAAAAGTTACAAAGTCAATAAATGAATAAATAATAGTTTTGTAAAGGTGAATAAACTTCTGCTTAGGATAATCCAATAACATGTATAAATTATTCAAATGTTTGTTTAGTCAATTCATGATAGTTAGTGGAATGGATAAAAGTTACAAAATGAAATTAATAAATAATAGTTTTTTAAAGGAAAATAAACGCATAATTAGGGTAACCCAATGAGATATGTACTTATATAAGTTATTCAAATGTTTGTTTAGTCAATTGATGATAGTTAATGAAATGGGTAAAAATTACAAAGTAATGAAATATAAATATTAGTTTTGTAAAGGGACATAAACTTGTGGTTAGGGTGATCCAATAAGATGTATACATATATTAGTCTAGATCAAATTATTCAAATGTTTGTTTAGTCAGCTCTTGATAATTACTGAAATGGGTAGGAGTTGATGAAATATTAGTTTTAGTTTTAGAAAATCAAGGGTCAACTCCATAGTCATGGGATTGATCTTACTCCTATAAGAATCATCTAGCTTAATAATGGAATAGCTAAGTTTTTGTAGGAAATATATGTCTACTCTTGGAGGGTGCATTGTATGAGAGAATGCACAAGGATGAATAAGGTACAATCAGAATGTGATAATGTGTGTAGATATATGAGAATTTTGATCACCTTCACTTGCTAGATACTTAAGAATTCACGGTGGTGCCTTGATAAACTACCGAGGAGCATATTCCATCAATAGGTAAATGAGTTCTCCTATATCATACTCCTTTGTGGATTGAATTGGTGGAGATAAGAAAAATCAACTTGACAACATTTGGAGACAGGCAAATTTCTCAAATGATCATGCAAATTCAACTCCTTTATTACTCTTTAGAATTGAAGTATGATTTATTGATTATCCAATTCCTCTTGCATTTTTTACAAAGCATAGTATGTGCTTATGTGTACAAAGAATGTCTTTAAATGCTATGACATAACATGTCACATAAAACATGTGCTAGGTTAGCACCTAACAAGAACTTATTTCCTTTATCTAGAAACACCGCACATTTAAATTAATGAGAGCATAGGAGCGTTTCTTAGGCTAGCACACTGGCTAGTTAAGCATGTCCTTACTAACATCAAAGACCCCTCACTATTGTGCCTGGTCCATAATTTTTCTAAATAGACACACCTTTGAGATTCTACTCTATATATGCTTCCAATGACAAAGCGTCTCATTTAGATTTTGATGAGTTTAAAACTTTTAAAAATTGAATGGACTCTTACTAGGAGTTCTACGTGATTAAATATAATAATAACTACAATTAAATTTGCCTAACCAAATAATCAAAAAACTTAATCATTATCAAATATAAACAATAAAATAAATTTTAACCTATTCAAAACTACACATTGAAATAATCATAATAATAATAATAATAAGATGCAACTACTTTCCAAATTTAAAAAAACTACATAATTTATTGTTAATTCCATTCATAAATAATTCAATCATCATCAATTATGCTCCCTAAACAATGAAACCAATTTTGACTTACATGCAGTCAAAATAATAATAAATATAAGATACAACTACTTTCCAAATAAATAAAAAAATCATTTCCATTACTTGCATCAAACAATGTACCATATAATATATAATATTTTTATTGAAAATATAAAAATATTCTTAATACATCTATCACTCTCTTTTAAAACTTAAGAGTACAATTAGTAATTTATTTAATTTGATAACATATTAATTTCCCACATATAAAATATATTTCCATCTCATTTAGGGATCAAATCCACTTTTAAGTCCCATTACAATAAATAATTCGTCCTTATCCGAAATAGTAGGGTTCTAATACTCACCTAAATGATGTGTTGTTACTTGTTAGATGAGGATTAAAAATGATGGTGACTTGGTATACCCTACCAAGTTGACAATCGCCTCCAATTACGGCTATAGTTGACATTTAATGTGCCCTTCAAGCATATATACAGTGATATATATATATATATATATATAGTCTTAAATTATTGTATTCGTTTAAGTTTGATATAAGACATAAAATTTTTAAGTACAATTTAGAAAGGTAAAGAGAAAGTGTTGTTTGTTGATTATGGTAGATATTGATTGTATATAAGAGTATATTTTTAAAAGTATTATGATAATATGAAAAATGAATTTTGGTAAAGTATTAATTTGAGAGTGTGTTATATTTGTTATACAAGTGCACTAACTTTGTTCTAATTGTAGATTATGGGAGTAGGGTGTAAAAATCATTAGAGCAATGTCGAAATCAAATCTTCATAAAAAATCGATTTGGGAGTTTGTTATATTTGTTATAGAAGTATACTAACTTCTCGCTTATGTTAATATTTGTGAAGTATGGGAATAGGCTCTAAAAACCATTATAATTACATTGTGGATATTGAATCGTCGTGAAATAGTGAATTAAGAGTTTGTTATATAAGTGTACTAACTTCCCTCCTATGTCTTATAAAAGTGCAGTTCACAAAGGTGAAGGGATGAGAAAGTATGGTTTGTTGGTTTATGGTAGATATTGATTGTGTATAGGAGTAGGTTTTCTAAAAGCTATTAGGACAGTGTGAAAATTGAATCTTCACAAAATATCAAATTGGGAGTATATTATATTTGTTATAGAAGTACAAAGGTGAAGGTGTGAGAAAGCATGGTTTGTTTATTATAGTACACATTGTTTGTGTACAAGAGTAGCATCTAAAAACTATTATAATGGCATTGTGGAAATTGAATCGTCGTGAAATAGTGAATTGTGAGTTTGTTGTATTTGTTATAGAAGTGTACTACCTTCCCTCATCTGTCTTATTAGTAAAATTCACAAAGGTGAAGGGATGAGAAAGTATGGTGTGTTGATTATGGTAGATATTGATTGTGTATAGGAGTACAATCTAAAAACTATTACCACAATATAGAAATTGAATCTTCACAAAATACCGAACTGGAAGTTTGTTATATGTACTATTGAATTGTGTACTAACTTCCCTCTCATGTCTTAATCTTCTTATTACAATACAACATACTTAATAACTCCAAATTATTATTTTTTGATATCATGAGACAACCTAGCGACCCAACCACACATTACTATTATTAAACATCTTTTAAATAGATATATTCAAGATGGTATATAATTTGATGACATTAGATTTCCACAATCCATTTTGCTCAAAAGTTGTGCTTTGATTGCGTGAGAGTTTTTGCATCAATGTTTCGGATCACTCTCTATGATCCATCATCAAGATGAAAGAGTGCATAAGGAGAAGGAGAAATCAAATTGAATAACTCAGTAATTCTCATACTATTGCTATTTAGATTGATTTCTTCTTCTTCTTATGCACTCCGATGATGGATAACAAAAGGTGATCCGAAATATTGATGCAAAAACTCTCACATAATCAAAACTAGAAACAACAAATTATGCCATATAATTTCTCAAAACCAAAAAGAGATGAACAAAAAGCAAGGTGGATTTTGCAAGATTTTAAAGGAGTGATGATTAGAGTTGTTGAAGAATCCCCCATCATGATGAAACGTATTCTTACCTTCCTAGCAAATAACAAATGATTACTTACTAACAGGTCAATCTGAATTTGTTAATAGGATTCTCTGAAACAACTCCTACACCTTGCACCTAGGCCCCAATCAGTGCACGTTAGGGGGGGCCGGGAGGGGGGCGGCAGGGAGCAAGAGAGGGACCCGATATGACCGGCTCACCCAGTCACCTGTCCCCTCTTTACCACGTGTCATGACATCTTAGTCTCGTCTCACCCTTCCATTGGGCCCTACAATTGTCCCTGCCGCCTCCCTCCGTTTTCCTTGCCTATCACTGTCAAATCCCCATAAAATATAAGGTACCAATCACAAGTATCTGCAAATAAGAAACGTATTAACATCGTATTCAGGAACAACTTTTTTAGGGTAAGAAAAATGCCGTCCCAGATTTCTCAAAACCGGGGATTATTTATTAATATTAATAATGATGATAATGAGTTCCGCTTTCTTTCACCGACCTCACGGGCCTGGTTTTATTTTCTGTAAAGTGGATCAAACATTGCCCCTTCTGTAAAGCACACGAGTTTCTGTATGTGCTATATTTAGAAATCACTTAGGGTTTTGAACTTTGGAGGGATTACTCTGCTAAATTTGGCAATCGTAGGATTCTTATTCTACTTTATACTACTCGACGTTGATAAAAATAGAGGATTGCCGTTAAATTTTACTGTACTTTGCACTCCAGGCTTTGTGGAATGAATCAGGAAATTTGGGCCGCTGTAAGTGGACGTCGGGCTTGCTTAATTAATGTGCCTGCCACTCAAATGGTAAACGTTTCCATTGGTTTGCAAAAAAGGGAAAAAAATAAATAAATAGTTTTTGACAAATAAATTGGTTGGCTATGTTGTGCATTGGGAATTGAGGGAAATTGAAGTTTGCTTTTTTGGGATAAGGCACCAAAGGATAGGCTTGTTTTCAACTGTTACAATTATTATTATTTTTCATGGTATTTGGCCTTTGGGATATTATAATAATAAATTTTAAATTATGTGGAAATATTTTAATAATTTTTAATTTTGTTATTATTATTATTTTTTTGAACAACACAACAACTTAACCATTACAACATGTCACTATTGGCTTGTTATTATTATTATTATTATATGATATATGAAATTATTTTAATAGTTTCCAACTTGTTATTATTATTATAATAATATAGTATTTGAGATTATTTAAATAATTTCCAATTTGTTATTATAATGTAGAATGAATATCTTGATTAAAGTAGTAAGAATGATTTTTTATTTTGTTTTTTTAATTAAATAAACTCCCGTTGCATGATGATTATTGAGTCTATTAATGGGAAAGAATTTGTAGAGTATCTTGATTAAAGTAGTAAGAATGATTTTTTATTTTGGTTTTTTAATTTAATAAGCTCCACTTGCATGATGGTTAGTGAGTATTAATGGGAAAGAATTTGTAGAGTATCTTGATTAAAGTAGTAAGTAGTAAGAATGATTTTTTATTTTGTTTTTTAATTAAATAAGCTCCCATTGCATGATGATTAGTGAGTCTATTAATGGGAAAGAATTTGTAGAGTATCTTGATTAAAGTAGTAAGAATGATTTTTTATTTTGTTTTTTTAATTAAATAAACTCCCGTTGCATGATGATCAGTGAGTCTATTAATGGGAAAGAATTTGTAGAGTATCTTGATTAAAGTAGTAAGAATGATTTTTTATTTTGGTTTTTTAATTTAATAAGCTCCACTTGCATGATGGTTAGTGAGTATTAATGGGAAAGAATTTGTAGAATATCTTGATTAAAGTAGTAAGTAGTAAGAATGATTTTTTATTTTGTTTTTTAATTAAATAAGCTCCCATTGCATGATGATTAGTGAGTCTATTAATGGGAAAGAATTTGTAGATTTTCGTATTATTGCTATTTTTGAAATCGGTTTTTAGGTTTATATTAGAAAAGGACAAAAAGGATATAATTGTAGATTTTTGTATTATTGTTATTTTTGAAATGGGCTTTTAGGTTTATTTTTCAATATCAGAAATATAAGAATGATTTTTTAGTTTTTTTTAAATTGATGCAAGAAGGTTTGTTTTTTATTTATTCTTGCATTTTGTTTCAAATATATTTGGTTTTATGGACATGAGAATTTAGAAAGATTAAAGGAAGGGTTAGAATGTTTGTGGGATAAGATTGCTCGATTTCAAATTGGTGTGTGTGCATGTGTGAAAGAACTCTCCTCACAACCTTCTTCCTCTCTTTTTTGCCAAATTGTTAAAGGTATTTTTCTCCTTTAAATTATGTGATCTTATTGTTTATTGATTATTTTCCTTGTCACATTAAATTCTAGTATATGATTAGTGATTATCTATTATTGGTAAGAATTAAATTAGCTCAAAAGTCTTTAAGTTATAGATGTTTGTATTATTGTTTTTGTTTTTTATTAGATAAGCATGGAAAAGGCCATAATCCCTTATACAAAAAAAAAAAAAAGACAAAGCATAAAGGAAACGACAACCAGACACAACAAGATTAGTGAGGGACCCCAACACCGAGACAAACAAGAACTCCAATAAGATTATTGTTGGCATTGAGTTGAGTTGTCATTGATGTCAACCGGTGAGTAGGAGATTGTTGGTATGGTCAACCGATGTCAACTAAGTGTCTACTAGTATGTAGAAGGATGTACCCGGCATAAGGAAGATTCACATGAAGGCATGTCAACCGGTATGGTGGAAGACATAACCGGTATGTAGGTTGGTTGGTTGATGAAGAGGCAGAGTGTCAAAGAGATTACAAACCACCAGAGGTGAAGTTGAGCTACCGATGTAGTGCATGTTGTCGGATAGCAGTAGGAGAAGGTTATACCGGTAAGGGCTTGAACCGGTATGGAGTTTTGTCGAATGAATGAGCATGAACCAATTCAATGTCGGTGGGTCAATTGCCGACATGTTTGACAGGTGGATGTGAGTTGGCAAAAAGGCAAAGGTCTGTGTGTGCATCATTAAGGCATGGTAGGTGTGACATGTCGACATTTAATGTGATTGGAAAAATCACGGATTGATTGCAGGTGTTTGCGGCTCGATGAAGGATGGACGACAAAGGAAGATCAAACGGTTGTTGGCGTCGTGATCAAATCATGAAATTAGATTGCAGGATGACCTCGAACAAGAAACAACTGGATCATAAATGTTTCGAAAGGTTTCAAGGCTAAAAATCAAGGTTAGGTTTGTTATTTTTAGCAAACATGCATTGGACAGATGAAAAACGCGTGATGATTTATCCTTCCAAAGCAGGTGAGTGATCCAAGGCAGATCAGATCAGAGTTGATGAAGATTTGATCGATGGAGGGAAACCCTAGCCACCCTCTATTTGAATTGGTTTTTGGCGAGAAAGCTTCAGTTTAAATATGGCGACCTAAGACATATAGTGCTTGATGTTGAAGTGTGAAGGATAGAGTGAAATTGTTGTCTGAGAGTCGAAGAGATATCTGAAGTGTTTGTGAGTGAAGATTGTATCGGTAAGGAGAAGCAGGGTAAACCGGTGTAAGGAACAAACCGACAGAGAGTGCAGAATGCAGAGGTGACAAACCGGTTGAGATAGAACTTAATAAAGTGTGATCAAGTGTAATTTGAATTCAGCAAAAAGAGGGAGAGAAGACTCAGCAGATTTAGAATCAATAGATATGTTCAATTGCAGTGTGAGTGGAGTGATCACAAACTAGTAAGATTGAAACCGATAGAGAAGAGTATTGAAGGGTTGCAAAACTTCATTTGCAACAGGGATCTCATTTGTGTATCTAAATTTTATATTGTTTTCACTGAGTAGGTGCTTAGTGCAGGGGTTGTAGCTCCTTTTGGTTGTATCCTATAAATTGTGTAGGGGCTGGTGCTCCTTTGAGTTGGTGCTCATAAATTAGGGGTTGGTGCCCTAAAATTTATAATCAGATCTTTTCACTGTGAGGTTTGATTGGATCAGAAGATCTCTAGCACCTATTCTCATCGAGGTTTTTCCCACATTGGGCTTTCCTCGTACACTTGGTGTTATGTGTTGCATCTTCATGTGTGTTGTACTAATCTTTTAGATATTTCTCCTACACACCTCGTATGCATTGTTTTGGTAACCGGTCTGCATTTTGTCTATTTCATATTGTACGGATATAGCTCTGATTAAGTAAAAATTATTTAAATCACCGATTCACCCCCCTCTCAGTGATCCATTGTTTCCAACAATTGGTATCAGAGCTTAGGTACCCTGTTGTGTCAAAGCATTCTCTAGCTTGGGTAGATCCTGTCAAGTGTTCACAATGGCAATGAATGAATCAACCTCCTCAAAATCCCCTATGTTTGATGGTGTAAACTATGCCTTTTGGAGTAGAATAATGGAAACCTATTTGTCTTCTCTAGGTTTTGATGTATGGATGTCGATTGTGAATGGGTATACAGTCCCTAATAATCCTCCTACCGATCCAGATGCTAAGAAGGAATACGAGAACAATGCTAAAGCTAAAAATGTCATTCTTAGTGGGTTATCTGATAATGAGTTTGTTAAGGTCATGCACTGCTCCTCTGCAAAAGAAACTTGGGATAACTTGCATAAGATATTTGAAGGTGACGCTAAAGTTAAGGAGGCCAAGCTACATACATTGAGAGCACAACTTGAGGGTTTGAAGATGAGAGATGAAGATTGTTGACTATCTCCAAAGGATTGATGAAACAACAAACACCATTAGAGGGCTTGATGAAGAAATAAAAGATGAGGTGGTAGTGAAGAAAGTACTTAGATCCCTCGCACCTAAGTATGATACAAAGGTATCAACAATAGAAGAAGAAAAAGATCTGAAATTCTTTACAATGGATGAGTTGTATGGTTCCCTAACTACCTATGAAATGAGGACTGCCAGTACTGAGGCTGTGAAGAAAGAAGTTGCATTCAAAATATCAAGAAAAGGAAAAGAAGAGTCTACTCATGATGGAACCGGTGAAGACTCTGATGACATCATGGAAAACTTTGTCAGAAGACTCAAGACAGTTCATGCAAGTACAAAGGCAAGTTGCCTTTGAAATATTTCAACTATGGAAAGATTGGACATTTTGCTGCTAAATGTCCCTATGCTGATAAGAATGAAGATGATCAATCAAGTGGTAGCAGATCATACAGTAAGGAAAGGAAGAAGAATGTCTACTGGAATGGTAGAAGAGGCTACTGAAAGAAGAGCAGTCTTTTTACACATGAAAATGATACCACAGATGAGGAAAGTACCTCAGATGACTATTGCAGTGAAGATGAAGTTAGTGCAAACCTCTTTATGGCTCAAGAGGTTTTGGCACGCGAAGAAGGAGGAGAAGAAAAGAAAGAAGGAGAAGTAGACCTTGAAGCAGAGCTCATCATGTTGGTATTTTGGTATGGTTTTGTCATTGATGTCAACACCTACAAAACACTTATCAACTCTGCCACTTTGGAGAATCAGCAACATTCACCAGCAAGCAAGTGACTCATGCACAGTCACTGGTATCTGGTACACCGGCAAGATATAATGATCACCGACACTTGGAATAGCATGGAAAACACTTGGTAATGTCGAAGACATCGTTTTGACATCTTGTCTTGGAGAATTGGTTATTGGTATATTCATATTTGCATATTTGTTGTTACCGGCAAATAGGTCCAGGTTATGCACCGACAGGTTTATCTTTTCCAGATCAGCACGACACGCTATGGAGATGATTAATTATTATTGTAAATGCATTAAGCCGACATGTTGAATCAGTTATAGCATCGGATATTATATTGTTTGTAAAAAGCTTTTATTGTAATATCTTGTAGAGCCGACCTACTAAAATTGGTCTTAGCTTATGGTATAAATGTAAGATCTTATTTGTAAGATCAAGGGTGTGGAATGTGAAAAAGGATTGTGTAAAGGTATATGCGAGAATAAGAAGAGCTATACACGCAGACATCATTTGAAGATTGAAGGAGGGTTTTTGTGAAGACAATCATAACTACACCGGTACTGAATCCAACATATGAAGATGCTAATTTTAGCAGTACATTCTTATTGGATTTAACCATCCAATTGTAGTCAGTGTGACTCCCATTTTGTGATTGAGCAGTGAGCTCTAGGCGCTTGGCCTTTCTGCATATGCAGACCCCATTTATGTACACTTACTATCTGCAGTAGTATCATCTGATTGTGGGTAAGGTTTCCCACTGTGGTTTTTCCCCTTACAAGGTTTCCACATAGAAATATTGGTGTTATGTGTTGTGGATGATTTTGTCTTTATGTTTCATGCACTAATCCTTACCGGTATAGCAATTAACTGTTAAAACTGTCTACCGACATATTGAATTGGTTTACCGGTATTAAGCATTAAGTTGGTTAAGTTGTTTGGTTTGAATTTATTTGACAACTGATTCATCCCCTCCCCCCCCTCTCAGTTGTCTCCGGGACCTAACAATTGGTATCAGAGCCTAGTCCTCTTTTGCAGAAGTTTAACAGCTTGGGGAGATCCAATGTCTACTAACTATTTCAGGAAGGACAGTCCTAAACTTGATGGAACCAACTATGGCATATGGAAGATCAGAATGGAGACACATCTAAATTGCATTGGAAAGGACATCTGGGATGTTACAAAGAATGGTTATACTTCTCCTACTCAGAGTCAGCCCAATCCACCCAACTTGACTAAAGATGAGGAAAATGATTGCAAAGCAAGAGAAGCACTTTTGAGCGCATTATCTGATCAACAAATTATGGGACTATCAGATAGGTCTACTACTAAAGCTATTTGGGATCATTTGGAAACACTGAATGAAGGAGATCCCACAGTCAAAATTGCAAAACTTGAAAGCTTCCGGGTCAAGTATGAACATCTAAAAATGGAAGAAGATGAAAGGATTTCTCCTTTTATGGAAAGAGTAAATGAGATTGTTTTGGGTATTAAATGTTGTGGAGGAACCTTGAGTGAGGATGAAATTGTTTCAAAAGTTTTAAGAGGATTGCCACTGGCATATAAAATGAAGTCACTGCTATAAATGAGTTAAGAACAATGCCTGATACATCAGTAACTAGGGATACATTGATTGGGAAACTTTCATCTTTTGAAATCAAAGAATTTGGTCCTATTGCTACTATAAAGACAGATTTGGCCTTTAAAGCATCAACATCATCTGCTCCATCATTTGACAAATCTGATTGGAAAGCCTTTTATGCAAGAGAACTTGAAGAAAGCAGGAAAGAAAATGAAGAACTTGGAGAACTTGAAGCACTATTTGCAAGGAAAATGCCTAAAGGTTCAGTTGGAAGTAAGTATGAAGGTAAAGTGCCCTTTAAATGTTTCAACTACAATAAGATTGGTCATATGGCTTCAAGATGCCCTGATAGACATGCTAGATTAAGAGAAGAAGCTAGAAGAACATACAAGCCTAACCATGAATATCAGAGATACAGATTCAAGAAGAATAAAGACAAATCTTGTTACATTGCTGATGAAGGTGTGACTGATGATTCTGATGAAGATCCGGTAGACAATGGATGGGTTTTTGTTGCTATAACAAAAGATCAACCGACACCTACTGCTAAACCGATAGAACAGGCCCTGGCAGCTAAAGTTGAAGTAAAGGATGAATGGATCATTGATTCAGGATGCTCACATCATATGACAGGAGACAAAGGTAAATTCTTGAACTTTCAAGAATACAATGGAGGCTTAGTGAGATTTAGAGATGACAAAGCTTGTTTGATCAAAGGTAAGGGTGCAATATCTCTTGATGGTAAGCATAACACTGACAATGTTTACTATGTTGAAGGATTAAAGCATAATCTTTTGAGTGTTGGTCAATTAGTTGAGAAAGGATTTCAGTTACAATTCAAAAATGGAAAATGCAAAATCATGAATAGAACTGGTTTGGAAATTGCAACCGGTAATCAGACTAGAGGTAATATCTTTCATTTGAATAATAGTGAAAAGACATGCTTAATTGCACATATTGATGAAAGTTGGTTATGGCATAAGAGACCCTGTCATGTAAACTTTGATTGCATGGTGAAAATCAGTACTATTAAGGCAGTTAGAGATTTACCTAAAATTGTCAAACCTCACAATACAGTATGTAAGGAATGTCAATTTGGAAAACAGGTTAGAGCTAGTTTCAAAAGTATTCCAGAAAAATCCAATAATGCTCTTGATTTAATTCACATTGATTTATGTGGTCCAGCTAGAACTAAAAGCTTACAAGGTGATAGATATTTCATGCTAATCATTGATAACTATTCTAGAATGTGTTGGGTTACTTTTCTTAGAGAAAAATCAAAAGCACTGGGAAAGTTCAAACTGTTCAAAGCAATGGTAGAAAATAAAACCGGTAAGAAAATCAAATGTCTAAGATCAGATCAAGGAGGAGAATTTACATCTAAGGAATTTAATACATTCTGTAAAGTAAAAGAAATCAGAAGACAACTATCAGCACCCAGACACCACAGCAGAATGGAGTTGTTGAAAGGAAAAATAGAACTATCTTGGATGCAACAAGAAGTATGTTATCAAAAGCAAACCTACCACATGTATATTAGAGAGAGGTAGTCAGTACAACAGTCTATACATTCAACAAAGTTCACATCAAAGGTGAAACCGGTAAGACCCCTCATGAACTATGGTTTGGTATTACTCCTACTCTTAAATATTTCAGAATTTTTGGAAGTAAATGTTATATCAGAAGAGATGAATATATTGGCAAATTTGATCCTAGAAGTGATGAAGGAATATTTCTTGGTTATTCATCTAAAAGCAAGGCATATAGATGTTTTTGTTGGTATTTTGGTATGGTTTTGTCATTGATGTCAACACCTACTGAAAACAAGCACTTTGAGATCCAGCAACATTCACCGGCAAGCAAGTAACTATTGCACAGTTACTGGTATATGGTTCACCGACAGGATATAATGTTCACCGGTATCTGGAATGATATGGAAGACACTTGGTAATGTCGAAGATATCATGTGGACACTTTGTTTTGAAGAATTAATCATTGGTATATTCATATTTGCATATTTGTTTTTACCGGCAAATAGGTCCAGGTTATCTAGGGTTAGATCGGCATGCTTATCTTTTCCAGATCAGCATGGCACGCTATGGAGATGATTTATTATTGATGTAAATGCATTAAGCCGACATGTTTAATCGGTTATTGCATCGGATATTATATTGTATGTAAAATGTTTATTGTAATATCTTGTAGAGCCAACCTACTAAAATTGGTCTTAGGGTATGCTATAAATGTAAGATCTTATTTGTAAGATCAAGTGTGGAATGCAAAAAAAGAATTGAGAAAAGGTATATGCGAGATCAAGCAGAGATATACACGAAGACATCATTTGAAGGTGAAGCTAGGTTTTTGTATAAGCATATCAGCATTACACCGGTACTAAATCCAGCATATGAAGATGCTATTTTGTGCAATACATTCTTATTGGATTTAACCATCCAACTGTAGTCAGTGTGACTCCCATTTTGTGTTTGAGCAATGAGCTCTAGGCTGTTGGCCTTTCTGCATGTGTAGACCCCATTTATGTATACTTACTATCTGCAGTAGTATCATCTAATTGTGGGTAAGGTTTCCCACCGTGGTTTTTCCCCTTACAAGGTTTCCACATACAAATATTGGTGTTATGTGTTGTGGATGACTTTATGTTTGTGTTTCATGCATTAATCTTTACCGGTATAGCAATTTACTGTTAACACTGTCTACTGGCATGCTTAACTGGTTTACTGGTATTAAGCATTAAGTTGGTTAATTGGTTTTTGGTTTGAATTTATTAGACAACTGATTCACCCCCCCCCTCTCAGTTATCTCCGGGACCTAGCAATTGGTATCAGAGCTTAGTCCTCTTTTACAGAAGTTTAACAACTTGAGGAGATCCAATGTCTACTAATTACTTGAGGAAGGATAGTCCTAAACTTGATGGAACCAACTATGGGATATGGAAGATCAGGATGGAAACACATCTGAATTGCATTGGTAAAGACATTTGGGAAGTTACAAAGAATGGTTATACTGCTGTTGTAGCTGTTCAGACTGCTCCAACTACCTTAGCTAAAGATGAAGAGAATGATTGCAAAGCAAGAGAAGCACTTTTGAGTGCATTATCAGATCAACAAATCATGGGATTATCAGACAGGTCTACTGCTAAAGCTATTTGGGATCATTTGGAAACACTGAATGAAGGAGATTCCACAGTCAAGATTGCAAAACTTGAAAGCTTTCGAGTCAGGTATGAACATCTAAAAATGGAAGAAGATGAAAGGATTTCTGCTTTTATGGAAAGAGTAAATGAAATTGTTTTGGGTATTAAATGTTGTGGAGGAACTCTGAGTGAGGATGAAATTGTTTCAAAAATTTTAATAGGTTTACCACCGGCATATAAAATGAAGGTTACTGCTATAAATGAGTTGAGAACAATGCCTAATACATTAGTAACTAGGAATACAATGATTGGAAAACTTTCAGCCTTTGAAATTGAGGAATTTGGTCCTGTTGCTACTATAAAAACTGATTTGGCCTTTAAAGCATCAACATCATCTGCTCCATCATTTGACAAATCAGACTAGAGAGCCTTTTATGCAAGAGAACTTGAAGAATCCAGAAAGGAGAATGAAGAGCTTGAAGAACTTGAAGCACTATTTGCAAGAAAAATGCCAAAAGGTCCAATTGGAAGTAAGTGTGAAGGTAAAGCACCCTTTAAATGTTTTAACTGCAATAAGATTGGTCATATGGCTTCGAGATGCCCTGATAGACATGCTAGACTAAGAGAAGAAGCTAGAAGAACATACAAGCCTAATCCTGAATATCAGAGATACAGATTTAAGAATAACAAAGACAAATCTTGTTACATTGTTGATGAAGGTGTGACTGATGATTCTGATGAGGATCCAGTAGACAACGGATGGGTTTTTGTTGCTATAACAGAAGATCAACCGGCACCTACTGCTCAACTAGTAGAACAAGCCCTAGCAGCTAAAATTGAAGCAAAGGATGAATGGATCATTGACTCCGGATGCTCACATCACATGACTGGAGACAAAGGTAAATTCTTAAACTTTCAAGAATACAATGGAGGTTTAGTAAGATTTGGAGATAACAAAGCCTGTTCAATCAAAGGTAAGGGTTCAATATCTCTTTATGGTAAGCATAACACTGACAATGTCTACTATGTTGAAGGATTAAAGCATAATCTTTTAAGTGTTGGTCAATTAGTTGAGAAGGGATTTCAGTTACAATTTAAAAATGGAAAATGCAAAATCATGAATAGAACTGGTTTGGAAATTGCAACCGGTAATCAGACTAAAGATAATATCTTTCATTTGAATAACAGTGAAAAGGCATGCTTAATTGCACATATAGATGAAAGTTGGTTATGGCATAAGAGACTATGTCATGTAAACTTTGATTGCATGGTAAAAATCAGTACTTCTAAGGCAGTTAGAGATCTACCTAAAATTGTGAAACCTCATAATACAATTTGTAAGGAATGTCAATTTGGAAAACAAGTTAGAGATAGTTTCAAAAGTATTCCAAAAAAATCCAATAATGCTCTTGATTTAATTCAAACTGATTTATGTGGTCTAGCTAGAACTAGAAGCTTACAAGGTGATAGATATTTCATGCTAATTATTGATGATTCTTCTAGAATGTGTTGGGTTACTTTTCTCAAAGAAAAATCAGAAGCACTTGGGAAGTTCAAACTATTCAAAGCAATGGTTGAAAATGAAATCGGTAAGAAAATCAAATGTTTAAGGATCAGATCAAGGAGGAGAATTCACATCTAAGGACTTTAATACATTCTATGAAGTGAATGGAATCAAAAGATAGTTATCAGCACCTTGGACACCACAGCAGAATGGAGTTGTTGAAAGGAAAAACAGAACTATCTTGGATGCAGCAAGAAGTATGTTGTCAAAAGCAAATCTACCACATGTGTATTGGAGAGAGGTAGTTAGCACTGTTGTCTATACATTCAACAAAGTTCACAGCAAAGGTGAAACCGATAAGACCCCTCATGAACTATGGTTTGGTAATACTCCTACTCTTAAGTATTTCAGAATTTTTGGAAGTAAATGTTATATTAGAAGAGATGAGTATATTGGTAAATTTGATCCTAGAAGTGATGAAGGAATATTTCTTGGTTATTCATCTAAGAGCAAGGCATATAGATGTTTTAATAAGAGATTGCAGAAAATTGTTGAAAGTACAAATATAAAGATTGATGAACAATTCAGAGGAACTTCAAGGTATATAGACTCTGAACCGGCAATAGAATTTGTGACAAATGAACCTATACTGAATCCACCGATACAGAATGAAGATCCAGTTACTCTGGTATCATCAGAGGATTCCACAGTAATTGAAGAACAACAACAAACTAAGACACCCCAGTATGTAAGATTGAATCATTCTGAAGATCAGATAATTGGAAACAAATTTAAAGGAGTTATGACAAGAGGAAGATTGGCAAATGAAGAGGTGTGTCTTATTTCTCAAATTGAACCATCATCTATCAATGAGGCATGTGAAGATAAATTTTGGATTAAAGCTATGGAAGAAGAATTAGGACAAATTGAGAAAAATAATACTTGGACATTAGTTCCCCGGCCTAAAGATAAAAATGTAATTGGAACCAAATGGGTATTTAGAAACAAACTTAATGGAGATGGTAAGGTTGTCAGAAATAGAGCAAGACTAGTGTGTAAGGGATATTCTCAGAAATAAGGAATTGATTACAATGAAACCTTTGCACCGGTAGCCAGAATTGAGGCAGTTAGATTATTCTTGGCTTTTGCAGCTCACAAGGACTACAAAGTTTATCAAATGGATATTAAATGTGTATTTTTGAATGGAGATCTTGAAGAGGAAGTATATATTGAACAACCTGATGGATTTTCTTTGACAGATGACAATGATATGGTTTGCAGGTTAAGAAAAGCTCTGTATGGATTGAAACAAGCCCCAAGAGCTTGGTATGCAAGGTTGGATAAGTATCTTTTAAAGATTGGTTTTACTAAAGGAAATGCAGATAGCAATTTATATTACAAAATAACTAATGATGACATCTTGATTATTGAAGTATTTGTTGATGATATAATATTTGGAGGAGAAGATGGATTATGTAAGGAATTTTCTATTAAAATGCAGCAAGAATTTGAAATGTCTATGATTGGAGAAATAAAATTCTTTTTAGGTTTGCAGATTTCACAAACTGATAAAGGTATATTTTTTAGTCAATCCAAATACTTGAAAGAATTACTAAAGAAATTTGGGATGGAGAACTCTAAACCGGTAAGCACACCTATGACTACAAATGACAAATTATCTCAAAGGGATGAATCTACACTTGTTAATCCAACTAGATACAAATCTATGATAGGAGGTTTACTGTATTTGACACAAACCAGGCTTGATATTATGAATGCAGTATGTATTGTTTCTAGATTTTAAAGTAATCCTAGGGAAAATCATGAATCAACAGTGAAAACAATTTTCTGGTACTTACAAGGCACAACAAATCTTGGATTATGGTGTCCTAAAGATGAAAATTTTGACCTATGTGCATACATAGATGCAAATTGGGCAGGAGATGTGGATGATAGAAAGAGCACCACTGGAGGAGCATTCTTTCTTGGAAAGAGATTAGTTTCTTGGTTGAGTAAGAAACAAAGTTGTACATCTTTATCAACAGCAGAATCAAAATATGTTGCAGCAGCAACTAACTGTACACAGGTATTATGGCTTAAGCAAATGTTGAAAGACATAAAGGTAAAATGCAAGGAACCCATTACTATATATTGTGATAACACTGCAGCAATTGATATATCCAAGAATCCAGTATTACATTCTAAAACAAAACATGTTTCTATCAAACTTAATCTTCTAAGGGAAAAAGTTGAAGAAAAAGAGATAAAACTAGTTTATGTGAATACTAAAGAACAACTTGCAGATATTTTCACAAAACCTTTGCCTAAGGAGACTTTTGAATATCTCAGAGATCAGCTTGGATTCATACCACCACCGGTAGAGACTTAGATAGTTGATGATTGTCATCAACCAACAGAATTAAAAAGACAAATCTTTATTCCGGTCTTTGATGAAGAAGCTACTTCTCAGGGGGAGTAGTTGGTATTTTGTATAAAATTAATTTTTGTAGCTTTGGCATTTGATGTCAAAGGGGGAGAGATATCTATGAAAAAACACATTATCTTTTGAGGAGAGTTTGGTATTGAAAATAAATCTTTGGATAAACACATGTTGCTCCCAGGGGGAGAAATTGTTGTCTAAGGGAGATTGTTGGTTTTTGGTATTTGGCATTTCTATTTTGGCACTTTGATGGTTTTTCCATCTTGTGTTGCCATCAATGCCAAAGGGGGAGATTGTTGGTATTTGTTGGTATTTTGGTATGGTTTTGTCATTGATGTCAACACCTACTGAAAACAAGCACTTTGGAGATCCAGTAACATTCATCGGCAAGCAAGTAAACTGTGCAACAGTTACTGGTATATGGTTCACCGGCAGGATATAATGTTCACCGGTATCTGGAATAATATGGAAGACACTTGGTAATGTTGAAGACATCATGTGGACACTTTGTTTTGAAGAATTAATCATTGGTATATTCATATTTGCATATTTACTTTTACCGGCAAATAGGTCCAGGTTATCTAGGGTTACACCGGTAGGTTTATCTTTTCCATATCAACATGGCACACTATGGAGATGATTTATTATTGATGTAAATGCATTAAGCTGACATGTTTAATCGGTTATTGCATCGGATATTATATTGTTTGTAAAATGATTTTATTGTAATATCTTGTAGAGCCAACCTACTAAAATTGGTCTTAGGGTATGGTATAAATGTAAGATCTTATTTGTAAGATCAAGTGTGGAAAGCGAAAAAGAATTGTGTGAAGATATATGCGAGATCAAGTAGAGGAATACACGGAGACATCATTTGAAGGTGAAGTTAGGTTTTTGTATAAGCATATCAGCATTACACCGGTACTGAATCTAGCATATGAAGATGCTATTTTGTGCTATACATTCTTATTGGATTTAACCATCCAACTGTAGTCAGTGTGACTCCCATTTTGTGATTGAGCAGTGAGCTCTAGGCTGTTGGCCTTTCTGCATGTGCAAACCCCATTTATGTACACTTACTATCTGCAATAGTATCATCTTATTGTGGGCAAGGTTTCCCACCGTGGTTTTTCCCCTTACAGGGTTTCCACGTACAAATATTGGTGTTATGTGTTGTGGATGACTTTATGTTTATGTTTCATGCATTAATCCTTACCGGTATAGCAATTTACTGTTAACACTGTCTACCGACATTCTTAACTGGTTTACCGGTATTAAGCATTAAGTTGGTTAATTGGTTCTTGGTTTGAATTTATTAGACAACTGATTCACCCCCTCCCCCCTCTCAGTTGTCTCCGGGACCTAGCAGTATTTTGGTATGGTTTTGTCATTGATGTCAACACCTACTAAAAACTAGCACTTTGAGATCGAACAACATTCACCGGCAAGCAAGTAACTATTGCACAGTTACTGGTATATGGTTCACCGACAGGATATAATGTTCACTGGTATTTGGAATGATATGGAAGACACTTGGTAATGTCGAAGACATCATGTGGACACTTTGTTTTGAAGAATTAATCATTGGTATATTCATATTTGTATATTTGTTTTTACCGGCAAATAGGTCCAGGTTATCTAGGGTTACATCGGCAGGTTTATCTTTTCCAGATCAACATGGCACGCTATGGAGATGATTTATTATTGATGTAAATGCATTAAGCCGACATGTTTAATTGGTTATTGCATCGGATATTATATTGTATGTAAAATGTTTATTATAATATCTTGTAGAGCTAACCTACTAAAATTGGTCTTAGGGTATGGTATAAATGTAAGATCTTATTTGTAAGATCAAGTGTGGAATGCGAAAAAAAGAATTGAGAAAAGGTATATGCGAGATCAAGCAGAGGTATACACGAAGACATCATTTGAAGGTGAAGCTAGGTTTTTATATAAGCATATCAACATTACACCGGTACTGAATCCAGCATATGAAGATGCTATTTTGTGCAGTACATTCTTATTGGATTTAACCATCCAACTGTAGTCAGTGTGACTCCCATTTTGTGTTTGAGCAATGAGCTCTAGGCTGTTGGTCTTTCTGCATGTGCAAACCCCATTTATGTACACTTACTATCTGCAGTAGTACCATCTGATTGTGGGTAAGGTTTCCCACCGTGGTTTTTCCCCTTACAGGGTTCCCACGTACAAATATTGGTGTTATGTGTTGTGGATGACTTTATGTTTGTGTTTCATGCATTAATCTTTACCGGTATAGCAATTTACTGTTAACACTGTCTACCAACATACTTAACTGGTTTACCGGTATTAAGCATTAAGTTGGTTAATTGGTTTTTGGTTTGAATTTATTAGACAACTGATTCACCCCCCTTCCCTCTCAGTTGTCTCTGGGACCTAACAGTTTTGACAAAAGATTGCAGAAAATAGTTGAAAGTACAAATGTAAAGATTAATGAACAATTCAGAGGAACTTCAAGGTATATAGATTCTGAACCGGCAACATAAATTTTGGCAAATGAACCTACACTGAATCCACTGGTATAGAATGAAGATCTAGTTGCCCCGGTATCATCTGAGGATTCCAAAGTAACTGAGGAACAATAGCAATCAAAGACACCCTGGTATGTAAGACTGAATCATTCTGAAGACCAGATAATTGGAAACAAGTTTAAAGGAGTTATGACAAGAGGAAGATTGGAAAATGAAGAGGTATGTCTAATTTCTCAAATTGAACCATCATCAGTTAATGAGGCATGTGAAGATAAATTTTGGATTAAAGCTCTGGAAGAAGAATTAGAACAAATTGAGAAAAATAACACTTGGACATTAGTTCCCGGCAAAGATAAAAATGTAATTGGAACCAAATGGGTATTTAGAAACAAACTTAATGAAGATGGTAAGGTTATCAGAAATAAAGCAAGACTAGTGTGTAAGGGATATTCTCAGAAAGAAGGAATTGATTACAATGAAGCCTTTGCACCGGTAGCTAGAATTGAGGCATTCAGATTATTTTTGGCTTTTGTAGCACATAAGAACTACAAAGTATATCAAATGGATATTAAATGTGCATTTTTGAATGGATATCTTGAAGAAGAAGTTTACATTGAACAACCTGATGGATTTTCTTTGACAGATAACAAAGATATGGTTTGCAGGTTAAGAAAAGATTTGTATGGATTGAAGCAAGCTCCAAGAGCTTGGTATGCAAGATTGGATAAGTATCTTTTGAAGATTGTTTTTTCTAAAGGTAATGCAGACAACAATTTATACTATAAAGTGACTAATGATGACATCCTAGTTATAGAAGTATTTGTTGATGATATAATCTTTGGAGGAGAAGATGGATTATGTAAAGAATTTTCTATTAAAATGAAGCAAGAATTTGAAATGTCTATGATTGGAGAAACAAAATTCTTTTTAGGGTTGCAGATTTCATAGACTAATAAAGGTATATTCTTGAGTCAATCCAAGTACTTAAAAGAGTTACTAAAGAAATTTGGGATGGAGAACTCTAAACCAGTAAGCACACCTATGACCACAAATGACAAATTATCACTAAGGGATGAATATACACCTGTTAATACAATTAGATACAAATCTATGATAGGAGGTTTACTGTATTTGACACAAACCAGACCTGATATTATGAATGCAGTATGTATTGTTTCAAGATTTCAAAGCAATCCTAGAGAAAATCATGAATCAGCAGTAAAAAGGATTTTCCGGTATTTACAAGGTACTATAAATCTTGGATTATGGTATCCTAGAGATGAAAACTTTGAATTATGTGCATACATAGATGCAAATTGGGCAGGAGATGTGGATGATAGAAAAAACACGACTAACGGAGCATTCTTTTTTGGAAACAGACTAGTTTCTTGGTTGAGTAAGAAACAAAGTTGTACATCTTTATCAACAGCAGTATCAGAATATGTTGCAGCAGCAACTAACTATACACAGGTACTATGGCTCAAGCAAATGTTGAAAGACATAAAGGTAAAATGAAAGGAACCTATTACTATCTATTGTGATAACACTACAACAATTGATATATCTAAGAATCCGGTATTACATTCCAAAACCAAACATGTTTCTATCAAACTGAATTTTCTAAGGGAAAATGTTGAAGCAAAGGAAATAAAACTGATTTATGTGAATACTAAAGAGCAGATTGCAGATATCTTTACTAAACCTCTACCTAATGAGACTTTTGAATATCTCAGAGATCAGCTTGGGGTCATACCCCACCGGTAGAGACTTGGGATGTTGATGATTGTCATCAACCGGCAGAATTAACAGAGAAATCTTTTATTCTGGCTTTGATGGGGAGCTACTTCTCAGGGGGAGTAGTTGGTATACTAAATTGATTGGTATTTTGTATATGAACTTGGCTTGGTAAGAACTTTGGCATTTGATGTCAAAGGGGGAGAGATTGGTATGGAAAACCACAAGGAAAACACATGTTGCTCCCAGGGGGAGAGATTGTTGTTTGGGAGAGATTATTACTCTCTGTATCTGCATTTTGATTTTTGGTTATAATCTTTGTTTGGAGATTGTTGGTATTTTGGTATGGTTTTATCATTGATGTCACAACCTACTAAACACTTATCAACTCTGGCACTTTGGAGAATCAGCAACATTCACCGACAAGCAAGTGACTCATGCACAGTCACCGGTATCTGGTACACCGGCAAGATATAATGATCACCGGAACTTGGAATAGCATGGAAAAGACTTGGTAATGTCGAAGACATCGTTTTGACATCTTGTCTTGGAGAATTGGTTATTGGTATATTCATATTTGCATATTTGTTGTTACCAACAAATAGGTCCAGGTTATGCACCAGCAGGTTTATCTTTTCCAGATCAGCACGACACGCTATGGAGATGATTAATTATTATTGTAAATGTATTAAGCCGACATGTTGAATCGGTTATTGCATCGGATATTATATTGTTTGTAAAAAGCTTTTATTGTAATATCTTGTGGAGCTGACCTACTAAAATTAGTCTTAGGTTATGGTATAAATGTAAGATCTTATTTGTAAGATCAAGGGTGTGGAATGCGAAAAAGGATTGTGTAAAGGTATATGCGAGAATAAGTAGAGCTATATACGCGGACATCATTTGAAGATTGAAGGAGGGCTTTTGTGAAAACAATCAGAACTACACCGATACTAAATCCAGCATATGAAGATGCTAATTTTATCAGTACATTCTTATTGGATTTAACCATCCAATTGTAGTCAGTGTGACTCCCATTTTGTGATTGAGCAGTGAGCTCTAGGCGCGTGGCCTTTCTGCATGTGCAGACCCTATTTATGTACACTTACTATCTGCAGTAGTATCATCTGATTATGGGTAAGGTTTCCCACCGTGGTTTTTCGCCTTACAGGGTTGCCACGTACAAATATTGGTGTTATGTGTTGTGGATGATTTTGTCTTTATGTTTCATGCACTAATCCTTACCGATATAGCAATTAACTGTTAAAACTGTCTACCAACATATTGAACTGGTTTACCAGTATTAAGCATTAAGTTGGTTAAGTTGTTTTTGGTTTGAATTTATTTGACAACTGATTCACCCCCCCTCTCAGTTGTCTCCGGGACCTAACAGATCAGCGCCTTGGAAGAACTGAAGAAAATAAGAAGAGATTTGAAGAAGGTGAAAAAGGTTGCAACTGAAGAACAAGAATTGTTGGAAGAATCTCTTGAAGAATCCAAGAAAAAAATTGTAGATCTAAAACTTCAATTGGAAGAGACCAAAAGGATCTGTGAAGTTACTAGTACAAACTTGAGTAAAAAGGAGAAGGAGCATCAGAACCTGGTGAAGAGGGGAAAACAGATTTGAAGGTCAAATGATCAAAACATAACGAAATAAACATGCATAATGCTAAAATATCATTAAAAGACCATTTCACCTTGCTATTTTACCTTCTCCTTTGGATTGAGCTTGATGAAGTGAAGGCGCTCCTTGATAATGCTCCACTTGATGTGCTCCTTTGATTGCTGGATGTGGATGGCTCTCCAATGTTGTGCACAAATGGAATGGATTTAAAAAATGATAAGGATGAGATGATCAAGTTGCCAAGATGATTTCTTAGGCTCAAAAAGGCAGCGTAAACTTACTGGATTTCAAGATGTTTTGAATGAAGGGATGGAGCCCTATTTTATAGGAAGAGGAGAGGAAAATGAATGGCTAGGATGAATTCGAGATGAAGGACTAAGATTTACTTGTGAGCTCACACAAGGTCCAAGAGAGGGTGTGGAGACCAAGAAATATGCCTTAAAGGCATTTTGTATCTCCACACTCCACAAGATGCATTGGAGGAATTAAAAATTCTCCAAAAAAGGATATCATGGGGATTGGAGGAATAAAAAGGAATTAAAAATTCCTTGGGAGAGGGGATGCCTAGAGGAATGTGTGATTTTGAAAATCTTACATTCACCTAGGAAAAGAGCATTTAAAGCTAGTGGCTGGATGAAAAAGACAAAGAGTTGACTTTGTGGCTAATCATGATGATTAACCATTAACGACTCATTAGGAGAGGGATTAGAAGAAATGTTAGGTGGGATTAATATTTGTAGGAGAATTTGACTAGGAGAGAGAATGAGTGGAGGGAATAAAAAATTAGAAGAATAATGTTAAGTGAGTTTAGGGAGTTTCTAGAAGAATGAATTAAGAAGATGATTTGTAGGAATCATGTAGGTTAACTAATTAATTGAAATTAATTAGCTAAGAGGAAGATTTGTGAGGATTTGATTTTTTTAGAAGAATAAAGAAAGGGATTGATTTATTAAATAAATCAATCATATGCTATAGTGACAATATTAATTATATTTAATTAATATTGAGAGGAATTTGAATTAACATAATTAATTAATTAATTATGCGAGGAATTAAAAATAATTAAAATAATTATTTTTAAGTGTCTACATTTTGCCCCTCTTTGAAGCGAGGTGTGATGACACATTGATTCAAAGAATAATCTTGTTTTGATGCTGATATTGGTTTGATAGGATGCCCCGGCTCTTCATTGATAGATTATGGTATGGTGATGCCCCCTCGGGAGATCAATTGAGGTATTTGATCTTTGGAGTTTTGCGAAATTGATATCCTGATAGATTTGATTTGATTCGATTGATAAGATCTAGATTCAGTCTGGTTTCAAGAAGAATTCATCCTGTATAAGACAAAGATGATCAAAGTGTTTGGTTTCAGGAAGAATACATCTTGTATAAGACATGACTGATCACAATGTCTAGTTTCAGGAAGGATTCATCCTGTATAAGACATGATCGGAGTGTCTGGTTTCAGGAAGGATACATCCTGTATAAGACATGACTGATCACAATGTCTGGTTTCAGGAAGGATTCATCCTATATAAGACATGATCGGAGTGTCTGGTTTCAGGAAGGATACATCCTGTATAAGACATGACTAATCACAATGTCTGGTTTCAGGAAGGATTTATCCTGTATAAGAAATGATCAGATCACAACGTCTGGATTCAGGAAGGATTCATCCTGTATAAGACATGATTGATCACAACGTCTGGTTTCAGGAAGGATTCATCCTGTATAAGACATGTTCAAAGCACAACGTTTGGTTTCAAGAAGGATTCATCCTGTATAAGACATGATCAGATCACAACGTCTGGTTTCAGGAAGGATTCATCCTGTATAAGACGTGATCGGAGTGTCTGGTTTCAGGAAGGATACATCCTGTATAAGACATGAATCAGAATCAGAATTGATTATATGAGGAAAAAAAAAATAGAGGAAGAAAAATTAAGGTGGAAGGGATAGATGAGGAACAAATATGAAGCAGTCGTGAGGTATTTGAAAAGAAGAATACGAGATGCGAGACCACAGAGGAAAATGGGGGCAATTGAGAACTCCATGGGATTATTGAGTTTAGGGTTTGATGGAATGATGGTGAGATTTTGTGCACAACAAATGTGGAGAGCCAACCTAGTTTGATGTTGCCCTGAGTGACTTGCATCATTGATTATAGAAATCAGGATGCCATGAGAAACGCAGGGCGTGGACTGACTCTGTAGACAAATGGGAATTTCTTGCACACAACAATGCAAGTGTTAAGAAACACTAATACAGAGTTGTGGGTTCGTGCAAGGAAACCCTCAAACACACCGATACCTCTTGTACACGAGAAGGTAAGTGTTGATAAACACTAGTACCAAGTCACTGATTTATACAAGAAGGATCCAAAACATGCCATACTATGAAATATGCCCCAGTATGCACCTATCATAACGTACCTGGATATGGAAGAACCTAGGCAGTCGTAAATAGTGGCAGTCGTAGGACAAAAGATTTAAGCCTATATGAAAAGATCTAACAAAATCTAACAAGTTTCTTCCTTGCGACCACATGATACCTCTTGCCAAGAGTAGAACTAAGATGGACTTGGGATTGTTTCTCAAAACTCCTTGAAGCTTACACACAAAGGCATAAAATCTCAGTTTCAATGGGACATTCCTTGTTCATGACTCAGGCGAAGACTTCATCATCATACGCATGTTTTATTGGGAGGCAGAAAAAGAAGGAATGTTGCACATGGGTGGGTTGGATAGCAGATGATTTGTAGTATCAACATGATAGACAATGGATCCGGTTATTTACCTTGGCGTCTGCATAGAGGTTTTCACCAAGGTACTTGTCCATAGCGCCACCAAGTGGTTTTCACTAATGGACGAATTGTTTTTTCTTTCTTTTTTTGATTTTTTCATTTTTTTGTGTCATAAGGTGCCTGTTTGCCAGGTTTTCACCAAAGTGACGATTTTTTCAAGATCTTTTTCTCATTTTTTTTTTTTTTAATTTTTCTTTATTTTTATTTTTTTTGACAATTTTAGACTTTTTGAGGACTAAGCATAAAATCTTTTGAGGTGCATGATATTCATTGGATCATCCAAAGGATCTCCTTCAGGAGTAGCCAACTGATAAGCTCCTGATCCATATTTCGCTGTGATTACATATGGTCCAAGCCAATTAGGCTCGAACTTGCCTTTCTTTTCTCTTTCTTGTAGATTTTTTTGATTTTCCATGAGGACAAGATCACCAACTTGGAATTATCAGGTTTTGACTTTTTTATGATAACTCATGCACAGACAGTTTTGATATACTCGAAGATGATTCAAGGCCTTGAGGCGCCTTTCATCTAACAATTCTAGCTCTTGTAAGCGGGCAATTTTTTATTCTTCCTCTGGTAGGATAATTTGCAACAATACCCTTAGAGAGGGGATTTCGATCTCAAGGGGAAGGATGGCTTCGGAACCAAATACTAGGGAATAAGGAGTGGCATCTATGGGGGTGCGGATGGAGGTGCGGTAGGCCTACAATGCAGGATGGATTTGGAGGTGCCAATCACGGCCCACTTCATTGACTGTCTTTTTGAGGATTTTTATTAGGGTTTTATTAGAAGCCTCAGCTTGGCCATTGCCTTGGGGTTAATATGGAGTGGAGAAGTGGTGTTGGATGTTGAATTTTTGGTAGAGTTCTTTGACATCCTAGTTCTTAAATTGTTTACCATTATCTATGATGATAACTTTTGGGATGCCATATCGGCAGATTAGGTAGTTCAGGATGAATTTGGATATTTGCTTGCCGGTGGTGAAAGTAAGAGGGATAGCCTCTACCCACTTGGTGAAGTATTTGGTGGCGGTGATAATAAATTTATGTCCGTTGGAAGATGAAGGGTAGATTTTCCCAATGAGATCGAGCCCCCACTACGAGAAGGGCCATGGTGTAATGAATGGCAGCAATTCTTGTGATGATGCATGAATCTTGTCGCCATGCTGCTAGCAAGGGATGCATTTCTTCACATAATTGTATGCATTTCTTCACATAATTGTATGCATCTTCTTCCATTTTAGGCCAATAGTATCCTATTCTCAAAAGTTTTTTAGCCAATGTGAGTCCACTTGAGTGTGCCCCACAGATACCCTCGTGTACTTCACGTAATGCCCATTCTGCTTCTTGTTTATCTAAACACCTTAGGAGGGAACCATCAAAATGCCTTCTGAACAAGGTGTCTACAAGGATGGTGTAATGGGCACATCGGCGGATGAAGGTTTGTTGTTGGGTTTTGGTGAGGTGTGGGGGAATGGTGTTGTCTTTGAGGAAAGCGAAGGTTTCTTGGTACCAAGAGGACTCAGGACCAACAAGAACACACACCATTTCAGACTCTAGTAGGTCGTATGTTGGTATAAAATATTGCTCGACCAAGAACTCGCACTTCTGACTGTGTGCTGGCATTTGAAGGAGGGAGTCAATGGTGGCCATTGCATCTGCAGCCCTGTTATTTGTTCGTGGGATTTGGTCAAACTTGATTGCCGTGAAATGTTGCTTAAGATCTTCAACCATGGTACGGTAGGGAAGGAGTTTATCATCTTTTGTCTGGTATTCATCATTGACTTGTTTTATGATGAGTTGGGAATCGCCATAGACTTGTAATTCCTTTATTTTCCAGTGGATAGCCAAGTGTAAACCTGTGATGAGGGCCTCGTATTCTGCTATGTTGTTGGTACATGCAAAGGCTATCTTGTATGATTTGGGGATGCCATCTCCTTGAGGTGTGACCAATAATATTCCTGCCCCCGATCCATTTTGAGTGTAGGAGCCATCAAAATACAATTTCCATGTGGAGGATGTGGTAACAGTCATAATGAACTCATCTGGTAATTCTGTGAGAAGAGGATGGCCGCCTAGAAGTGGAGCTTCAGCCAATTGATCTGCAATGACTTGTCCCTTGATTGCCTTTCTGTCCACATATTCAATGTCAAACTTGCTTAAGAGAATGACCCATTTGGCGGTTCTGCCAGTGAGAGCAACTTTGGACAAGAGATATTTAAATGGATCAATTTTAGCAATTAATTTTGTCTTATTATTTAGCATATAGTGTCATAGTTTCTATGTGCTGAACACTAATGCCAAACATGCTCTTTTAATGGGGGTGTAGTTGAGTTCATATCCTACCAACATCCGACTGATGTAGTAAATGGCGTGTTCCTTCCCTTGATCATATGTTTGCGCCAATAATGCCCCCAATGCCACTACAGTAGCACATATATACAAAACAAGGGGTTTTCCAGGAGCAGGAGGCATCAATATGAGAGGTGATGCTAGATATTCTTTTAATTTCTCAAAGGCCTTTTGACATAGGCAATCCCATTTAAATTTTGTGTCTTTACGCAATAGGTGTGCAAATGGATGGCACTTGTCTGCTAGCTGTGAAATGAAACGCCTAACAGACTGGAGTTTTCCCTGGAGACTGCGCAGTTGTCTGAGAGTTTTTGTCGGAGGCATTTCCATAATAGCTTTTACCTTTGCGAGATCAACCTTGATGCCTCTGCGGGAAACAATGAATCCCAGTAGTTTTCTCGATGTGACGCCAAACACACACTTTTTGAGATTTAGGCGCAGCTTGTATTTTTCCAATCTTTCGAAGATTTGTTTTAGAATGGGGATGTGTTCTTGTCTTGTCTTGGATTTTCCTAGCAGATCATCCACGTAGTCCTCCATAATTTTGTGCAAGAGGTCATGAAAAATTGTTGTCATTGCCCGTTGATACATAGCTCCAGCATTTTTAAGGCCAAAAGGCATGACCTGGTAACAGAAAGTACCCCATGGTGTTGTGAATGCAGTTTTATGTTGATCCTCATCTGCTATCCTAATTTGGTTGTATATAGAAAACCCATCCATTAGCGATAACATTTCATGTCCTGCTATAAGGTCCACAATCATGTCTATATTGGGGAGCAGGAAATCATCCTTAGGACAAGCTATATTTAGATCTCAGAAATCTGTGCAGATGCGGATGCCCCCAGCAGGTTTGCTGACAGGTATAATGTTGGAGACCCATTCAGCATAATCTATTGGTTTGATAAATTCTGCATCTAACAACTATTGGAGTTCTGCCTTGACTAGGAGTGCAATATGTGGGTGCATTTTGCACAATTTTTGTTTTACAGGTTTTGCATCTGGGCGGACGGCGAGATTGTGAACCACCAAGGTAGGGTCCAACCCTGGCATATCGGAATAGGACCATGCAAAATTGATTTTTACCTCTGTAAGGAAGTTGATGAAGTCTTGTTTCTTGATTTCTGTGAGGGATTTGGCAATGAGCACATTTTTCGGAATGACTTCGGTGCCCATGTTGATGCTGTCTGTTTCTTCTATCAACAAATTTGATTTGTCCTGTGGAAGGTAACCAATGGTAGGGAGGTCAAATCCCTCATCGTCAAGTGCCTTTTCCAGGTTTTCACTTTCAGATACACCCTTTGTTTTTATTTCTTGTTCATCCAAAGGCACCTTAGGGAGGTTTTCACCTAGGGAATCATATCTTTTTCTTTTATTATCTTTTTTGTGGCTAAGGGCATTGACTTGACTACCAAAGTATCCCTTTTCGTGTAGTTGAATACCCTCGATTCTGCTACAGTCTTCCATATTTTGCGCTGTTAGGAGAGCAATGAGAGCATTATCGTTGGCATAGATATCTAAAGTGGGTTTGTCTCGTTGGCCCCAGTCAATGAGTTCAAGATGGACAAGATGTAGCTCATGTGAAGTGGGAGGGGTTATGGGGGCGATGGTATTGATGTAAGCGTCCAAGAAGATATCTTTCTCATATTCATAAGGCATTTCGTGGATTTCCTCTTCGTCAGCGCTTTTGATATCTGAAGAAGGACTAGAAGGGGCACCAACGATAGTAATCTTAGGCACTGGGGTGTACCCCAAGCCTCTGTTGTATCTATAGAAGATAGGATTTATGTGTGTTTTTCTTCCTTTCTCTTCTGGTCCCAGACCGTGTCCTTTGTAACCCATTTTTTTTACTATGGCAGATGCTTTTGGGTACATTTCTTTGGATATTCTTGTTGGATCTTCATCTTCTTCCCGGTACAGCCATGAAGAGATATCTGCTTCGAGGCTCTCGTTATCAAGTGGGCCCCATTGCTGGAAGGTGGTGTTTTGGTATTGCATGACTGGTTTTGGGTCCTTTTTTTATCTCTTTTGGTTTTCCAAATGACTTAGGAGAGAGAGGGAGGTTGCCTGTTAATAAGACGTCCTCCAATTTGTATTCTCCACAGCCATTGTCCAAGATCTTGATTTGATTATCTGGTTGGGATGATGTGGAGGCAACATTTGATGTGTCAGATGGAGGCATTGGCGAGGGTCTATTTAGTGGGAAATGATACAGATGCTTCCCCTCTAATATTTTGCAATATTGAAAAGGTTGGGGATCACCTTTGATAGTGATCTCTCTTCCGTTATAGGGGAATTTGATGCATTGGTGATAGGTGGAGGGTACAACCTACAAGGAATGAATCCATGGCCTCCCGAGGAGAATGTTGTAGGGGAGGTCAAGATCTATTACTTGGCAAGAGGTTTCAATTGTAATGGGGCCCACTTGAAGAGGTAAGGTGACCACGCCCTTTGAAATTCTTTCTGCATCATCATATGCCTTTATTGTGATCCTTCCTGATGTGTCTATCAGATCCTCAGAAAGTCCCAATTGTTTTATTAATTTATATGTGCACAGATTAAGCTCGGATCCACTGTCTATCATGATACGTTTGACCTTGTGCTTGTGGATAAGAGCTTCGATGTGCAAAGGTTTGTTATGGTCTTCATCTGCGGGAGCATCTTTGGAGTTAAATACAATGTGTTGCTGGGCAGCAAGGTTTCTAATGAGGGCTTGGAATTGGGTGGCGTTGATGTTATCTAGAACGCGTGATTGGAGAAGGGCTTGTTCCAAAAAGAATTTATGGACCGGGGAGGTCTTGAGAAGTTCCAATATGGAGATCTGCGCGGGTGTCTTCCCAAGTTGATCAAGGAGGTCATATCGGCGGGTGGAAGACATGGGTGGGGGGTTTGGTGGGGGAGGAACTCCTTGGATGGTGACTCTTTCTCGGCGTGTAGTTGCATTCCAGTCATTCTAGAAATGGGAGGTGGAAGGCGTGGCGCCTTGCATGACTATCCGAGCAAGATTTGGTCTTCTTTGGGAAGAAGGAGGATTAACTCCTTGGATGGTTATGACATTGACATTATTGTTTGCAGGTTCAATGCAGCCTACCAAAAAAATCAAAACCAGTTACGTGATTAGTGTAGTCATAACCCATTGCGTTAGATGATGAGCCTTTTCCTTTATCATGTTTCGGGAAGGGTTCCTGATACATTTTGAGTTTGTCATTGTTATTACCAGGTTTTGCATTTGCTACTTCAATCTCACCTCTATCAATGAGATCTTGTATGTAGATCTTCAGTTTCATACACTTTCGTGTATCATGTCCCTTGATACAATGGTATTCACAATACTCATTTTCATTATACCATCTTGGTTTAGGTTGATTAGGGTCAAACGGACGAGTGATTGGAAAAACCACTATACCTGCTTGGACAAATTTTTGAAACACCACTTCAATAGGCTCAGCCAGAGGAGTGAAATCTCTTGGAGTCCTGTTATTCGATCGGGGTGGTCGTCCCTAGATTGAGACATTGTTGTGAGGTTTTTGGGATTGATTTTGGTTATTGAATTGATGATTGTTGGTGGTGGATTTTGGGGGAGCGGCCACGGTTTGGACCCGCTTTGCATCAGTTATACCATCATTGACCACATTTTTATTTTTGGACCAGAATTTTGGCTTGTCATTATAATAAGAGGAAGAACTTTGTGTTGATTTCTGGTAATGTTTCAAGGTTCCTTCCTCCAACAAGACATGTTCGAGGGCGAGGCCCTTATCTGTCAATTTTTGGAAGGATTTGATACATTGAGATATTAAAGGTCTTGAAAGTTCAGGCACCAAGTTCTTTTGGAATAGCTCAATTTGATGTTGTTCTGGCATGTCCCACTGGAATTTCTTGATAAGATGTCGCCATCTTTGTAGGAAATTGGCAAAGGTTTCTTCGGGCCTTTGTTTTGTATTACATAAGTCCATCATAGATACATCATTACCCATGTTGTATGCATAGTGGGCCACAAATTTTTCTGCCAAGTCTGGAAAAGAGACAATGGAACCTTGTGGTAGAGATGAGAACCATGCCAGGGCGTCTCCCGTGAGACTCTTGGGAAAGAGTCTGCGAAGATAAAGGTCACTATAGGAGACTTCTTGGCATAAGATGTGGAATTCTCGAACATGATTGCGGGGGTCTCCTTTGCCTTCACACTTGGTGAATTTAGGAATCTCAAATCCCGGGGGATATGGTGCAAATGATATAGATGGGTCTTAAGGACAAGGGCAAAACTCTTCGAACGAGTAAGTTTTCCTTTTATTAGTCCTTTGTTTCATGTCCTTGATGATATTCTTCATGTCTTGAATTTCCTTGATGAATTGTACTTGCCCCAAGAAGTGTATGAACCAAAGAAGGTGCACCACCACCAATATATTGATATGATGAGGAGGTGGGAACGTGGGATGTGATGATTGATATCACCAGGGTTTGAGGGATAGTTGGTTGCAGTCTGCCAATTGTTGTGACGAGATTGAATACGGCCCGGATAAAATTTGCGACATCGTTGGGAGGAAGGGAAGTTTGTGGAATAGAAATATGTGGTTGAATAGAAGGAGGTGGTATAGAAGTTTGTTGGAGAATAGATGAGATTGGATTTGATAGTGGTATGGATGGTAAGGAGGAAGAAGGTGGGATGGAGACCACGGTGGGAGGTACCGCAGGTGGCATTGATTGAGCCTGGATGATTGATGGGGCTGCAATTGATTGAGTTTGAATAGTAGGTGCAGCACTTTGTGTGGAAGCGAGGTCTCCTTGTGGTTGTTGGGTGAGAGTGGATCTATTAAATTCAGGCGGAAGTTGAGTTCCATGTTCAAGAAGAATTTTCAGAAGTGCAGTAGGATTGTGTTTAATAAACTTTTTCATTATCTCTTGGTTATAAGAATCCGCTAGGAAAGTTTGCACTTCCGAACAAAGTTCATCTTGGTTAACCATGTCAAGATTTTGACTTTGATCTTGATTGCTAGGTTGCCCACTTTGTGTATGATCTTGCGTGGGATCTTCATATAGGACACCAATGTCTGGCATGTCATATTGTTGTTTAGCCATCTTTTTCTTTTGGGATCGAGTTGCGACCATACACGATATTTGTGATGAAAAGACTTAGGAAAAATGTGATGAAAGGACTTAAGAAATTTGTGATGAAAAGATTTAAGAAATTTGTGATGAAAGGATTTAAGAAATTTGAGGATGAAAGGACTTAGGAAATTTGAGGATGATTGATGGAGGAGGTACAGTAGTGATGGTTTAGAAGAAATTTGATGACTAGGTTGTCTTTGGTATGAACATGAAGGATCGATTCGAATGGCAAGTTGTATGAAGGGATACGACCACCCTGATTTGGATGATAGTTGGTGTCTCAAAGGACAAACTTGAATGTTGATGGAGATGACGGACTCTTAGCTTCTCTCTTAGGCTTATGAAATATGGGATGGACAGAGCTTTGACGCAAAAAAAAAAAAATTAGACTTGGTGTGGGTAATGACTTGGACAATTGTTTGTGTCTTGACAAGTGTTTCTGCAAAGTGTTTGGGGATAGTGATGTGTTTTTAGTCTACTCTTGACAAGTATGTATCAAACAAAGCAAACACAGTGATCAAATGCATATTATATCAAAGACACTCATGCTCATATACAACATTCTTAAGGCTGGCAAGGACAATAGTCATTGAATCCCAATTGGTTTCCCATCTACGCTTACCCAAAGCAGACACTTAGATGCTTGACCCCACTAGCTCCCCTCCACAACACTCACTTCTCGGGGCAGCCAAGCATCAATTCCCATGAAAACTCCTCATGGCGAACTTTGTGTCTCTACTAAGGGCCGTAAGAATATGGGCCGCTTCAGAGGTCCGACCTCCTGCACCAATGACTAGAAGGTTTTTGGCCACTATGAACAAGGTGTTTAGTAAGTCTTCCCGTTAGGAGCTACCCTTCAAAGTTGCGCAAGCGCAATTGAGGCCTATAGCCCATCGAAGCACCAAGAACTTAGTAGTCATGCAAGTATGATTGAGATCTCTAGGATCCTACTAAGCACCCAATGTGAGAGTGAACTCTCATATAGCCCCAACCATTAACCCTTTCGTAGTCAATGGCCTATTTATTATAGTGAGTTGGGAACCCCAGGTCCGGGTGTACTCACTTGGGTCGTTCCCCTCTTACCTTCTCAAAGAGCAAGTTGGGAGGGCAGACCCGCTAGAGGTAAACACACAATCAAACAAGAAAAGGTTGGACGGTCTGGATTTCTGATTGTCTAGTAAGACGAGAGCATACTTTCCTACCTTTACGCTTTTCTTAAAGACACATAAGACAATGGTTCATTCCATTTTAATTAATATCTAGGTGCCTAATTTAAATAAATGCACAATATTTGGTTGAATCAGCTAGACAACCTGCAAAATCACTTGATTAGTAGTTTGAAAAATGGAGTCTTCAAAAAACGTCCTACAAAACAATTTGATTAGTAGTTTGGAAAAATAGAGTTTTCAACAAGCGTCCTGCAAAAAACAACAAAATGACAAAAATATTAATTTTTTTATTTTTTGGGAATGAATAGAAAAACATGAATAAAAACTTTTTTACTACTGACAAATGTGGATTTGAAGAAAGCTTTGATGGGTAAATGGGGTTTGACTAGGTTTTTGCCACTTTCCAAGGGATAGGCAAGCGAAAAATGGAGATTTTGGAGGAGAGATGAAGGAATGGGAAAATTTGTCCAAGAGGGACAAAGAAGCAAAATTTGGAGGTGATTGGATAAAAGGGGAAGGAGTTATGACAAACCCTAAAAATAGAGAAATATGAGATTTTGGGCTTCAAAAAGTAGATTTTTGGGATAAGGCCTCCAAGGAAGGAAATGTGGAAAATGGCAATATGGAGAATCTGGTGAAGTTTGGAGGAAAATGGAGTCGAGATAAAGAAGATATGGCGAAAAAATAGATTTTTTTTTTTTTTTTTTGATTTAACAGAGCAGACAGAAACCCTAGATTTAACAGAATAAAAAAAATGTCAAAGGTCTGGATTTCTGATTATCTAGATAGACAAGAGCATAATCTCCTACTTTCACACTTTCCTGCGGTCAGACAAATTATATTTAAATAGAGCAGATAACAGGAAATGAAAAAAAAAGAAATGCAAACTACAGTTAGTGCCTAAAAATTTCAAACAAATTAACAGAGCAGACAGTAGCACTAAATAGATAGAAAAGTGTCAAAGGTCCGGATTTCTGATTGTCTAGATAGACAAGAGCATACTCTCCTATTTTCACACTTTCCTGCGGTCAGAGCATACAGTCGCGCTAAATAGAATAGAAAAGTGAAAGGTCTAGATTTCTGATTGTCTATATAGACAAGAGCATACTCTCCTACTTTCACACAGATTATAATTAAACAAAGCAGATAATAGAGCAAATAATAGATCGGATAACAGGAATTCAAATTCCCACAAAAACGCTCGCACTAATCGCAGAGCTATCATGTTGAAACTGAAACTGAAACATAAAAGAACAAAAACAAAAACGAAACAGAATAGAAAAGAAGCTGTTGCGCAGAAATACAGAGCCGCTATTCTAGAACCTGCAAATTTTTATTTTTATTTTCTGCAGTCGCGCTATTCTGGAACCTGCGTCTCACAACTCACAAAAACTTAAAAAAAAATATTAGTTCTTAGGGACGTGGGTCCCACCAGGCGTACCAAAATGAAGAGGGGAAAACAAATTTGAAGGTCAAATGATCAAAGCATAATGAAATAAATATGCAGAATGCTAAAATATCATTAAAAGACCATTTCACCTTGCTATTTTACCTTCTCCTTCGGATTGAGCTTGATGAAGTGAAGGCGCCCCTTGATAATGCTCCACTTGATGTGCTCCTTTGATTGCTAGATGTGGATGGCTCTCCAATGTTGTGCACAAATGGAATGGATTTGAAAAATGATAAGGATGAGATGATCAAGTTGCCAAGATGATTTCCTGAGCTCAAAAGGGCAGCATAAACTAATTGGATTTCAAGATGTTTTGAATGAAGGGATGGAGCCCTATTTTATAGGAAGAGGAGAGGAAAACGAATGGCTAGGATGAATTCGAGATGAAGGGCTAAGATTTACTTGTGAGCTCACACAAGGTCCAAGAGAGGGTGTGGAGACCAAGAAATATGCCTTAAAGGCATTTCGTATCTCCACACTCCACAAGATGCATTGGAGGAATTAAAAATTCTCCAAAAAAGGATATCATGGGGATTGGAGGAATAAAAAGGAATTAAAAACTCCTTGGGAGAGGGGATGCCTAGAGGAATGTGTGATTTCGAAAATCTTACATTCACCGAGGACAAGAGCATTTAAAGCTAGTGGCTGGATGAAAAAGACAAAGAGTTGACTTTGTGGCTAATCATGAAGATTAACCATTAACGACTTATTAGGAGAGGGATTAGAGGAAATTTTAGGTGGGATTAACATTTGTAGGAGAATTTGACTAGGAGAGAGAATGAGTGGAGGGAATAAAAAATTAGAAGAATAATGTTAAGTGAGTTTAGGGAGTTTCTAGAAGAATGAATTAGGAAGATGATTTATAGGAATCATGTAGGTTAACTAATTAATTGAAATTAATTAGCTAAGAGGAAGATTTGTGAGGATTTGATTTTTTTAGAAGAATAAAGAAAGGGATTGATTTATTAAATAAATCAATCATATGCTATAGTGACAATATTAATTATATTTAATTAATATTGAGAGGAATTTGAATTAACATAATTAATTAATTAATTATGCGAGGAATTAAAAATAATTAAAATAATTATTTTTAAGTGTCTACACCTGGAAGAAGAAATTGTCAAGCTCTGGAAGGAATTAGTGAAAAGCAAGGAAGAGATGAAAGTGAGAAGCAAATATGAAGGCATCATCGAAGCTTTAGACAAGATGTTGAGAAAACAGAAGCAATCTAAAGATACTGATGGCTTAGGATTTGAAGAGGGTCAAAGTTCAAATAGAAAAGACACATCCAGTAAGGATATACTATTTACTTCTTCAAATGAAGGTGAATAGAAGAAGTCATTCACGGTAAGAAAAGATACTGGTAAGAAGACATATGCAGATGTTGTTAAGAACTATCACACAAATTGGTATACACAATCAATGAATCAAAGACCATACTCAATGCACTGACATGCAGATCGAAGGAGAAATGAAAGAATTGATCATGAAGGATTCACCAGAGTTAACAACATGAAAGGAAGAACCTCGGTGAGGCAGCCATTTGCAGGACCAAGACAATCTAACCGGTATGTTCCAAACTTTCATGGTTATTGTCACCGGTGTAATAAGTTCGGTCATAGAATGGCAGATTATAGGAAAATGAATGTAAACCCCAGTTTTGAGAGTAGAAACTCATTTGCTGCATTACAAGGTACAAATGTCACATGTTATAATTGCAATGAGTTTGGTCATAAGAGTTATGAGTGTACGAGAAATGTGCAGATGTCCTACAAGAATTCTTTGGATGTATCTTTCAATGCTAATGTAAAATGTTACAAGTGTCAAAATTTTGGTCACATAGCAAGGCATTGTAAGCTGAGAATTGGTGAGAAAAAGAAAATAGTACCGAATAAGAAGATAGAGACTAAATCGGAACACAAGATGATAGAAGAGGAGAAGAAAGAAGAGAAACAGGTTTGGATAGAGAAGGAGAAGAACAAGACAGTGTCAAGTTTGATTGTGCAGACTACTCTACATGTTGAAAGGAACAATTTGTGGGTAGTTGATAGTGGTTGCTCAAATCACATGACCAGAGACAAGAAAAAGTTTATCAAGCTTGATAATTGGAATGGTGGTTCTGTCTGGTTTGGTGACAACTCCTCTATCAAGATTAAGGGTCGTGGTACATTGAATATTGATGGAAAGCTCAAGGCTCATGATGTGTACTATGTGGAAGGACTAAAGCATAATCTGCTAAGTGTAAGTCAGATGTGTGACAAAGGATACAAGTTCACATTTGACTCTACCAGCTGTCAGATAAGAAAACAGAGTATCGGTCAGGTTGTAGCAGAGGGAAAGAGAACATATGGTAATGTCTATAATCTGAAGGAATGTTATAAGTCTCAATGCATGATAGGAAAGGTTGATGAAAGTTGGTTGTGGCATCGAAGATTAGTTCATGTCAATTTTGATAATCTAGTGAAGATAAGTAAAAATCAGTATGTGAGAAATATTCCACAAATAACTAAACCAGCAAGTACCTTTTGTGATGAATGCATTAGAGGCAAGCAAATAAAAGTGAGTTGCAAAATAAAAGAGTATAATACCTCAAGACCTCTGGAGTTAGTACATACAAATTTGTGTGGACCAACAAGGACAAGGGCTCTCACCGGTGAGAGATACTTCATGATATTCATTGATGACTACTCAAGGATGACTTGGGTGACATTTTTGCATGAAAATGATAGTGGACACCGGTTAAAGTGTTTAAGATCAGACCGGGGTGGAGAATATTTTTCAAATGAGTTTATTGACTACTGTGAGAAACATGGAATCTGGAGACAATACTCAACAACAAGAACATCATAGTGAAATGGTGTGGCAGAAAGGAAGAATAGGAGACTAAAGGAAATGGCTAGAACAATGTTGAATGCGGCTAACATACCAGATACATACTAGAAGGAAGCAGTTCATATAGTTGTCTATACATTAGACCAGGTACATATAAGAGTGAACAGTAGAATGACTCCTTATGAGTTATGGTATGACCAGAAGCCATCACTCAAGCATTTTAGAGTGTTTGGAAGTAAGTTCTTAATCAAGAGAGATGTTGATGGATTAGGAAGTTTTTATTCCAGGAGTGATGAAGTAATTTTCTTGGGTTACTCAACCAATAGCAAAGCCTACAAATGCTACAACAAGAAATTGAGAAAAATGGTTGATAGTATAAATGTGAGAATAGATGAAGACTTACATAAGAAAGTGTTAGGTTTCCCAAAGATACTGAGAGGGGGGGGTGAATCAGTATCTAACCAGTAATAGAACTTTCTTAAATTATAACATGAAAAGCAATTCAAAACTGTGTATCGGTAAACCAGAATTAATGCAGTAAATAAGAATAACAACCACAACATGAAAGAAACACCATAACACAATATTTTAACGAGGAAACCCAGTGTGGGAAAAACCTCAGTGGGATTTGTGACCCACAGTATTCGCTTACTGGCCAATAAGGGAACATTACTGTTTACAATAGGGGCCTGCACATGCAGGAAGGCCAAGTGCCTAGAGCTCACTGAGTTACAAAAGAAGTCTCACTGACTTACAAAAATAGATTATACAAATCCAATGTCTTGTTCTGCTTCAGATCATCATCTACTATGCCAGATTCAGTACCAGTTTAAGCTATGCAATATACATAAAACCTTATCCAATATGTGCCTTACAATTCACATATTAGGTCTGCATTAATCCTTCCTTCTATGTCTATATAAATGATCTACAATGATCTCACACTTATATGAGTCATATTACAATCCGCCAAGTCGGCTTACAAATTTTTTTACAATTAAATACAAAATACATTTATACAAAATTCCTGTCGACCATGGTGCCGATAATCTTTCTTTTTGGTGCTGGTGAACTTGTATGCCGGTGTAGAGTCTATCGGTGCTGGTGCCGGTGTCTTCCAGTATCATATGATTGTAAGGTTGCCATCAATGACAATACCTTCAATCACCTACAATTTCTCAGTGGAGTGTGCATTTGCCAATAGAAAGAATCTGCACCGACACCCTATATTGATGTTTCAGATGATGAGCATGAAGACCAATCTGACAATGGACCAGTAGAAGAAGCACCAAGCAAGAACTCCAACCGGTATGTTCAAAAGAACCATCCAGAAGAGTAGATCATAGGAGATAAAAATAAAGGAGTGCAGACTAGAAGGAGACTAGCCCAAGACAATGAGCAGGTAAATTTTTGCCTCATGACAGAATTAGAACCCAAAACTTTTGATGAATCTAGGAAAATTAAGAAATGGGTAGATGCCATGGACGAAGAGTTGAAACAAATTGAGAAAAATCAAACATGGGAACTTGTTCCTAGACCGGCAAACAAGAATGTCATAGGTACTAAGTGGGTCTACTAGAATAAAATGAATGAAGAAGGAAAGACAATCCGGCGTAAAGAAAGGTTAGTTTGTAAAGGGTATGCTCAAGTGGAAGGTATTGACTTCAAAGAAACCTTTGCACTAGTTTCTAGGTTAGAGGCATCAATAATGTTTTTAGTTGTCTCTGCTTATAAAGCATACAGGGTTTACCAAATGGATGTTAAATCTGCATGTTTTAATGGTAACCTTGAAGAAGAAGTGTATATGGAACAACTAGAAGGATATCTATTACACAATGATGAGAGTTTTGTATGCCAGTTGAAGAAAGCCCTATATGGTTTGAAGCAGGCCCCCAGAGCATGGTATTCCTGGTTAGATAAATACTTGGTGGAGACAAGGATATCATGTGCAAAGAATTTGCAGATCGGGTGAAGACAAAATTTGAGATGTCCATGCTGGGTGAGTTGTCCTATTTTCTTGGTCTGCAAATCTCACAGCAGGAGAAAGGAATTTTCATCTCACAAACCAAGTATGTTAAAGACATGTTGAAGAAATTTCAAATGGAGGACAACAAACTGGTAAGTACTCCCATGGTTACCGATTGTAAGTTGAGTAAACTAGATGAGTCACCAGAAGTTGAGAAAACATTGTATATGTCTATATTGGTAGTCTATTATATCTAACATCATCTAGATCAGATATTGTATAGGCTATTTGCATGGTAGCAAGATTCCAAGCTCCTCCTAAATAGTCTCACTTAAATGCAATCAGGAGAATCTTTAAGTATCTGCAAGGAACTATCCGTTATGGCCTGTGGTATTCAAAGAAAGGAGACTTCTCTTTGCAGGCTTATACTGATGCAGATTGGGCAAGAAGTATTGATGACTGAAAAAGTACAAGTGGAGGTTCTTTCTACTTAGGAGACCGGTTAGTATCATGGCACTGCAAGAAGCAAGATTCAATGTCATTATCTACTGCTGAGGCAGAGTATATAGCAGTTGCTACATGTTGTTCATAGGTTTTATGGATGAAGTAGACACTGAAAGACATATAGGTGGAGATACCGAAACCTATTCCAATCTGGTCTGATAACTCAAGTGCAATCAACATCTCCAAGAATCCAGTAATGCACTCAAGAACAAAACACATTGCAATCAAGTATCACTTCTTGAGGGAGAAGGTAGTAGACAAGGAGGTCATAGTAGAATATGTTCCAACTGGTGATCAGATTGTTGATATATTTACCAAGCCACTTCCTTTGGGCCCATTTGAGTACTTGAGACAAAAGATGGGAGTTGTCCCACCATCTAACAACACTTAAATGTGTAGGAGGATGTATGGTATAGGGGGAGTCAACAATTGTTACTATCTTATGACTCTTGAATCATGAAGCATGGACACAGGGGGAGAATGTGTCCTAACCGGAAGAAGGCAAGGGAGAGATTATGGGTAGACTCTGGAAGTATGATTGGTGTCAGACTAAGGTTCCCTTTGCCATTGTTGTTAAAGGGGGAGAGAAACTGGAATAGAAAATGTTGACATCAATACCAAAGGGGGAGATTGTTGGCATTGAGTTGTCATTGATGTCAACCAGTGAGTAGGATATTGTTGGTATGGTCAACTGATGTCAACTAAGTGTCTACCGGTATGTAGAAGGATGTACCCGACATAAGGAAGATTAACATGAAGGCATGTCAACCAGTATGGTGGAAGACATAACCAGTATGTAGGTTGGTCGGTTGTTTGTGATAATGTTTGTGATGAAAAGGTAGAGTGTCAAAGAGATCACAAACCATCAGAGGTGAAGTTGAGCTACCGGTATAGTGTATGTTGTCGGATAGCAACAAGAGAAGGTTATACTGGTAAGGGCTTAAACTGGTATGGAGTTTTGTCGAATGAATGAGCATGAACCGATTCAATGTCGATGGGTCGATCGCCGACGTTTTTGATAGGTGGATGTTGTTAGGTCCCGGAGACAACTGAGAGGGGGGGGGTGAATCAGTTGTCAAATAAATTCAAACCAAAAACAACTTAACCAACTTAATGCTTAATACTGATAAACTAGTTAAGTATGCCGGTAGACAGTTTTAATAGTTAATTACTATACCGGTAAGGATTAGTGTATGAAACATAAAGACAAAGTCATCCACAACACATAACACCAATATTTGTACGTGGAGACCCTGTAAGGGGAAAAACCACAGTGGGAAACCTTACCCACAATCAGATGATACTACTGCAGATAGTAAGTGTACATAAATGGGGTCTGCACATGCAGAAAGGCCAACCACCTAGAGCTCACTGCTCAATCAAAAAATGGGAGTCACACTGACTACAGTTGGATGGTTAAATCCAATAAGAATGTATTGCACAAAATAGCATCTTCATATGCTGGATTCAGTACTGGTGTAGTTCTGATTGTCTTCACAAAAACCTTCCTTCAATCTTCAAATGACGTCTGCGTGTATAGCTCTGCTTATTTTCGCATATACCTTCACACAATCCTTTTTCGCATTCTACATTTGATCTTACAAATAAGATTTTACATTTATACCATAACCTAAGACCAATTTTAGTAGGTCGGCTCTACAAGATATTACGATAAAAATATTTTACAAACAATAATATCCGATGCAATAACCGATTGAACATGTCGGCTTAATGCATTTACAACAATAATTAATCATCTCCATAGCGTGCCATGTTGATCTGGAAAAGATAAACCTGTCGGTGTAACCCTAGACCTATTTGTCGGTAACAACAAATATGCAACTATGAATATACCAATGAACAAAACTCCAGGACAAGATGTCCAAATGATGTCTTCGACATAACCATGTGTTTTCCATATCATTCCAAGTGTCGGTGATCATTATATCTTGCCAGTGTACCAGATACCGGTGACTGTGCATGAGTCACTTACTTGCCAATGAATGTTGCTGATTCTCCAAGGTGCCGGAGTTGATAAGAGTTTAGTAGGTGTTGACATCAATGACAAAACCATACCAAAATACCAACAATCTCCCCCTTTGGCATTGATGGCAACACAAGATGGGAAAACCATCAAAGTGCCAAAACAGAAATGCCAAATACCAAAAACCAACAATCTCCAAAAAGATCATAACCAAAAATCAAAATACAGATACAGAGAGTAATAACCTCTCCTAAACAACAATCTCTCCCCCTGGGAGCAACATGTGTTTTCCTTGTGTTTCTCAAAGTTTTTCCATACCAATCTCTCCCCCTTTGACATCAAATGCCAAAGTTATAATAAAAACCAGGTTCATATACAAAATACCAATCAATTCAGTATACCAACTACTCCCCCTGAGAAGTAGCTTTTCATCAAAGACCAGAATAAAAGATTTCTCTGTTAATTCTTCCAGTTGATGACAATCATCAACTGTCTAAGTCACTACCGGTGGTGGTATGACTCCAAGCTGATCTCTGAGATATTCAAAAGTCTCCTTAGGTAAAGGTTTAGTGAAAATATCTGCAATCTGCTCTTTAGTATTTACATAAACCAATTTTATCTCCTTTGCTTCAACATTTTCCCTTAGAAAATTTAGTTTGATAGAAACATGTTTGGTTTTAGAATGTAATACCGGATTCTTAGATATATCAATTGTTGTAGTGTTATCACAATAGATAGTAATAGGTTCCTTGTCTTTTACCTTTATGTCTTTCAACATTTGCTTATGCCATAGTACCTATGTACAGTTAGTTGTTGTTGCAACATATTCTGATTCTGCTATTGATAAAGATGTACAACTTTGTTTCTTACTCAACCAAGAAACTAATCTGTTTCCAAGAAAGAATGCTCCGCCAGTGGTGCTTTTCCTATCATCGACATCTCCTGCCCAATTTGCATCTGTGTATGAACATAATTCAAAGTTTTCATCTCTGGGGTACCATAATCCAAGATTTATAGTGCCTTGTAAGTACCGGAAAATCCTTTTTACTGTTGATTCATGATTTTCTCTAAGATTACTTTGAAATCTTGAAACAATACATACTACATACATAATATCAGGTCTGGTTTGTGTCAAATACAGTAAACCTCCTATCATAGATTTGTATCTAGTTGGATTAACAGGTGTAGATTCATCCCTTTGTGATAATTTGTCATTTGTTGTCATAGGTGTGCTTACCGGTTTAGAGTTCTCCATCCCAAATTTCTTTAGTAACTCTTGTAAGTACTTGGATTGACTCAAGAATATATCTTTATCAGTCTGTGAAATCTGCAATCCTAAAAAGAATTTTATTTCTCCTATCATAGACATTTCAAATTCTTGTTGCATTTTAATAGAAAATTCTTTACATAATCCATCTTCTCCTCCAAAGATTATATCATCAACAAATAACTCTATAATCAAGATGTCATCATTAGTTATTTTATAATATAAATTATTGTCTGCATTTCCTTTAGTAAAACCAATCTTCAAAAGATACTTATCCAATCTTGCATACCAAGCTCTTGGAGCTTGCTTTAATCCATACAGAGCTTTTCTTAACCTGCAAACCATATCATTTTCATCTATCAAAGAAAATCCATCAGGTTGTTCAATGTATACTTCCTCTTCAAGATCTCCATTTAAAAATGCACATTTAATATCCATTTGATAAACTTTGTAGTTCTTTTGTGCTGCAAAAGCCAAAAATAATCCGACTGCCTCAATTCTAGCTACCGGTGCAAAGGTTTCATTGTAATCAACTCCTTCTTTCTGAGAATATCCCTTACACACTAGTCTTACTTTATTTCTGACAACCTTACCATCTTCATTAAGTTTGTTTCTAAATATCCATTTGGTTCCAATTACATTTTTATCTTTAGGCTGGGGAACTAATGTCCAAGTGTTGTTTTTCTCAATTTGTTCTAATTCTTCTTCCATAGCTTTAATCCAAAATTTATCTTCACATGCCTCATTAACTAATGATGGTTCAATTTGAGAAATTAGACATACCTCTTCATTTGCCAATCTTCCTCTTGTCATAAGTCCTTTAAACTTGTTTCCAATTATCTGGTCTTCAGAATGATTCAGTCTTACATACCAGGGTGTCTTTGATTATTGTTGTTCCTCAGTTACTGTGGAATCCTCAGATGATACCAGGGTAACTGGATCTTCATTTTGTACCAGTGGATTTAGAGTAGGTTCATTTGTCAAAATTTCTGTTGCCGGTTCAGAGTCTATATACCTTGAAGTTCCTCTGAATTGTTCATCAATCTTTACATTTGTATTTTCAACAATTTTCTGCAATCTTTTGTTAAAACATCTATATGCCTTGCTCTTAGATGAATAACCAAGAAATATTCCTTCATCACTTCTAGGAACAAATTTGCCAATATACTCATTTCTTCTGATATAATATTTACTTCCAAAATTTTTGAAATACTTAAGAGTAGGAGTATTACCAAACCATAGTTCATGAGGGGTCTTACCGATTTCACCTTTGATGTAAACTTTGTTGAATGTATAGACCGCTATACTAACTGCTTCTCTCCAATATACATGTGGTAGGTTTGCTTCAGATAACATACTTCTTTCTGCATCCAAGATAGTTCTGTTATTCCTTTCAACAACTCCATTCTGTTGTGGTGTCTGAGGTGCTGATAGCTGTCTTCTGATTCCATTCACTTCACAGAATGTATAAAATTTCTTAGATGTAAATTCACCTCCTTGATCTAATCTTAAACATTTGATTTTCTTACCAGTTCCATTTTCTACCATTGCTTTGAACAGTTTGAACTTTCCAAGTGCTTCTGATTTTTCTCTGAGAAAAGTAACCCAACACATTCTAGAATAGTCATCAATAATTAGCATGAAATATCTATCACCTTGTAAGATTTTAGTTCTAGCTGGACCACATAAATCAGTGTGAATCAAATCAAGAGCATTATTTGATTTTTCTGGAATACTTTTGAAACTAGCTCTAACTTGTTTTCCAAATTGACATTCCTTACATACTGTATTCTAAGGTTTGACAATTTTAGGTAAATCTCTAACTGCCTTAGTAGTACTGATCTTTACCATGCAATCAAAGTTTACATGACAAAGTCTCTTATGCCATAACCAACTTTCATCTATATGTGCAATCAAGCATGTCTTTTCATTGTTATTCAAATGAAAGATATTACCTCTAGTCTGATTACCGGTTGCAATTTCCAAACCAGTTCTATTCATGATTTTGCATTTTCCGTTTTTAAATTGTAACTGAAATCCTTTCTCAACTAATTGACAAACACTCAAAAGATTATGCTTTAATCCTTCAACATAGTAAACATTGTCAGTGTTGTGCTTACCATCAAGAGATATTGTACCCTTACCTTTGATTGAACAAGCTTTGTCATCTCCAAATCTCACTAAGCCTCCATTGTATTCTTGAAAGTTCAAGAATTTACCTTTGTCTCCTGTCATGTGATGTGAGCATCCTGAATCAATGATCCATTCATCCTTTACTTCAACTTTAGCTGCCAGAGCCTGTACTACTGGTTGAGCAGTAGGTGACGGTTGATCTTCTGTTATAGAAACAAAAACCCATCCATTGTCTACTGGATCCTCATCAGAATCATCAGTCACACCTTCATAAGCAATGTAACAAGATTTGCCTTTATTCTTCTTAAATTTGTATCTCTAATATTCAGGGTTAGGCTTGTATGTTCTTCTAGCTTCTTCTCTTAGTCTAGCATGTCTATCAGGGCATCTTGAAGCCATATGACCAATCTTATTGCAGTTAAAACATTTAAAGGGTGCTTTACCTTCATACTTACTTCCAACTGGACCTTTAGGCATTTTCCTTGCAAATAGTGCTTCAAGTTCTTCAAGTTCTTCATTTTCTTTCCTACTTTCTTCAAGTTCTCTTACATAAAAGGCTTTCCAATCAGATTTGTCAAATGATGGAGCAGATGATGTTGATGCTTTAAAGGCCAAATCTATCTTTATAGTAGCAACAAGACCAAATTCTTCAATTTCAAAAGCTGAAAGTTTCCCAATTAATGTATCCCTAGTAACTGATGTATTAGGCATTGTTCTTAACTCATTTATAGTAGTGACTTTCATTTTATATGTCGGTGGCAATCCTCTTAAAACTTTTGAAACAATTTCATCCTCACTTAAAGTTCCTCCACAACATTTAATACCCAAAACAATTTCATTTACTCTTTCCATAAAAGCAGAAATCCTTTCATCTTCTTCCATTTTCAGATGTTCATACCTGACTCGAAAGCTTTCAAGTTTTGCAATTTTGACTAAGGAATCTCCTTCATTCAGTGTTTCCAAATGATCCCAAATAGCTTTAGTAGTAGACCTATCTGATAGTCCCATGATTTGTTGATCTGATAATGCGCTCAAAAGTGCTTCTCTTGCTTTGCAATCATTTTCCTCATCTTTTGTCAAGTTAGCTGGACTAGGCTAACCTTGTACAGCAATAGTATAACCATTCTTTGTAACATCCCAGATGTCTTTTCCAATGCAATTTAGATGTGTCTCCATTCTGATCTTCCATATGCCATAGTTGGTTCCATCAAGTTTAGGACTGTCCTTCCTGAAATAATTAGTAGACATTGGATCTCCTCAAGCTGTTAAACTTCTGCAAAAAGAGGACTAAGCTCTTATACCAATTGTTAGTTCCCAGAGACAACTAAGAAGGGGGGGTGAATCAGTTGTCAAATAAATTCAAACCAAAAACAACTTAACCAACTTAATGCTTAATACCGGTAAACCAGTCAAGTATGTCGGTAGACAGTTTTAATAGTTAATTGCTATACCGGTAAGGATTAGTGTATGAAACATAAATAGACAGTCATCCACAACAAATAACACCAAATAACACCATATTCCTAAATGAATATTTTATGTTCATTTCTCTATTTAATTAAATCCAATTTAATTAAATTACCCACATTCGTCTATTTAAATTAAGTAAATTAGTCAATTTATTTAAATTAAATTCACTAGACTTCTTTTTACCATTTAATGAATAAATCATTTTATTCAATTAAATCCCTTCTATCCACTTTTAATTAAATTCAAATTTAATTAAAAAGTTTATCCTAAATTGAATAAATCTAATTTATTTGATTGCAACCAAATTGAATTAAATTAACTTTATTTCAATTAAATCCTATTATCCCTCCATCCACTTGCATTCTCCTACATCTCCCACTTGCATTCTAAAACCTATTCCTAATTTCTTCTAGACCCTTCTAATCACTTCTAAATTAACCTAACCCATCTTCTAAACTTTGTCACATCCCTAAACAAAGGGAAGTCACTTCTCAAACCCTCAAAGTCTTCAATAACCATTAAAGGCTCCAAGTCTCCAACAACTTTCTCTTACAAACCATTAATGGTTAACTCAACCCTCTTACATGGTTAGAGACTTTTTGCCTAACTTAACCTCCATGTAACCCAAGGGTCTCATCAAACATTCATTGCTTTGACCATGGTTATCCCTTAATCATTTGCACAATAGTTTATCCTTTGATTAAAACCTAATCCAATGGGTAATCTTAACTTAAGCTTGACCCTTACCCTCTAGATAACCATGAGGTCTTCTCAGGCATTTAATGTCTCCAACCCCTTGTCTCAACCAGTCTTATGTTGACATTTGTCACCATTTCATTGGTGCAAATTGCAAACATGGATTCCCAACTTTCAAACTCAACCCTTGATTAACTCTTTCAATCCTGACCATCCATTGCCCTATTTTTGTTATAAATAGAGCTCTCATCCCTCCATTTTGATCATCCAAGTTTGTAGTATCATACTTATGCTCAAATACATTCAAGCTTTCATATACCATTTATGCTCATCATTTAGCCTCTCTTTAAGATAGAAATTAATCTAATATACATTTTAGAGTATTTCTATTATCATTAACTTAAATCATTAACTGATATAGTATGATAGGATAGTTTGTTTACTAATCTTGTCATCTTATAGTTAGTTTATTGCATTTATAGCATCATGCATAGCCTAGGATGCATCTCATATTAAATCAACAAAAAGCATCCCTCGTTCTTGCATTTGCCATCCCTAAACCATTTTGCTCAATGATCTGAGAGCAAAAACATTGGTTTGAGGGACCGTGTAAGATAGAGAATCATGGGACCCACCTTGGGAAGCTGAGTGATACTTCATTACTCTATAGCTTGCACCAAGAAGTCCTATGAGTGTGTGAGCAAGGCTCCATAGAACTCCATTTTTCACATTTCAAGTTCTATCGACCCGCTTTTCTCGCATACATTTCTGGCGCCCACCGTGAGGCATTACCCCATATATCTAATCGGTTTTAAAATATATCCACTTTTGTAGGTACGCGGGAAAAATGAATTAGCGCGTTAAGTTAACTGTTTAGCGCATCCGGTTAACAGCCTAGCGCATTCGGTTCACTGTTCAGCGCGTGGGGTCCATCACCTAGCGCGTAAAGTCCATTTATCAGCGCATAAGAATACTAATTTTTCCTATAGGTTTCGGCGCGGGAGAAAAATAGACCAGCGTTTCGGATACACAGAGTAGCGCATCTTGAAGACAGTATAGTGCATCGCTGATTTATTTTAGCGCATTATTGTGATTTTGTAGCGCGTACGGTTTGTTCTGTAGCGCATCACAGGCCAAAATAAGAAAAACATTGTAACTGAAAGTTCTAAATTAGACTTGTAGAAGTCCACCAAGGTATCTAACTGGTTATTTTGCAGGTCTCTAACAACTTCATTGCAGATAGGAGCTTCATCTTACGATTAAGATAGTTAGATTTTTACTAACTTATCTAGGTTAGTTTAAAATTTGATTTTCTTTTCTTAAAATTGGACTCACCTTGTTTTTGGGCTATAAAAGAACCACTATCAAAAAAATTCTTGCTTTCATAGGAGAAAACCTTCATTTTAAGCCCTAAAAAGAACAACACAAAAATTTCTTTTTGCAAAAATAGAGCTATAAAAAGAACCTCACCATCCTTTGGTGCATAAAAGGATTCATTTTTAAAATTTTGCAAAGGAAAGGACCTCACTTACAAAACTTTTGTTCAAAATCAAAAAAGGGAAGTTATTCCCCTTTTCCGATTTTCTTTTGTTGACCACATCGATAACTTTGCTTTGTTGACCAGATTCTTTCACTAGATTAAATAATCATTGCTTTGAGGAACTAAAAGGAACACCATGCTTTTCTTGGAGCAACATCTCCAAGTAGAGGTTAGCAAATCACTGAATTGAAGGTTAAAAAGAATTTTTGATTGCCTTGAATCGAAAGAGGAAGGTATATACTCTCCCCTTAACTGGGTGATCAAAAAGCCAGACCTATTTGCTAGTAACAACAAATATGCAACTATGAATATACCAATGAACAAAACTCTAGGACAAGATGTCCAAATGATGTCTTCGACATAACCATGTGTTTTCCATATCATTCCAAGTGTCGGTGATCATTATATCTTGTCGGTGTACCAGATACCAGTGACTGTGCATGAGTCACTTGCTTGCCAGTGAATGTTGCTGATTCTCCAAAGTGCCAAAGTTGATAAGAGTTTAGTAGGTGTTGACATCAATGACAAAACCATACCAAAATACCAACAGATGCCAATTGGCAAAAAGGAAGAGGTTGGTGTGTGCATCGATAAGGCATGGTAGGTGTGATAGGTCAACATTTAATGTGACTGGAAAAATCATGGAATGATTGGAGGTGTTTGTGGCTCGATGAAGGATGAACGACAGAGAAAGATCAGATGGTTGTTGGCGTCGTGATCAAAGAAATCAGATTGCAAGATGACCTTCAACAAGAAACAACTAGATCATAAATGTTGTTGACTAGTTTCAAGGCCGAAAATCGGGGTTAGGTTTGTTATTTTTAGCAAACATGCATTGGACAGATGAAAAATGCGTGATGATTTATCCTTCCAAAGCAGGTGAGCAATCCAAGGCAGATCAAATCAGATTTGATGAAGATATGATCGGTGGAGGGAAACCCTAGCCACCTAGATGCTATCTTTTGCAGTTCAACACTTCTCTAGATTGTAGTCTGAATTTATATGTAATCAGTGAGGCTTCTTTTGTGATGAGTAGTGCGCTCTAGGCTATTGGCCTTCCTGCAAGTGTAGGCCCCTCAATTGTAATTCACATACTTACTGCAGAAGTATTATCTGACTATGTGTAGGCTTCCCACCGTGGTTTTTCCCTTTAATACCGAGTTTTCCACGTATAAATCTTGGTGTCATGTGGATGGTATTTATTCAGTGATTATTGTTTATGCTTAATTGGTTTAAATGCTATTCCGGTATTAATGTTTTGGGTTCCAGTATTAAGGTTTAAATTGGTAATAGTTTCGGTAATCTATGACAATTGATTCACCCACCCCTCTCAGTTGTCTTTCGGTTATTTGAACTGTCTAACATTTATGTGAAAACCCAGAAAGGGAAAAACCACAGTGGAATTGAGTACCCACAATATTATTATGGCCAGAAGTATGATAATATTTGTTGGGTGAATATTTTGTCACAAGCGTACCAATGACAAAATATGTATTTCACACACAACTATGTTAAGACAAAGCCTTTCCTCTCATCAAGGGGAGGTTCCCTGGAAGAATTTGGGTATTTCAACAACTTTGAAATTAAATTTACGGATAAGCGTAGGGTATGTAATTCTATTTTTTTTAGAATTAATGTATCTCCCTTCACTTGATGATATTTCTTACAACTAACAACTAATAGAACTTCTTTACAATAATTTTTTTTTAATATCTCAACAATCATGTAAGCTCAAAGTCTTACGTGAGTGCAACTTACTATAATCACCACAATTACAACTATAATCAAAACTCGTAGCTCAAAGTCTCTAGGATATTATTAATTTTCCTAAAAACTAAGAGCAACTAATAGCAATACAAAGATTACTATGTAATAACTTAACTATCAAAAGATTTCCCAAATATGCAAATAGCACAAAGTCTACTTATCACAATTAGAAAGATCCCTTACTAATGCAGGAGCATCTCCGGTCTATGAGCAACCTTGCATCAACCAAAAATATTTCCTTCCACTTTAGTTCTTGTTCAGATCAGTGTGCAGTTTTATGCGTTCCTATCGGTAGGTACCGGTAGTTGCTTGTTTTTCATTGCAGATCCTATTTTCATTTTCCAGGTTGGTTCATGTGCTTATTCCAGATTTTCAATCCATTTGGATTCTTTTTCGGCTAGTTATTGCTCTCGGTTAACTGTTTCTGGGTTCTGGGATAGTTCTTATGCTTATCGGTTAACTTTCCTTCATTACCAGAGTGGTTCTTGGCGTGTGGATCTATTTGGGGTCTTGTCCGATATTCTTTGGCATTTGATTGACCTTCCTTTTGATCCGCACTTCTTGGTTGTTATTTTCTGGAAGAATTTATTTCATTCTTGGGCCGACCTAGTTGCACATTTCATTTCCTGCATTGGTAAATGTAATATTTTATGGCTGACCTGGATATGTTCTGAAGGGTACATATAGGGTATTATGTAATTATATATGGGGCGGAGGAAATAGAAATGAGAATAAGGATGGATATTTGATTTTAGTGATCCAATTGATTCTGAGAGTCCTAGTTGGATTGTATCTGGCTTGTAGTCTGCATGTAATCGGTTAACTACTGGATGTTCTATGACGATGGTATGCTGATAACTGGTTGTTTACCAGAGGTTCTAAGATAATAAAATGATCTATTGATGTGATCTTGCTATGTTTTTTTATTGCTTTCGTTGTGCTACTCTTGTTGCATAAGACGAATAATTCTCTTTTGAGGGTTTTATTGGCTATGGCTGCATCAATTGGTATTAGAGCTGGTTATGAACGAGTTAGTGGAAGAATTATTTGTGAACCTTGAGGTATTCCTTTGGGTGGACAGATTATCAATTGGAGGCAGGTTGCACGTGTGTTCAATAGATTATCGAGGAGAGGCAATTGAAACCGGTAGTCAGATCGTCGAGTTGAGGCAGTTCACCGGAGCGGAAGAGGAGATGCCGCATAGAAGGACAAACCCCCGATGGGTAGAGCAAATGATGGAGGACTTCAAGAATGAGGTGAGGAACGAAATTTGGAACACATTGGCTGGTTTGCAGAGAAACCCTGAACCTGAGGATGAGTATGAAGAAGTCGATGAAGATCTTGAAGTGAAAGAGGCTGAAGGATTGGAAGACGGGAGAGAGGAAATATTTCTGAGAGCAGTGGCACAAGTGAGTAAAGTTCATAAATTGGAAGTTTCAAACTTTTACGGAACGCTGAACCCGAAGGATCTAATTGATTGGATCAGAGAGTTGGAGGATTACTTTGAGTTTGAGGATGTCAAGGACCCGTAGAGAGTCCAGTTGGCACAAACTAAGTTGAAAGGGCATGCTACCTTATGGCGAAAAGAATTGCAGAAAGATAGTGTTGAGAATGGCAAAATGAAGATCACCTGGTGGAGACAGATGGTTGCAAGATTGAAGGCCAAGTTCATACCGGGAGACTATGAGTTGGAATTGTTCAAGAACTTGTAGAACCTGAAATAGAGAAACATGACTGTGAAAGAGTACACTGAGGAATTCTACAAGGTGATGATTAGATTTGGACATAGAGAGATGGATAGAGAAAAGGTGGCGATGTACATAAATGGACTTGCATTTAACATTCAGGATGAGATGAGTATGTTGAGGGTTTCCACAGTTGAAGAAGCTTACCAGTGTTATTTGAAGGTTGAGGAGAAGGTGAGAAGAAGACTGTTGAATAACCTTAGAGGGAAGGAGAGATTCAAGGGGCAGATGAGCACATATAAGAATAATGTTGAAGAAGAATCAAAACCTAAGTGGAGTAAAGAACCAAAACAAAAAAAATAGAGGAAAGGTAGTGGCAGTACCGATAGAGAATTTCTCAACAAATGTTTCAAGTGTGGAGAAACCAGACATAGATTTAATTAATGTAAGCAGGGAATGGCAATAAGTTTGTGTGGAAAATGAGGAACCGAAAGGTGAAGTTACTAGAACCGATTGTACACCAGGGCAAGAGGAATCCCTTATTTTCAAAAGAGTAATGATGGAGTAGAGCAACGAGGATACCAGATCTACTTAGAGAAAGAGTCTTTTCCAAACTGTGTGCAAATCAGGTGGTAAGGGTTGCAAGGTTATTGTGGATAGTGGAAGTAATGATAATTTGGTATCTGAAGAGATTGTAGTGAAGCTTGGATTATAGAGGCTTGAGCATCCTTGTTCTTACAAGGTAAGTTGGTTACAAGATGATCAAAAGATAGAAGTAAAGGAACAATGTTTTTATAAATTTTAATATTGGGTGTTTTAGGGATGAGGTCTTATGTGATGTTGTATCTATGAGTGCTTGTCATGTCTTGTTGGGAAGACCTTGGCAGTTTGATAGAGGAGCTATTTATGACTGTAGAAGAAACATAATCACTATTGAGAAAGATGGGTACAAATTCACTTTGACTTCTTTGAAGGAGAAAGAGAAAGAGGTGAAAAATCTAAATCTTAAGAAAAGTTACAGTACTTAGAAACCAATTGCAGAGGTTATATTAGAAGGTGGCGTGACTTTGCAGAAAGATTTGATAGATAAACCTAATGGACAGATAGAACCGAATGACAAAAATCTTACGGTGACAAACCGGATGAAGTCTTATGGCAAAAACAAATAAGAGTTACAGAAGAAAGAGAACAGTAAGCAAAGACAATGTACAGATCTAAAGCAAAGGAAGAGAAATAAAGAGAGTTAGGGGTTAGAGAAGTCAGTTGAGATCCCGGAGGAGCTAAAGAAGAGGTTGGCAGATAAGGAGATGTTTGGATTATAAATGAACATGGGTTCTTTATCTCGAATCCTTTTTGACTTTCATGAGTTACTTCTCATGGAACATCTCTTTCTACCTGGGGTTTCTGATGCAGGAGCATCCCCGGTCTATGAGCAATCTTGCATCAACCAAAAATATTTCCTTTCAATTTAGTTCTTGTTAAGTTCGGTGTGCAGTTTTCTGTGTTCCTACCAATGGGTACCGGTAGTTGCTTGTTTTTCATTGCAGATCATATTTTCAGTTTCCAAGCTGGTTCATGTGCTTAATTCCAGATTTTTTAGTCTATTTGGATTCTTTTTTGGCTAGTTATAGCTCTCGGTTGACTGTTTCTAGGTTCTGGGACAATTCTTGTGCTTGCAGGTTAACTTTCCTTCATTATCAGAGTGGTTATTGGTGTGCGGATCTATTTGGGGTCTTGTCCAATGTTGTTTGGCATGTGGCCAACCTTCCTGTTGATCCACACTTCTTGGTTGTTATTTTCTGGAAGAATTTATTTGATTCTTGGGGTCGACCTAGTTCCACATTTCATTTCCTGCATTGGTAAATATAATATTTTATGGCCGACCTAGATATGTTCTAGAAGGTATATATAGGGTATTATGTAATCATTTATGGGGTGGAGGAAGTAGAAATGAGAATAAGGATGGAGATTTGGTTTTAGCGATTTGGTTGATTCTGAGAGTCTCGGTTGGATTGTATCTGGCTTGTAGCCTGCATGTAACTGGTTAACTATCAAATGTTCTATGATGATGGTATGTTGATAACTGTTTGGTTATCGGAGGTTCTAAGACAATAAAATGATTTATTTCTATGATCTTGCTATGTTTTCTTGTTGCCTTCGTTGTGTTACTCTTGCCGCATAAGACGGTTAATTCTCTTTTGAGGGTTTTGCCGGTTATGGCTGCATCACTTACTCACATAAACAATAACACCAATAAGGTTCAAGTGTTTAGGAAATGATTATGTGAACTGAACATAAGAACAATTCAATCATAAATACAATTTCCAGCCCAACACAAATTTTGGAAACCAGCGTATTGCTATCTTTATTTCCTTGAATCAACTTTTACATCAAAAAGCCCAAAGTATTTGTTGAGGCAAAACTTTGACTGGGTCTTTCTTAGCATAATAAAAGATAAATATTTACAAATGAGGTCCTCCTTATATAGGAAAATAAGTTGAGAAAAAGGTAGGCACAACTGACTAATTCAACTGCAAAGTCCCACTTGACTGCAACTATTGCATAAAATAAAAATGCAACTGCAAGAAAATTTGCAGTAAGAAAAGATGCAACTACATGAAAACTAAATAGTGTCAATGACACTTTATTCTTCATTTTCTTTCATCTCGATTTACTTGGAGAAAGATCAGTCATCCGCTAGTATCTGCAACATTTTCATCATGTAACTCAATATTCACCATTAGATTGTCAGCTTTTAAGAACCAGAATGATGTCTGCAAGATCAAAATTACACTTAGACAAAAAGATAGAAAAATCAGCAGATCGGGTTTTAAAATCCAATCTGCACTTGGGTAGGTCAAGGCTACAGGTCGAGTTTTAAAACCCGATCTATAGTTGGGAAAAAAATAGGTTGCAAGTCGGGTTTTAAAACCTGACTTGCACATAGGCAGACCTACAGGCCGGGAAAAATTTCTCGACTTGCATATAGGTAGACTTGCAGGTCGGGAAAAATTTCCTGACCTGCACATAGGCAGACCTGTAGGTTGGGAAAAATTCCCCAACCTATAGGTGTGCCTATGTCTGCATATAGGAAGACCTGCATTACTTTATAGACCAAAACTGCACTTCAGGTTTTAAAACCCGACGTGCAGGAAAACACAAGAACCACTGCATTTCGGGTTTTAAAACCCGAAGTGCAGTCAAAAAATGAAATAAAAGATTAAGGAAAAATACATGAAAACAAAAAAAAGACAAAAATGAAGATGCAAACCGACATGACTTACGAGATAAGTCAACAAATCTTGGAGGACGTGGGCTACGAAATGGACAAATTTCGGTAGAGGTTGTCCCATGATTTAGGCTAGTTGAAATCGGTGACAACAGTTAGCTCTGACTGGGAAACTTCTTTTGATTGTTGGAACGATTGAAGGGAGTAGAATCCAAAACTCTAAGTGCCTTAGCATCTATTGGGTTACAGAGTCAAGCAATAAAGACATAGATGACAAGAAGGATACAAAGACTAAAAATAAGACGCAAATTTGTGCAACTGCACTTATTTAAAAAAAAAACTAACCTAACCTAAACTAACTGACCAAGGAAACCCCCCTAAATGAAACCTTTCATAGGCTCACCAAAGTAGCTGCCTTTCTTTAGCAGCTTACAGTTCCTTGCATGATCATAAGCAACCACAACCAATAGAAGTACGAACAATTGTATCATAGCTTGATGCACTGCTCCTTGAAAAAGAACAAATTCTCTTGCCTCCTCAAATAAATCACACATACTGCTACTCCAAATTGGATCAATGAATTTTGACTGCCCTTGCTCACTCATAGATGCATCCTTTATCCCTTCCTCCATTGTATCTTCATGTTGAAGTTCAAGTGTGACTTTTGAGGAATTATTGGCTTCCATCCAAGTTAGATGTCTTAAAGGAGATCCTCTTGAAAGGACAAAAACAAAAATACTCTTGTTAATTACATCTTTATCAACTTCTTCTTCAACCATAACCTCATCTTGAATAGAATGAGTTTCCTTATATGAGTCAGGTGAAAAAATGGTTGCATAGCTTGCTTCCTCATGTTGTTCACAAGCTTTAGATTTGGGAGAATTGTTAACCAAACTTGAACAAAACTCCTCTATTATGCTTGTGAAAAGGTCTTCTTCAAGTTCCTTGTTAGCTTCTTTATGCACAATATGTTCAAGTTTATGACCTTGAAATATAGATGCAGTCTTCCTATTTTGTTCAACTTGACTGATACCTTCATGCATGTCCATCTTTTCACATCTCATGATATGATTGTCCTCCTTTACCAACACCTTGGGAAAGTGGCCTTCAACCTCTTGTTTTGTATTGTCCATGGTATCTGGCATGGTCTTTTCTTTTTGATCTACAACTTTCTGATACTGCATAAACCAAATATGAGAGTCGCCAGCTATGTCTGCTTCCTCCTCTTGGAAGAGATTAGCAAGATCACTTTGTTCAAATTCAGAGTTCTCCACTATTGCATTTGTTGGTGGTGCCTCAAGTACAAGATTTTTTGGTGACGAAGGAAGCTTATCTTGATTTTCTGCTACATAACTAGGAGCAGTATTTGGATATGACCTCCTTGGAATGTCTTCATAAGGAGAAGAGAATGCACCTTGAGCTATTTTCTTTTTGAGGGCAAGCAACTCATTGGCCAACCTTTGCACCATGGGATCTATTCTCTTGGTAGACCATGATCCCAAAGAAGAATTTTCTTTGAACCCATTTGGTTCTACCTTTATCTTACTAGCAAGAATAAGATCATGTTCAACTGATGTGCAACAACCAAATCTACAGGAGAATTTCTTCGTAAAAGAAAACTCACCTCTGACAATTGTGCATTTATAAAGAAACATTTTAAGTTTCCAGCAGTAGGTTGTGATGCAGCTGAAATGTGGTTGTACAACTTATTGAACTTTGCCACAAATTCCCGCATAGGATCTTGCGGTTCCTTCTTCATTTGTGCCAAGAGCGCATGCTCATGTTCAACAGGTTTGAATCTTGTCTCAAACCTTGTCTTGAGAGTAGCCTAATTGGTGATAGAGTTATCAGGCAAATGGTAAAACCAATCAAAAACTACACCTTGTAAGGTTTCAATGAATAACCTTACGGATACATCTTCATGTTCAACTCCCAAAACACCATATGCAATATAAAATGCAACAATGTGTTCATCAGGATGTTGAGTACCATCACCCAAAAACTTGGGTAAATTTTTTCTGGAACCTCGAGGAAGTTCATGTAGAGGTGGTGTTAGGCTTAAAGGGCCAAACACAGTAACCCTAGGGCCTTGAGAACCCATCCTTGGAGGATTATATGGTGCAATTACAAAAAATCTTATGGTTGGGATAAACGCAACTTGCAAACTTGACACCTCACTTGGAATAGGATATCGTTGTGCAGTAGGTGGAAAACTCCCTGTTCGCTGCAGAGGAGATCTTTTTCGTGGAGTCACAAATTGAAAATTATGTTGCTGCAAAAACTCAAACATAGGATCAAAAATTCCTTGTGCTCTTTGACCACAAGTATGACTTCGACCAATCAAATTAGTACTTTGATAAAATCAGCAATAAATATATTACAATGGAAGAACACACTACAATCTAAAAGAGAAAATATCGGTTGCATGTCGCTCCCCAGTAGAGTCACCAAAAAACCGTTGGGTGAATATTTTGTCACAAGCGTACCAATGACAAAATATGTATTTCACACACATCTATGTTAAGACAAATCCTTTCCTCTCATCAAGGGGAAGTTCCCTGGAAGAATTTGGGTATTTCCTCAACTTTGAAATTAAATTTAGGGATAAGCTTAGGGCATGTAATTCTCTTTTTTCAGAATTAATGTTTCTCCCTTCACTTGATGATATTTCTTACAACTAACAAAACTAACAATAATAGAACTTCTTTACAATGATTTTATTTTTAATATCTCAACAATCATGTAAGCTCAAAGTCTTACATAAATGCAACTTACTTTAATCACCACAATTACAACTATAATCACAACTCGTAGCTCAAAGTATTCAAGATGTGATTATTTTTCCTAAAAAGTAAGAACAACTAATAGCAATACAAAGCTTACTATGTAATCACTTAACTATCAGAAGGTTTCCCAAATATGCAAATAGCACAAGATCTACTTATCACAATTAGAAAGCTCTCTTACTCACATAAACAATAACACCAATAAGATTCAAGTGTTTAGGAAATGATTATGAGAATTGGACATAAGAACAATTCAATCATAAACACAATCTCTAGCCCAACACAAAGTTTGGAAACCAGCGGATTGCTATCTTTATTTCCTTGAATCAACTTTTACATCAAAAATCCCAAAGTCTTTGTTGAGGCAAAACTTTAGCAGAGTCTTGCTTAGCATAATAAAAGATAAATATTTACAAATGAGGTCCTCCTTATATAGGAAAAGAAGTTGAGAAAAAGGTGGGCACAGTTGACTAATTCAACTGCACAGTCCCACTTGACTACAAGTACTGCATAAAATTAAAATACAACTGCAAGAAAATTTGTAGTAAGAAAAGATGCAACTACATGAAAACTACATAGTGTCGATGACACTTTATTCTTTATTTTCTTTCCTCTGGATTTACTTCGAGAAAGAGCAGTCATCCGCTAGTATGTGCAACATTTTCATCATGTAACTCAATATTCATCATCAAATTGTCAGCTTCAAAGACCCAGAATGATGTCTGCAAGATCAAAATTACACTTAGACAAAAAGACAGAAAAATCAGCAGATCGGGTTTTAAAATCCGATCTGCACTTGGGTAGGTCAAAGCTACAGGTCGGATTTTAAAACCCGATCTATAGTTGGGAAAAACATAGGTTGCAGGTCACGTTTCAGCCTTCACATGTGCAGAATTGATCTGCAGGTTGGGAAAATTTTCCCAAACTGCACATAGGTAAACCTGTAGATCCTGACCTACAGGTCGGCAACAATTTCCCGATCTGCACATAGGCAGACTTGTAGGTTAGGAAAAATTTCCCGACCTACATTACTTTGCAAACCAAAAGTGCACTTCAGGTTTAAAAACTCGATGTGCAAGAAAACACAAGAAACACCGCATTCCAGGTTTTAAAACCTGAAGTGTAGTCAAAAGATGAAATAAAAGATTTAAGGAAAAAAACATGAAAACAAAAAAATGACAAAAATGAAGATGCAAACTGACATGACTTATGAGATAAGTCAACCGACCTTGGAGGACATGGGCTACAAAACAAATAAATTTTGTAGGGGTTGTCCCACGATTCAAGCTAGTTGAAATCGATGACAATAATATTACAAAAGGGGAATGCACTTCCATTTGGGCACACTACCTAGAGCTGACTACTCAATTACAAAAGGGCTACAACTCGAAGGAAGGCTCAATTCCTTAAAGGGTATTAAAATTGATTAAAATGATGAATGAACTAGAGTATAGCTACTAAACTATGCCAAAATGCAGTTTTGTTTAGGCTCAAATTATCTTTTGCAACCGATCTGTCTTCCTGCTCTGACAAACACCGGAGCATAAAAATCTTCAATCACATTCACCAAACTTGCAAATTCTCTCTTATAGACTTCCCTCACACAAAAAACACATCAAAATGCTCATCCATATTGATCTTATATATCTGCACCAATAAAAAGAATCATTAACCATGTTGGCTTCCAAAAACCGCATAACATGCAACATGAAACATGTATCACCAAGTCGGTTCAATCCAACCACAAATCCAAATGCAAATCAAAACAAGATGATAGTAAGCTTCCCATAAGTTGGCCCAATCACCTCAAACATGAAACTGATCACCGAAATCAACCCAACAAATCTGCAACACACGTTACACCAAAATAGCTCTACCCTAACTGAATTACTGGATACCGGACCTCTAAACTTGCTCATGAATCAACACCAGATGCTGGGATCATGAGATAAGTTGTCTTGAACCTTTAATCACCTGCCTTGATCACCACAACAAAAATTACACCATCAATATCAAGATGTGCACCATGATCTCATGCTCTATTGGTTACTATGTTGCACCTTCCAGACTTATGCCTTATGAACAATATGACTTTAGATAAGTCAAATATATATACATTGGATGGGATTTCTGAATTGAGTTGCCATCAATGACAACCTCTAAACATCTATCACGCACCAATCTTTACCAGAATAGTGTCTCTTTCCATCATCCTACACATCCCGATTATAAGGGAGTTAGTGACCTACAACCGAGCGATAGGGGAGATAGTGTTGCGACATGTCTTCCCATATCCTAAGCTAGAGGTGCATGACAGGTCGGTGCCATGGGAGGACATCACAGGATTTGTACGAGCCACTTCCTACGGTGCTATGAAGGATTGTTGGTGGGTTACTATGCCCAGATCAAAGATCGCATGGCCTTGTTGTCAATTGGAGATAAATGATTGAGAGGATGGCAAGTGAGGGGACCCATTTTTCCTATGGTCCATGTGTCTTGGACCATCTATACACTGATCTTCATGATGTGTTATATCATGATATTACTTCATTAGGTGTCGGGATTACATTGCTGCATATCTGGGCATGGGAGCACTTGCCAATCTTGCGTCCAGTATGTATGAGATTCGGGGCTATTGACCAGCCCTATGTTTATATGTATGGTGATATGATGACTCATCCTCAGCTGGGTAAGCTACAGTATTAGAATTGAGCCTTGGATGACCTAGATATAGTGATTTGGTGCTATTGGCCATTTGGAGGAATTAATTATATGTTGCATTGATGTTTTGTCATTGATGTCAACACTAGTTGTTTTGGCTACTTTATCGGTATCCTTCTGGTCCCGGTAGGTTGTTTGGTTTCTGGTTGGATTGGATCCTGCATGATCTGATATGTTTGGGTTATGGAATTATCTTATTCATGCTACTTAGTTTCATGTTCATTCAGTTGGTTTTGATCTGGTGATTAGATGCTATCTTGTTTTGGTAGTAAGCTTGGTTTTTGGTTCCGACGAGGGTTTCATCGGCAGAGCTTTATTGAAGATCTTTGATGATATGCACAAGTGGTGTTGGTGCGGCTTCTGGTGGAGATTCATGATGCAGATGGTGATCATATTCGAGACTTGGAAGATTGGGATCATTGCTTTAGCATGTGTGGACCTAAATTGGGTCTCGGTTTATCTAGGTTATGGACCGACTTAATGTAATGTGTGGATTAGACCTCTCGATGTGTTTCCGGGATGTCTTATGAGTTGGATATTATTTGTTTGGTCTTAGGCCAACATGTTTTGTAATTATGTAATTGGTTTATTGTCTGGTGGCCGCCCTTATTGTTTATGGTTGAGGGTTTGTATATATGTGATGTAAGATCTCATTGTAGATCATCATATCATGGGAATGGGATATGGATATGTAATGAGCGAATAATGTAATATCATTCAGGAAGAGAATTTGGTTGATCATTGGAGATCAAGTTAGGTTTATGTAAGAGGATTTAGTCCTCTGGTATTAAGCTTAATCAAAACTATACTCAGGAATAGGAGATGTTATCTTTGCGGTAGATTCATTCTTCCGGATTGTAGTCTGGATTTCTATGTATTCAGTGAGACTCCTTTTGTGATGAGAAGTGCACTCTAGGCTATTTGCCTTCCTGCAAGTGCAGGCCCCTCAATTGTAATTCACATACTTACTGTTGAAGTATTATCTGACTGTGGGTAGGCTTCCCACCATGGTTTTTCCCTTTACCAGGTTTTCCACATACAAATCTCGGTGTCATGTGGATGGTATTTATTCTCTGATTATTGTTTATGATTAATTGGTTTATCTAGTATTTTGGTAATTGGTTTAAGCATTCTGGTATTAATGTTTTGGGTTCTGGTATTAAACTTTTAACTACTTAAAGTTCTAGTAATCTGAGACAACTAATTCACCCCCCCTTTCTCAGTTGTCTTCTGGTTATTTGAACTGTCTAACAAGTGCCCCTACCTATACTATGATCCATAAGAGGATGATGCAGAGGCCATGCCATATGTGTATGCTACTTGATTAGTAGGACCACATATATCATTGAGAGACATCTACCAGGTCAGGTCATGAGACAGTTCGAGTGAGTACAAGGTATGCCTTGAGGCTCAAGAGAGCACACTCATGTGGTTAGAGAGAGATGTCAGTGGAGACCAATGCTACCCTATGATCAGGCCTTGCTAGAGTTTTGTAGCCTACAACCAAGGCCATGGGCTTACAAAGAAGATTTTGCAGATGCGGGGGTTATGGAGGAGTATGGACTATTTTTAGCAGCACACCCTTTTCCACAGATTTCAGATCTCGTAGAGTCGGTACCACCATTTGAGGATGAGTGAGCTCCGAGATAGGGTAGAAGGAGGAGGAGGATACTGGATAGAGGAGGAGATAGGGGTGGAGATAGGGGAGGTGGAGGAGGTGGTGGAGGTGGATTTGAGAGTAGGAGAGGCAGGGGTGGTTGGCCAGTGCAGTTTCTACAGGTTCCACCTATTGGCATTTGGCATAATTGATGCAGATTAGGTCATGCAGTTGAAGTTGGATGACTACACTGGTAAAGGATAGAAGTCTTTTTGTGATGAAGAGATTGAGATTCTATGAATAGATGACATGACCAGTTATTTGTGTTGTCATTGCTGGCAATTGATGTTCCTGATGTTTTGTTTTATCATCTAAGTGATTTGGTTTACCGGAAGATAGGGTTTATCGGCAGTGGACTAAAGTCTATGAAATAGGGCTTTAACCAATAAAGCTGAATTATTTTGATTGGATCGGTCGATTGGTGATGATTGGTGATTTATGGTTTGGATGGTGAACTTATATCATGGAAAGGTGTATGTGATTGGGACTAGAACTTGTGATGATTATTGGAAGGCGTGTTTCAAATTATTGATGAAGTTTTGCTAAGCTTTTAGTAGGGTTTAAGGACTGGTGAAGAAATCATCAAATCAGTAATTATTTCTATTATGATGGTGATCGACAACAAGTTTACTTAAATTTGGTAACACGACACAATCCACGTGAAAGATTTCATAGTTGTTTTAGCGCGAAATGATTTGGAGAGTGTTTTGAGGATACAGATCAGATTTTCGTGATGAGTTATGATCAATCAATGATTGATATTGCATTGTAATTTGTTGTTATGATCTGGATAGTGATCTACGATGATCTTTTGTGATCTTATTGTAAATTCATGATGTAATTAGGTTTTGTGGCCAACCCAGTTGAGATGGCTATTTATGTTGACATAGTTGATGTTTATTGTGTCGGTGGTCTTAGAGAATGTGTTAAGCCATCCAAGTGAAGTGTGAAAACTACCTGAGAGTTGCAGAGTGTTGTGTATAACTAGATATGATCAAGCAAGTAGAGAAGTGCAAGTAAACAAATCATTTTCTTACTCTTGTTCCCTAACAGTTGCAGTAGGTTAAATCCCTTGACCGGGTAGGTTCTAATAGGCTTTAATCATTTAAGTCCCCAAGCTCCTAATCGATTTGCAAGGCAAATCCCCTAACTTGGTGACTCCTAACAGGATCTTCTCTTAACCGAGCGTATTGTAAGATTCTAACAAGGCTAAGATCCTAATAGGGTCTTCTCTTAACTGATTGTTTTCATCATACCGGTATTGGAAGAGACTAAACCAGTATGGATGTGGTCACACAAATTGTTGTGTGAGTTGAGCATTTGGTATGTGTGTTGTTCACACCTTGAACAAACAAAAGAACTTGTTTTGGACATAGTAGTTGTGGGTGAGAGAAGGTTTTCACCTAGTTGTTGTCTGGCTCTGCATCAATGTACTTCTTCTAAAGTTGTGGTCACCTCACTTTTCTCTAAACATCAGAGGAGAGTACCATCAAGACCTCGTCGGTATAGGGTTTCGATAATGATTGTGTATCAGGTGGATTGGTGTATGAAGGTTTTTTCGTTGATTGTTCGATTGGTTTGGTGGAAGAATTTAATCATGTAGGTAAGCGTAAATCTCACCATACCAGGGAGACCCGAGACTTATGACTTGACATACCATCTTGGATTTTGGGATATCATAAGTGGGGATCCAAATTTGTTCAACTACGAACTTGTAGAATGTTGAATTATGTGAAAGATCAAGAAGAGAGGATATTGTAGCCATCGCATCTACAGTTCTGTTATGCTCTCAAGGAATATGATCAAAGGTGATAATTGTGAATAATGATGACGAACTTAGATGGGATGATAAATATTGGATGAAGGATGGATGAATTGGATAGTCAAGATCAAAGATAGGAAAGGAGTATGGGCTTAGATAGGATGTGGATATCAGATAAGGGATATGGAAGATGTGGATGGTAGGATAGCATGGATAAATATTTTCCCCAAGTATAGAGTGCAAGAGGATGAGGGGATTACACATGACGCTTGTTGACAAATTTTTCATCATGGTACTTACCCAAGGCGCCACAAGAAGTGGTTTTTACCATCAGATGAATTCTCTCTCTCTCTCTCTCTCTCTCTCTCTCTCTCTCTCTCTCTCTCTCTCTATTCATTCTTTGGGAATAGTTTGGATGGGTAGTGATGAGGACAAGTGGATTCAGAGGATAGTGGATGTGTGATAGGGATGGAGGAAGGACTCAAGCATCTAGTTCCATGGATAGTATCTCTTGAAGATGTGGTTCGTTGAACCAAGATAACTAAAGGTGTGCTCATAGATGTTGGAAGGAATGGATGAAGATATGGAGGAGAATACGGATTTATGCAAAGGAATGGATTAAAGGAAGGGGTTTTGGAAAAATTATGTTGGACAATGGATGGGGTTGTGAAAGACTTGTGGATAAATGGATGGAGATGTTGGGAAGATCAAAATTGGCACATACCTTGAAGGGTGGTGGAATTGTGTAGGAGAGGATTTTGAATTTGATGGAGGACCAAATGTGGATTTTGGGACATGAGGACCCAAAATAGATAAAAGGGATGATGGACTTAAGATAGTAGATTTGGTGCAGTCATCGGTTAGGAGGGACCTCAAATAGATCAATCTAGACCGGTCGACATGGGTAAACACAATAGAAACACAAGGATATGATGGAGGCAATTCAAAACTGAATGAATTATATCATGAAAACAAATTACAATCAACCGGTAATTGTCGGGTTACAGAGACTGGCTCACTGGCCTGCTAAAACATGCTTAATTACATAACAGGTCACAACTGGGACCTCAAATCTTTAGATCTATCTTTTAAGTTCTATATCTTAATGAATCCCTATTCTAATGCTCAATTACAATAATTTATATGATCCAAGGGGATCCAATTGGCCGAAAAAGGATCAAATACCGAAGAACAAGACCTAACGTGTAAATACAACAAGGTCGACCTCTGCCAAAGAAATTCCTTCAAAACAACTAAAGGATGAAGTGTAGATCAAAGGGAAGGTCCGCCACACACCAAGGAACATCGGAATCAACACTCAGGGCTCCGTAAGATACGAAAGGGATCCAATAGATTCCTGTAGATCACAAATGTAAATAGGTCCATGCAACTGATACCAGAAAATTGTCTCGAAAACTGGTAGTGATAACTTTCCAGAAAATGATCCAAATGCTCCGCGGTTTGGGAATAAAGTAGATGATCTGGTGAACCAATGCTAGAAAATGCATAATGAAATGCTGAAACTGCAAAACAGAAAGGAAATATTTTTGGTTGATGCAAGATTGCCAAGAACTGGGGATGCTCCTGCATCAAATATCTGGGGTTGTTGAAAAATTGAGTCTCTCACTTTGCTGGGGTCAGAGGAAAACCAAGGTAGTCTACCTTTGTCTGAGAAATCCAAGATGAATCTTCAACTGGTCTACCTTTCCATTTTACTAGATACTCCTTATATTGACTTCTTTGGGTACTACACCTAATCCTATTGTCCAAAATATCTTCAATCTGATCCAGCTCCTTCTGGGGCAACTGTTTCTCCAACACTACAATACTATCCTCAATGAATTATGGTTCATGATAGTGATGTAGATCTGCAATGTTAAATATAGGTGGAATACTCAAACTATCCGGTAACTCCACTTCATATGCATTTCTAGAAGTAAACTTTCTCAAAATCTTGCAAGGTCCAAACTTCCTCATCTGCAACTTGTTATAAGTTCCAACCGGAAATATTTCTTTTCTCAAATACACCATCACTTCATCATCAACTTCAAATTCCTTATGTCTCCTCTTCTCATCTATTTTCTACTTATACTTGTTGTTCATGTGCTCCAAATGTTGCTTAACTTGAATATGTAAGTCCTTTATGTGATCTAAAAATTATTCTTCTTCTGCACTTCTCTGGTCTTCACTGCTGATATCTCTTAATTCTGGTATACCTTTGGGGTGTGCTTCGGTAACAATCTCAAAAGGTTTCCTTTTGGTACTCCTGTTTACTGAATTATTGTAGGTAAACTCTGCTCTTGCAAGAATCAAATCCCAACTTTCGGTTTTGTCTCCAACTATGAATCTTAACAAATTTCCCAAGCTCCGGTTAACTACTTCTATCTATCCATCAGTCTGTGGGTGAAAAGTAGAACTGAACTTCAAATCTATCTTCATCTTCTTCCAAAGTGTTCTCAAAAAATAACCAACAAACTTAGTATCTCTATCTGAAACTATGCTCTTAGGTAATCCATGCAATCTCACCACTTCCTCAAAAAATAGGTCAGCTATATGCACTACATCTGATGTCTTCTAACAAGGTATGAAACGAGCCATCTTCGAGAATCTATTCACTACTACAAGTATAAAATCATTCCCTCTCTATGTTTAAGGAAATCCAAGTATGAAATCCATGCTTATATCTTCCCAAGGTCTCTCTGGTACTGTCAAAGACTTATATAATCCCACATTCTGACTACTACCTTTTGCAACTTGACAAACTCTACAACTCTACACAAATTTCCTAACATCCTTATGAATCTAGGGCCAAAAGTAATTCTCACTCACCACTACTACTGCTTTATCAACACCAAAGTGTTCGACTAATCCTCCACTATGTTTCTCCTTTATCAGATTCTCCCTCATAGAACTGTTAGTTATGTACATCTAGACTCCTTTGAATAACATCCCATCCTGAATGAAGAAATACAACCAATTGCTTCTATCTACCGTAACCGGTTCTCCACATGCTCTCCATGTTAGATACAATGCACCACTAAGAGGTGGAGGGGGTGAATCAGTGGTTCTCAAATCACTTTCCTCTTTTGCAGTCCTTGGTGAACATACCTGTTCCTAGATTTAACTCAATGCAGACTTACGAGCTAGGGAGAAAACTAACTTAAATGTAAACACACTCACAAGGAGACATCACATAACACCAGCATATACGAGGAAAACCCAAGATGGGAAAAACCTCGGTGAGCAATGTTGCTAGAGTCTACTGATCCAATCCAACCTCACAGGTAAACTACCAATTTACAAATATTTTGGGCACCAACCCAAGGAGCACCAACCCCTACCTGATTTATGGGCTACAACCCAAAGGAGCACCAATCCCTGACTTTAGGGCACCAACCCAAGGAGATACAACCCCTACACTGAGCTACAAAATCAGAATGTCATCCAAATATACAATAACAAACTTACCCAATAATTTCTTCAATACCTCATTCATCGGCCTCATGAAAGTACTTGGTGCATTAGTTAACCCAAAAGGCATCACCAACCACTCATACAGTCCTTCATTTGTCTTGATTGTTGTCTTCCACTCATATCTTTCTCTGATCTTAATCTAATGATATCCACTCTTCAAGTCCATCTTTGTAAAGTATTTGGCTCCACTCAAACAGTCCATTATGTCATCCATCCTAGGCAAAGGAAATCGGTATTTCACTGTAATCTTTTTTATTGCTTTGGAACCGGTGTACATCCTCCAATATCCATTCTTCTTAGGTGATAATACTGTTGGTACTGCACAAGGACTCAAACTTTCTCTAATCAAACCTTTATTCAACAATTATTGCTCTTTTCTATTCAACTCTTCATTCTCTGTCGGTGTCATCCGGTGTGCAACTTTGTTAAGAAAACTAGCTCCGAGAATCAGGTCCATACAATGACTGAAACTTCTCACAGGTGGTAATTCATCAGGCAAATTTTCTAAAATGATGTCTTCATACTCTATCAACAACTCTTTTATCTCTTCTGGTTGTTCTTCTTCATGCTCCAGATTCTTAGTCTTCTTAGGAAATAAGGAAAAACACGCATTCTCATGTCTCATTCCATCCAAGAATTTCCTTCCATCCACCAAATAGATTATAGCATTCATACAAACTTCACTCTTCAAAGGCTCCTCCAAGGGCAACAGGGTTTTCTTCCTCCCATCATGTCTATCAAACTGCCAAGGTCTACCCAACAAAAGGTGACAAATATCCATAGGCATAATATCACACAAGACTTCATCATGATAATTCCCAATTTTCACTTTCACCAAACATTGCTCACTTACTAATAACTTATCATCATCCTGAATCCACACTATCTGATAAGGCTTAGGGTGTTTCAATCTTTCCAAATTCAACTTGTATACACATAAAATTGTATATGAGCAATTAAATAAATATTTTATATTTATTTAATAATTATTATTCTATTAAATAGTTAATTTGAAAAGATTAATTTATTTAATTCATTTCACATCCTTCTAATAATTAATTTAATTGAAACATTTTATTAATTAATTCGTTATATCCTTTTCTTCTAATCAATTAATTAAATATCTAATATAAAAATATTCTTCTATCTACTATCCTATAGTCTCATTAATTAAATAATTTCTTAATCATTTAATCCCTTTTCCAACTCACCTTTCATTCTCCACATCACTTCTTTGCCAACTCATCCATCATGTGGCTAAATTAATTCAACAAAATTAAATTAAATTAAATCATTTATTAGCCACTTATCTCCAACTTCCAAAATAAATGAAATATTGTTTACATACACATATTTCCTAACTTTCTTCGACATCCCTATATCTTAGGAGGACTTGAGTCCACTTGTCCTCTCATTCCTATATCTTCTCCAACTATCCTATATCTTTTCAAGTCTTCAACTTAGTCAAGGTGATATGAGTGGCACTTGTCTTCTCCTTCCCCCTTTCTCTCAACCTTCAACTTCTTGCTCATAGCCATCCAATTTGTAAGATTTGATCATGACTGTTGATCTCTGCCACCTAAGCTCATGCACTTAAAAATCTATAAAAAGAGGTCTTCTAAGCCATTTTGAAACTAATAGACTAATAGCTAATCATATAGTCATTCTAGGAGCCTTTATCTTGCATCTGTGAGTTTGAGTTTGAAGCAATTAGCAATTTTAGAGTTCTTATCATAGCTTAATATCATGCTATCTTAAATCATTTGCATATGCATATCATAGTATCAGTTAACTATAAGTCCATTCTTCATATGCCATCTTGGAAGCTACCAATGCTTGTCAAAGAGCAAATCATCTGCAACCAAGAACAATGGAGTTAGGACACAATAAGGTGTAAATCATGAAAGGTATAATCTTATTTATTTCATTTACTTCATGTTACTTCATTGGTTGAAGTTAAGTTTCATGTAGCTTTGATTTTTATATTGTATGATGGACTAACAAGTTTCAACTTTCTTTGGAGTTCAACTTTAACCTCAACATTTTTGGTGCCCACCGTGGGGATTAGGCCTCGAACTTATCTTTCTAATATTTTGTCTTATTCTCGCATAACTAATTTAACGCTTTTGTAAGTTAGTTTCATGCATCTGTGGACTCTGATAGCACATTTGTTAATTAGGTTAGCACTTTTATCAGCTAGGTTAGCATCTGTTTTCAATAGAATAGCACTTTTAATCATGAATTCGTGCTTTCAAACAACAGGTTAGCGCTTTTCATGCACAAGTTAGCGCTTTTACTCGTTAAGATAGCATTTTTACTCATTAGGATAGCGCATCCACATTTTTAGCGCATTTGTTCTGATAGTGGGTAAAATTGGAATTTTCTTTAATCAAAAAGCTAACAACTTTGCAGGTCTGAATGTCCAAGAACTAAAAAATTTGAAAACTACTAACATATCTGTGTGCAGGGTTATTTTGAAGTAAATTTCATGTATTTCCTCACATAATTAATTAGGAGTATTTTGGAAAGTAAAACATCATATCTTGCTCATCTAGCTTAACTAGGAGGATAATCAATAGCATGCAACTTGCATTTGAGTGTTTTCCTTAAAGTACTTGCACATAGATTTTTAAAGGACTTAAAATAAACCTTTGTTTTCCATGCTTGTTGAAGTAGTAGGCAAGTATTCTCTCACCCTCATACAATGATCAGAAAATCAGACCTACTTTCTTTTATGTGTAATCTTTAGAGGGCTTGCCTTCCCAAGCTATCTTGAGGGGGCCAGTGTGAGGGGAACGATCCAAGTGGAAACAGGCTAATACCTGATTCCTTTCGATCCACTCTAAATAAATTGTGTTTTTGATGATAGTCATAAACAACATGTACTGATTAGTTCATACTAACACTATGTTTCCCCATAAACCCCATGGAGCGTAACTTCTATAGGCTGGGAACCTTATGTATTTATAGAGTGTAAAGTGTTGCATGTATGGCCACATGACTGGAAGCCTTTACTCAAAACCACTTCTACTAGTTGCCAAAATCCTTCTAATTGTTGGCGCAGGAGGTCGGCTCTTTGAAGTGGCTCACACACATATGGTTCTTAGTAGAGATATGAAGTTTTCAATGGGGAGTTTCCATGGAAACTGGTGCTTGGCTGCCTCGAAGAAGTGAGTGTCTAGGGTGGAGCCAGTGGGATCAAGCATCTAAATATCCGCTCTGAATAGCATTGCCTTGGGGGAAACCCCATGTGAAATTCAACAATTATTGTCTCGGCCTATCATAGGATTTGTGCTTGCTTGTGCACTTTGTTTTTCAAATATTGTGTTTTATGTCTACAACATGCTCAGTATGGTCAAAAACTTGAAAAATCATCATCTGAAAATGAGCAAAAAATCGATAACTTGCTGGAAAAATTGAATTCCTTGTAATACAGTCAGAATAGTGCTTTTGTTGTGCAGAACCACACATTTTTTGTGTAAAGCAGTGCATTCAAACAATAGTACAATGCTTTATATCATAGGTCCATGCATTTGATCAGTACATTAGCGCTTTTAAGCATAAAACCGTGATTTTGTACCACAATTTTCTGCTTTTAGTCCCACATAGTAGTGATTTCAAGCAACAAAATAGTGCAGTTGTCCCATAGGTTAGCACAAATGTTTTCTCGCATCTGAGATAGAGGACATTTCTGCATATCAGACCAAAATTTCAAAACCAGTTTCAAATACCCTTTTGGAGTAGAGTTGTCTTTAAACTATCACAGACCTTCAATTTAGTCTAATAATCAGGTTTATCAATCAAATAAGGTACTTCCAAAGGCTTCATAAGCATACAATTCACAACAAGTTAGTGATTCAACCATCTTAAGTGCAAAAATCAACATCATTATCAGTTTCTCATCAGGATATATCGAATCCTCTGTCACGAAACTTGATCATATCAACCTTTGTTCATTATCTTGGATATATCGTTCCTATTTTGAACCCAGGTTATATCAAAATTAGAATTGCAGTCACATTGGAATCAAGCAAACTTGTAAACCATCATATGCTTATATGACTTTTAAATATCGCCTTAAGAAAAGAAAACCCAGTTATAAGGCTACTCTGAAGAGGATACGATTCTTATATATCAATTGCAAGATCTTGTTAAAACATAGGACATTCCTACACCATTTTTGTCACTATTTACATGGTTATGGGATAAAATTTGACAGAGTACTTTTGCAAGCACATGCCTTTCAACAACAAGATGTTTTATCACAACACACCAATAACAGTGGTAAAATCAACAAAGCTTATCTTCCTAAACCAGTAATCACTTATTGAATTGTATTTAGAAGGTCAAAACTTGAGAAGTTTTCGAATCAATCGCATGCCATTTTGGACTAGAGCTTAATACGAGCAATTCAGAAAACAACAAAAACAAATGAAAGAAGATAATTCAATGTTTCAAACTTTTGGATACACAGATGTTGATGAAGAAGCGATCAATAACACCATTAGAGACCTTGAACAAGATTTTAAATTTGACAAACTAATGGAGAAGTTATTGGAGAAACAAAATGAAAAATACCTTCTAATGTTGGCAAAATCAGGAGCTAAATTGCCACAAGACTTTAACATAGAAAGTTTGAAACAAGATGAAAATACAAGTAACAATCAAAACACAGATGATCCAAATAAAGAAGATGTAAATCGAGTAAATCATGAAGAAACAAGAGGAGATAAAAAAAGAAAAGACCATGACGATACAAGAAGAGAGCATGGTGATAGAAGAACTTTTCAGGATACAAGGAAAACCCGTATGGATAATCCTTTGTTAACTCTCTCTCAACAAATGCAAACCTTACAACAACAAATACATGATATGCAAAATGGAACAAGTTCCAAGAAATATTCATTGGAGGACATCTGCCCATATCCTTTTGACAAAATTTTAAACATGATACTATTCCCACAACATTGTGAAATCCCTAAATATGATAAATATGATGGGAAACATGATCCTCAAGATCACATTAGGGAATTTTCCACTATGAGTATGGAATTTGCACGCGATGAAACTTACATGATGCGTCTATTCCCTAGGAGCTTAAATGGACAATCAATGGAATGGTTCTCAAGGCTACCATCTAGAATTAAATCTTTTGAAGAACTTGTGAACAGATTTATCTCATAATACTCCTACAATGTAAGAAATGAGATAACAATGCTATATTTATGTAATGTCAAGAAAAAGAATGGTGAACCTTTCATGGTATTTTTACAACGATAGAAAAGAATGTCCAATACATATCCAAGAGATGTACTTGATCAAGAGAAAATGGAAATATTCATTGACAACATTATCAGTAAAATGAGTTACCATCTTAAAATGCAATGTCCTCTTTCTTTTGCTAAGATGATTGAAAATGGTCTAAAGATAGAAGATGCAATGCTAAAGAAGGGAGAGTTAAAATTTTACAACAATTCCTACAACAACAACAATCACAACAACAACAACAATAATAACAATGAGAAACCTAAATTTTGGTCAAAGAATAGGAATGTTACCAATGGATGAAATGACGACAACAATGCTACAAAACAACAACCAATCTTTAACTTATCTAGTCAAGTATCAAACAACAATAATCAAGAGAATAGTAAATCCAACTCTTTCTTCTCCAATCCTTGCAGGAAATTCACCAACATTGGAGAACCATTGGAATCAACTTTGAAAACTCTTCTTGCAAATAAATTAATTACTTTGCCAGAAGCAAGAAATTATGAACCTCAATTCAAACCTGATTCATGGAATGGCAATCATTTTTGCAATTACCATCGAAACAAAGGACACCAAAATAATGATTGTCAAAGATTGAAACATCTTTTTCAAGACTTGATTGATAACGGAACTATCACAGTGGATGGTCATAAGACAAACAAATCACTTCAGGCATTCAAAACTCCACTTCTAAACTATGAAAAGGGTGAACAATGTAAATTAAAAGATGACAAAGGAAAAGATAAATTAAATTACACTTATACATATGATGATGTGGTAAATGTCATCTTCATTAAAGATAGCATACCTTGAGAACCAATCAACTTCATTACAAGAAGAAAACTAAAGGTTACATTTTTGGGTATAACAAATAAATCAACATCCACTTCAAGACAATACAAATTAGTGGAACAATTGCAAAGGATACCCGCTCAAATATCAATTTTGGAACTCCTAAAAGTTTCACCTATGCATAAGGAAATATTGGAGGAAGCTCTAACGGAAACAATAGTTTCAAAAGTTCTGGATGTGGATCAGTTCCAAAACATGGTGGGACACCTCATAGCCCCTCATTGCTTATCCTTTTCTAAAAATAATGATGCATTCTTGAAACACCCTCACAATGCTCCCTTACATGTTGAAGTCACCATTCATAAAACCCGTGTCAAACACGTACTCATAGATGGTGGAGCTAGCTTAAACATGTGTGAATTAAGTTTAATAAAGGCTTTGGGATATTCAAAAAATGCAATAGATCCAAAGTAACCATCAAGGCATATGATGAATAAGAGTGTTCTTCTAAAGGAACTATGGTATTAGCAATCAAAATAGGACATGTGGAAAGGAATACATTATGCCAGGTTTTAGACTTGAATCTATCTTATAATATTCTTTTGGGAAGACCATGGATTCATGACATGTAAGCAGTTTCTTCTACATACCACCAGTGTGTAAAGTTTCATCATAATGGACAATAAGTCACTATAGTCACGGACTGATAATACGATGAAACTATAAGGATTCGGTCAACTACTGAGAGGGGTGGGGGTGGATCAGTAAATAGAAAATAAATTAAACTTTCACCAAAATTAATTACAACTTAGAAACAACTTGCAAAACTAACTTAATTCTGACTATCTCCTTGATCCTCTGACCATACTATTGAATGTTTTCTCCTTTATCCACCTGCATATCATCAAATTTCCCTCTAAGTGTCTCTTCTTTGGAAATATTAACATGCTCATCACCGCTACAGATATCTTCCAGTTTCTTCCATACTTGATATGCACTCTCCAATCCATGAACATCAACATATTCTAAATCAGATAAGGAACTAATGATGGCCTCTAATGCTTGATTGTTCTCCTGTTGCTCCTTCTTTTGATCATCTGTCAGAATCCCACTAGGCAAGTTATATTTAGTAACAACATGTTTCCAATATTGACTTCCTAAGCTCTTGATATAGATCTTCATCGTATCACTCCAAATTTTGTAGTTTTCCCTATTGAACTTTGGACCTTCTTTCTTCATCATGTTCTCCTAGATCTTTTCCTCAATCTATTAGGCTTAAACACAAGAGGACCTGAAATGCTCTAATACCAATTGATAATATGATGGAACTATAAGGATCTAGTCAACTACTAAGAGGGGGGGGGGGTGAATAAGTAAATAGAAAATAAATTAAACTTTCACCAAACAAACTTTCAACTCTGAAACAACTTGCTAAACTAACCAGTTTAGTCATTGTATCCAAAACTACAATTGCATTGCCAAACTTTACCGGTTGACCAAAACATCAATGATACAATGCAATAGATCTAAAACTCAAATACCATTTAATAAAAACATTAAACCACTTCACTAATATCAGTAATAGCTCATTTCAAATAATTTCCAGTCATCTAAACATATCTAAGTGGATTTACTAGTCATTCAAATCAACCATATCAAAAACACATCCACAAAATCATTCACCACTTGACACAATGATTTTTCACATGGAAACCCAAATGGGAAAAACCATGATGGGGATGAATACCCACAAGTATTCTGAAGTCTTTTGAAGTTTGCCCTATTAGGAGCCAAGCCTTGTTAGAAGCTTATACAACAATGTCTTATTAAGAACAAATCTGGTTAAGGACCACCCGATTCTAGGATTGACTACAATACCCTGTTAAAGGTAATACCCTGTTAGAGGTAACCTCGGTGGAGGATTTCAATTCCAAGCTAATGGATCACCTTGTTAGATGATTTCAACAAGAATCATGTTAAAGCTTACTCGGTTAAGGGATTTAACTATTGTAATGGTTAGAGAACAACAGGTTCTTTGCTGATCTAGTAATAACACTTCCTTGCTTAATCAGATCCTATTCATCTCCTATCTACCTTCACAAAATTTTGCAGACACATCTTCTAGTTCGACAACAATCACTCTTCCACACTTAACCAAATTTTCCAACACAATTACAAACAACTCGTCAACCTTAAAAACAAATACAATAGGTCGGTAACACAACACAAACCCTACAAATCTCATAGAGATTACAAACATATCGGTTCAATCATTAACCATTGGATTACATAGCAATCAACTACACATTGTTCTAGACAACTTGAACCACTCCTCGATAATTGCACATTGGATCATGTAGCTCATCACACATTTTTCACTTCATGTTGTGCATTTGATCATTCCCAAGATAAACAATTATCTTCACATGCCAAATCCACTTAGAAACTCATCGCGTGCATCATGCATACATGGCATCTTAATCTTCGATCATAGATCATCACAACTGATTCTCCAAGCTCCATCAATTAGGGTTAAGCTTGTCAACTGGTTAGGGTTACCAATTGATCTCTCTGCTTCAATAATAGTACTGGTTGCCTTCACTACTTTACTATTGGCCCAGTTTGCCATTGCATCAAAATACCGATCTATCAACGTCTGATACAAATTATAGAGATATGGATTGCATGGGAGGCAGTTATTCCCTTGTCACAAATCCTGAGGGGAGCGCTGACCATTTTTCAAACAATCTCCCCCTCAGCGTTATTCGAGGGGATTTGAACCCGTGACCCAACGCTCTGATACCATTTGTTGGCCTAGTTTGTCATTACATTAAAAGATTGATCTATCAACGTCTGATACAAACTATAGAGATATGGATCGCACAAGAGGCGGTTAGTCCCTTGTCACAAATCCCGAGGGGAGCGCTAACCATTTTTCCAACATTTACTACCAGTTGCATTATTGCATCATTACTGGTTGCAATACATCTTCATTACTGGTTACTATTGACATCAATGACAATACTATACTTCATCAATGCAATCTTCATGCAATGCCAACAATATCCCCCTTTGGCATTGATGGCAATACAAATATCAATACCCATTGATTGTGATGATTGAGAGTAAAGCACATACACAAGTATAGGAATCCTAGTTTACATTTTTACCATATACTCTCCTTCAACTGTATCTTCATGTCTTCAGCTGGTAACTGGCTATCAATCATATACAATTCTTCTCCCCCTTTGACAAAAATTCCAAAGTGAAGGTAAATCATTTTGGTTTTCATCCATGCTTCACCGATCTACAACTAGTTGCTCCCTCTCCGGAGTAGCTCCACTCTACACCAATCCATCTTCAAGATTTTCAATAAGCTCCGGGATTGATGTCTTCCACATTTGCTTAATTGACTTCATGTAGGGGTACAACCCCTAACTTACCTCTAAGATACTCAAATGTAGCCTTAGGTAGAGGTTTAGTAAAGATATCTGGTAGTTGTTCTTTAGTAGATACATTCTTCTATGACACATCTTTACTTTGCACTTTCTCTCTCAGAAAATGATACTTTAGCTCAATATGCTTTGTCTTAGCATGCAACACCGAGTTCTATGAAATGTTTATAGCACTTGTGTTATCACAAAAAATTCTTACCGGTTCAAATATTTTCAACTTGAAACCTTCCAAAATGTGTTTCATCCAGATTGCTTGGGTACAATTCATATATGCTGCAACATATTCAACTTCTTCTGTTGATTGAGAGATACAACTCTGTTTCTTGCTACTCCAAGACACTAGTCTGCCTCCAAGAAAAAATGCTCCTCTGGTTGTACTCTTCCTATCATCAACATTTCCTGCCCAATCTGCATCTGTATAGACTTTTAAATCAAAGTCTTCTGTATATGGATACCATAATCCATAATCAATTGTGCCTTTCAGAAACCTAAAAATTCTTTTGGTTGCAACCATGTGTGTCTTGTTCTTTCTGATTTACCCGATGTTGTTTTACTGGTTACCGATATATCTTGCATGGTGTTTGTGTTAGGCTGCAAGGATGAGATGTCCTTCATTGGATCTCACGACATTGACTACATCAAAACAATATAATTGCTTCCATCAAATCTTAGACTCTCCTTCTTGAACACATAGGTTTCCATCCCAGATCTCGTCAAGCGGTCAAGCTTCTTCCAGAGGATCTAGCTCTGATACCAATTGTTGGTTGCAACAATGAAGGAAAACTGAGAGAGGCAATGAATCAATTTTTATCGTATTAAGCCAATTAAGCATAATCTCATATTCCAATTAACTGCAGTAAGAGTAAAGATAAAGACAATAGCAACAACATACATAACACCAAGATTTTGACGTGGAAAACCTGGTTAAGGAAAATACCACAGTGGGAACCTACCCACAATAAGATGATACTCTGCAGTAGTATGTGTAAATATTATGATGGGGAATGCACATGCATTCAAGCACACTTCCTAGAGCTCACTGCTCCAAATATAATGACCCAGAAGGCTCCAAACCTCAGGGAAGGTTCTCTACCTAGAGCTCACTACTCAAAATATAATGAACCATAAGACTTCAACCCTCAGGGAAGGTTCACTACCTTACAATAATGATTAGACTACAATCCGAATTACATGAATTGCAAAAATAGCATTTGCTAATGCTTGATGACAGTTTTGATTAAGCTCATTTGTCTTCTCTGCAACAATCTCTGCTAAATACATCATACCAAAAGATAAATTCTCCTATGCACACATACACCATTCTTTGGTAATGTAGACACTCCAACCACACCCAAATTACATGAATCTAACACCTATTTATACAATTCATCAACCTTGCTATAAGGTCGACTAAACCCTCAAACCTTAATTACAAAATTATCTCATGATACATAAATAAAGCACCGGACAAATATAAGGTCATACATGACATAGCGTAGACCTAAATAAAATCTCAAACACGCATCACCACTGGAAATCTCGCCAAGAACAACCATAACACGCTACACCACCAAAAATGCCGCATAACATGAAGAACTTACCAGATCATCAAAATCACCAATACCACACACAAGGATCAATGCAGACTATAAAAACAAAATATGACATGATCAATAAACACCAACAAGCACATTAGAACCATCTGCAATAGCTGGACCAACACCAAGTTTATTCAAATCTTCATTGATCAACACACTAACTCTTAAGAACACCAAAACAACAACAATTCAGACTAAAATGATGACTTGCAGAGCACCAAATCATGAACCATCTAAATTAAAGATACACATGAACATCCAAAACATTCTCACAAATCTACAACAAAAGATATGATCATACCAGAGCACAATGGATCAAATACCAAAATCAACAATTGGTATCCTCCTAATTCTTTAATATTCGCATGAATGTATGCACTCATGTGTTCCACATGAAGAGCATTGTACATAACCAATGAAATGCCTTGCAGATCATCTTCCACTAGTATTTAGGGGTTCTTCTTGAACTTAGGCCGAGATCTCTCAGTTATATCAACTACTAAAGGTGTATCCATTGTAGAGATATCAAATTTGCAAATTTCACAAAGAAATACCTCGCTTCACTGAATTAGGGTTTTCACGTTGAATCATGTTCACACCTCGATCACCTAGAAATATTTTTGCAGAGCTCACTTCAACTCTCTATTACAAAATGAAAAGTGACAAATGAATGGTAAAGGTTGCCTTTTAATCACTCACACTTATAACTTTTTGTAAAGGGGATAATTAGGTGACTTAGCAATTTGCAACAATGAAGGAGAAATCACCAAATCACCTATTTTTGCTTTGGGGGAGATGATGCCTGAAGAGGATAAAATCGTGTAAGGTGAGATTAGATGGTTATAAATCCAAAGAAACATTCAAAATGCAAACAAAACCATTTTATACCTTGCAAGATATCATCTCCCTTGGATTGAGCTTGATGAAGTGAAGGCACCCCTTGATGATGCTCCACTTGAAGTGCTCTTTTGATTGATTTGGATGTGGATTGATCTCCTTTGTGCTAAAAAAAATAGATTGATGGATTGGATTTGGATTGAAAGATTAAGGATGGATGGATTTGATAGAGGATTATGAAGAGAGTGTGATAGGAGGAGAATTTGACAGCATAAGGATAGAAGAATGGAAGACCCTTTGTGAGGAAATGATCATCCAACTTATAGATTAGAGGAGGCCAAGAAAGGGCCAAGATTGATTTCCTTATGGAGGGTTGAGATTGATTTGAGATAGAAGGCATGGATCAAGGGTGCCTTGGGAAAATAAACATGAATATAAAATCCCTTGGGAAAAGGGGGGAGAAATTTGAATTTCAAACATGAGGAATTAAAAATTCCAAAATAAGGATGCATTGAGGGATTCAAAGAAATTTGAATTTATTTGAGAGACTCAATGTTGATGTGACATGAGTGGGAATTAAAAATTGAGGGATAATGATAATAATGATTCTGAGAGATTCTAGAAGGATTAATTAGGCTAATGGGATTAGGAAAAGTGATTTGTAGGAATCACATGAATAGGTTAATTAATTAAAATTAATTAACTGAGTGGGTGTAGACGCAATAATTATTGGAGGGGACTTTAGAAGAATAGGGGACTAATTAATTTATTTGATAAATTAATTATTGGACAATAGTGATAGATTAATTAAATTAGATTTAATTAACACTAAGAATAATAAGGACAACACAATTAAGTCAATTAATTATGTTGACAGGGTTTAATTAATTAAATATTAATTTTAGGTGTCTACAATGCCTTTACATTCAAAAGAGGGGGTAAATCCACTAGATTAAGTCAGTAGTTAGACTAGGACTGAATACTAAGTAGATTGATTGAAATGGAATGTGTTTGACCCTCTTTTGTAAGTTGAGTAGTTGAATTAAGACTAAGTGCTGGAAATGAAGACGAATATAAGAAAAGAATGAGCTATAGATTCGAGATTTTGGCGTGCACCTAGATCTGAGAAGTTTGAGATGACTCAGAGTTTCTCTGTGAAATCTACCAAAAGTAGCAGGGATCATGTGTCCGGACCAGGTCACCCACCCTCTTGGTCCTCCGAACTTTCTGCGTGTCAAAAAGGGTTTCTCCGTCTCTACAAATAAAGCTCAATTCCAAAAATATAGTTGTGCACCTGCTTCCTACACACATAAGGAAAGGGAAATGTGTTGGGAATAGGGGTTTTCCTTTAGGTCAAACCCCAATTTTGGAATTAACCAAGTGGCTGAAATAATGTAATTGAAATGATTGAAAGTAGAAATCCTCCTCTTTGAGGGGATGTTGAATTGACTAAAAATAAAATGTTTATACCTCCTTGTGAAGTTTTTCTTGCCTCCACATAGAATTATGATTTTATGTATTATAATGATGATCTCCTCTTCAATGCTTGAAATATTGACTCTATTGTTGCTCCAAATATTGAAGGAAGACTAAAAATGCTCAATTTCTCTTGAATGCTTGAATGCTTGATCCCTTGAATACTCATATGCTTGATTGAATTTCCATCTATATAAAATGAGAGGGGAAATCCCTTTTATATACTTTCCAGTATATTAATTAATTAATTTTCTGACATGATTTGACATAGAGGGGGTTTTTGCGCTTCAAATTTGATATAGGTCAAGGGGAGGGGCCCAAGGATATGTCCCATTAAGGGGGGCCAGGGTGCTACACCATGTTCCTACCCTAATTTGGGGCAGGATCAAGGTGGCAATTGGAAGCATCATTGAGTTGAATAAATTTTTTGAAATGTGTGAGCATAATTAGGTCTCCAATCAGGCCAAGGGGCGCAAACACTTAGGCGAAGTCCCAAATGAGGTCGAAAATTGCAAGGAGTGCAATTTTAGGATGCTACATTTAGCCCCCACTTTAGTGGGAGTATGAGCTTATGTAAATACTCATGATAAAGTACAAGGAATTCAGATTGAAAGACTTTCACCATGTCAAAGTGGCAAGATACACCAAACCCCCAGTGGACTTTAGGATCTACGCCTTCAATGATAAGGTAAAAGGGAAGATCATGAGAGAGAAAGAGATAACCATGACTACAACTAGTAAGGTTCTCTTACTATGATTCATGAAAAGAAAAAACACCAAAAATTAAAAAGCAAAGACAAAGTTTACTAAGTAACTTTAAGTATCAAAAGAGAGAATCATGAGCAGAGTGTATGCCCCCACGTTAAAGCAATTGCAAATGCATTGCTAGGAGAAATTTCTTTAAGGTAGGATACACCCAAAAAGACAATCTCATTATCACAATAATTTAGCCCCCAATAGAGGATAAATCAAAGGATAATGAACACAAGGAATTAAACACGAGGTGGTTTCACCTAACTTTGGAGTCAGTATGATTTTTATGATAACTCATGTATACCATGTATATATATGTGCATAGAATTGTCCTCATCCCCCAAAGAAAGGAAACCACCATGGAAGAAGGGAACACATGTGTCTTTCGATTCAACAGGGAAGAGACCAAAAGAGATCTCAATGCTTTGCATCATCCTCAAGTAGACAGAACTAGGGACATCAAATAGAAGAATAGGGAAACAAATTGAAGAACATCACAAATAAGCAAGAGATGAGAGAGAGAGAATCTACAATGCAAATGGAGATAATCAAGAACGTCGTCCTCCCCCGATCTTGTTGATCATTATTTTGGGAACGTGGATAACACACAAGAGGAGCCACATCAATCACAGTAGATATCACAAGTTCCAAACAAGGACAATGCTCTAATGATGAGTCACTTTGTTCATTACTAGGAGCTAAGATTAATGGTTTTGAAAATTTTGCAAATAAACCATTGTCAACATCAATATATTCATATTCAACATCAGAAATATTAGGATCAACATTTTCACTTATTTCTTCATCAAGATTTATAAGAATAGGAGCTCTAATAGGAATAGAAATTGAACCATCATTTGTTTTAAGCATTTTGCATCTTGGATAATTTGGTTGAATATTTTGTTTAGGATAAAATAGATCATGTCAACAGTTGGTGTTTTAGGAGAAGAAATGGTTTGAGAAACAACTTCACAAGCTCTAGCACGACGTCTTCGTCGATGTTCTCTCACACATCAGTTTTGTCTGGTTTTGGCTCAAGGTTTAGGTTCATTTGGTATAGGATTCTCTCTTCTTTTAGGGAAGGATGAATGTGCTGAGTTTTTTAGGTTGGACAATAGGAGAGGTCATTCATTTCTCTGTATAAGATAAAGGAGGAGCAACCATACCATATAAAGGAGGAATGGGAGGTGTAGGAAGAAGATTGGGTCCATCATGAGGAGGAGGGATAGGTCTACCCTTAAGAGGAATAGATTTATGCTTAGGAGGAAGAGCATTTCTACCTTTGGGAATAAGAGTAGACTCATTCATAGGAGAAGGAATAGATTCTTCTTAAGGAAGAAGAATATTTATTTCCTTAGGAGAAAGGATACTCTTCTCTTAAGGAGAAGAAATAGGTGCCTCTTTGGGAAGAAGATTATTTATTTCCTTAGGAGGAAGAATAATCGTATCCTCAAGAAGGGGTATATGATCATTAAGGAGAATGCTAAGTGTCGGATTTATAGGTTTACTCAATGACAAAACCATCTCCTTTTTCCAGTTTTGATATGATCTAAAGGGAGCATCACTTCTAGGTTAAAGAAGCTGGAACCATTCAGACCAAAAGTAATCAAGAAAAATGTCTCCATTCCTCACTGTAGGTTGATACATGCTATTATTAAAGGGTGATTTTATCATTATGAGGAAATTTAAAACACTTATGAACCGTGGAAGCACTTGCTTTCATGGAAGAGAATCAAGGATGTCCCAACCTCACACGAAATTGATCGGATGTAGGAATGATATAAAATTGAACATCTAAGCATTTAGTGTTGACATCAATAGCAAGTGTGATAGAACCAATAGCAGGATAAGAAAAACCATAAAGAACTTTAACTACCACATAAATATAATCATATATCACTTGATTCAATTGCAAAGTAATGAAATTATTCAGTTATCACATCAACCATGTTGTTGGCATTATGGATGAATTGATTATCTATTGAATTGATGTTTTGTCATTGATGTCAACACTAGCTGTTATGATTGGTTACCGGTAGATAGGTTTTGGTTATCGGTAGAAGATCTAGTGTTACTAGCAGAAGAGACTATCTGTTGGTCACTTCCGGCATGTTTGGATCAGTGAAGTATGTTTGATTTCATGTGTTATATGCTCCATGAGGATGTTTTGGTCAATTGGTATTGTCTTGGTAATAAGATGCTATCATAAACTCTGGTAAACCCTTACCAGCATTGGTTTAAGGGTTTACTGACAGGGCTTTCATTGAGGAATCATGACAAGATGCATAATTGGTGTTGGTGCAACTTCTTCATTGATTTCAGGATGCTGAAGATGTTCTTTGACCGTGCTTCAACTGCTTGAAGAAATTGCTTTGGCGTGGTGGACCCAAAATAGGTCTGGTACCTATCTAGGTTATGGACCGGTATCATGCTAACATGTACTCTACATGTTACCGGGATGTTTTGAGATGATTTATGGATTTTTCATTGTTGTTTTGGTCTTAAGCCGACCTGGCATATCATTGTAATATTGAATTATGTAATGATTTTATTGTAATATCTTTTAGGTGGCCGACCTAATTGGTTTAGGCCTTAGGGTTTGTATAAATAAGAGGTAGAAAATCTTTGTAGAGTATCATGGTTATTGAAAGGTCATGGTCAAGGAATGTAATGTGCGAATATTGTAATATCATCCAAGCAGAGGAGTTAGTCGATCATTGGTGATCAAATTGGATTCAAAAGAGGATTTAGTCCTCCGACATTGAGCTTAACCGAGACTATAATCAGGCATGGTAGATGCTATTTCTAGAAGTTCACTCTATTGGATTGTTGTCCATTTATCTTGAGATGGTTGTAGCCTCTCTGTAGTCAGTGAGACTCCTTTGTAATGAGCAGTACGCTCTAGGCAGTGTGCCTTCCTGCATGTGCAGGCCCCTCATTGTAACACATACTTTCTGCAAAAGTATCATCTGACTGTGGGTAGGCTTCTTACCGTGGTTTTTCCCTTTCCGGGTTTTCCATGTACAAATCATGGTGTTATATGGCATGGTTTCTTTGCATTGATTATCTGTTTAATTGTTAAGTTACATTGTTTACCAGTATCTATGTCTACCGGCATTTGTTTCTTCTCTACCAGTATTTGAATGTTTATGTGCTCTGATTTAAGATTGTATTGTGGATTAAAAGTTATAATCTATTAACAACTAATTCACCCCCCCCCCTCTCAGTTGTTCACCAGTTATCCTAACACATGCAAGCAAGATCAATAAGAACTCCTCTAGCGGGTATACCTTTGATTTTTGCACTTATGTATAATGGGCGTTTGGGTTCTTTAATGGTCTCACTAGGATCAAATGTGATGCATAAATCCTTAGGAGGTTCTTGTTGATCTATAAGGCTCACCATATTATTAGATTCAAGGCCAACATCATTGGGAGAGAAAGTAAGATGATCAGTTTCAAGCACATTAGTGGAATGGGATGGTAAAGGATCAATGAAAATATGAAGATTTTGATTAGGAGGAACTACAAATTTGTTTCCTTTATCATTCACACCTGCCACAGATATGGTATTGTTATCAATTAATTCTTGAATCTTACTTCTCAATGAAAAACATTTTACAGTATCATGACCAAGTTGCTGATGGTATTGACAAAAGGATTTAGCATCAAAGTAAGGTGAAGTTGTCTTAGATGAATAAATTGGTTTTATTTGGGGAATTTTCAAAATATTATTTTGTATTAACTGACACATAATTCTATGCAAAGATTCATTCAAAGGAGTAAATTATTTTTCTCTTTTAAAGTATTTGGACAAACGAGGCACTCTTGTAGTGGCTACCAATTGATTGATTGATTGGTTGTTGTTGTTGTCATTGAATTTGATGAATCCTTTGTTTGGTTTGATCTTCACAAATGGTTGTTGAGCACTATCACCCTTATCACTCGAAGCCATGGAAGGAGATGATTGTTCCAATTGACTCACAATCAGTTGATAATTGGGAAGTACTACACACAATTACAGAAAGAAAGTAAACTTAGTTAAGATAATTTTATCCCTAATATCTTTTTGTAAATTAGCAATTAAAATCTTTTAAATATCTTGATCAGGCACAGGAAAAGAAATCTGATAATACAAAATAAAAGCATTACCCAGTTGTTGAAAAGAAGTAATAGAATAAGGAAGCAAAGAACAATACCATTGCAATGCTCTATCCCTTAATGTTCTAGTAAACAATTTCGCTAACAATCTTTGATCATGAGAAAAGTCAGTACACAAAGTTTGGAACATTTTAACATGAGTTAAGGGATCACCTTTTCCATTATAAAGTTCTAATTAAGGGACTTCTACATGTTTAGGAGGGACAACTCTAACAATGTCACTAGATAATGAGATCTCTACATCAAATGTGGGCACATTATACTTAGATTTATTCATAGAAGCTATTTGTTGTTGTAAGGAAGACATTGCTTGGGCTAAACTATGGATTGTAGATTCGGTAGAAGGACTGAAATTAGACATTGTTGAATGAAGGAAGATATTGAGAATAAGGAGGTGGGACACTATGATAAGTGTGTAATGGAGAAGGTTGGGTAACACATGGAAGATTCATTGGAGGAATGAAGGAATTGTGATTGAAGGAGTTTCCCCCTTGACTAACATTTATAGGCAGTGAGTGTGATTGGGTAACAAGGGGAACACTTGTCATAGGAGGAATGAAAGAAGAGGTATTTCCCCCAGGACTAACACTTGTAGGTATGACATTTTGTGTAGAGGTAGCCATGATGTTTGATGTGAAGGTAGGCACACTAGTTATAGGAGTTGTCAAAGGAATGGAATGATTAACGTGACAACTAGGAGGTTGTATATAACCTAGGTTTTTATAACAAATATTCATAGGAATGATGTTAGAATCAACAATATGAGCATTACTATGCAAGATATCGACACCATGTTTATCACTTTGAATCATTCTTTTTAATCCTTCAATCAATGGGAGAGCTTCACTTTTTGGGTATTCTTGACTCATCCACTGTTGTAGATTGTCAAATTGATTGTCCATCTTTGCCAATTAGTCAACAGATACCCTAGTTAGTGACTCCTCCTCATCATGACAATTATCAAGAGGATAAATGGGAATAGCTACAGGATTGGATGAACCACCAATATCCTCATTGAAAAAGCTAGCCAAATTAGGCTCTATTTCCTTGATAATTAAACCTCGAGCAGCCTTAATTCTACAACTTCTCCTTATGGGGATACCATAGGTAGGACTAATAGTAGTAAAAATCATGCACTAAGGGAGAGAAATTGGAACTTTGAATTTCAAATTTCAGAATAAAAAATTCTAGGAAAATGATTGAAACAATAAAGATTAATAATGTAATCTCCTAGGAATTTAAATTTTAAAATTAGGGCTTTACTAAAATAACCTCTTAATTTAAATTTAAAATTATCCCTTATAAGATAGAAATTTAAATTTAAAATTAGGGCAAAAAATGACCTCTTAATTTTAACAAATTTGAAAGGAGGGAAGATAAAATTTAAAATAAGGGTTGTTCAAAGCTAACCACATAATTTTAAAATTAAAATTTTGGAATGTTGAGATATTGAATAAACCAATTTAATTTTTTAAATTAGGGTATATAAAATTAAACACTTAATTTTAAAATTTAAATTGAAAATTGAAATGTTGAAATTCATATTTGTTTTCAACCTTAGGGTGACCTAAAATCAATAAAATTTCACAAATCTTTGGAATTGAGCAGTAAAATATAGTCAAAACAGACTCCTGAAATTTGGGGAGAAGAAGTTGGGATTCCAAATGTTTAGGGAAGCAAGATATTCTGATTTTAATGTGAATTCCAGAAGGATATGAGAATTGGAGATGTCAAGATATGTGAAAACAAGCCTTGAAGGTCGAAATAGGACACACTTAAGATGTTTAATAAATGATTAATTGAAAGAAAGAAATAAAAAAGAGAAATATTAAGGTTAAGGGCCAACTTTTGTGAGCTTTAGATCTAATTAAATTTATTAAATGCTTAAAGGTAAATTTGAAATTGGACAAGATTAATTTAAATTCAAAAATTAGGGTTTGTTGCAAAAACCGCTTAATTTTAAAAATTTAAATTTGAAAATTTGAATGTTGCAAGGCAGGAATTTGAATTTTTGAATTGAAGCAAGGATTCAAATTTGAAAATTAATTCAAGATCTACACAATCCACAAGTTCAATTTTAAAATTAAAAATTAGGGTTTTTTTTTTATTTTTTTATTTAACATCTTAATTTTAATTTTTTTGAAAATTGAATGTGTAAATGAAAACTTGAATTGTAAAACTGAAGAGTTCTCATATTTGAAACAATCAATCCAATTTAGACAAAATACAAGCTCAATTTTAAATCTAAAATTTAGGGTTTTTGTGAATTTAACCTCTAAATTTTTTTAAATTGCAAGGAAATTAAGCTTGTAATTGAAAATTTAAATGTTAAATTGCATACACTCAAATCTGAAAACAAAAATCATAATTAAGGGTCTAAGGAGTCGGGTTCACCAAAATGTAAAGGGGAAAATTAAGTGACTTGGCAATTTGCAAGGTAGAAGGAGAAATCACCAAATCACCTATTTTCGCTTTGGGGGAGATGATGCCTTTGCATTCAAAAGAGGGGGTAAATCTAATAGCTTTAGTCACTAGTCATATTAGGACTAAATACTAAGTAGATTGATTGAAATGTAATGTGTTTGACCGTCTTTTGTAAGTTGACTAGTTGAATTAAGGCTAACTGCTGGAAATGAAGACAAATATGAGAAAACAATGAGCTACAGATTTGGGATTCGTTGTGCACCTGGATCTGAGAAGTTTGAGATGATTCAAAGTTGCTCTGCAAAATATACCAAAAGTAGCAGGGACCATGTGTCTGGACTAGGTTGCCCACCCTTTTGGTCCTCCAAACTTTTTGTGTGTCAAAAAGGGTTTCTTCATCTCTGCAAATAAAGCTTAATTCCAAAAGTATATTTGCGCACCTCCTTCTTGCACACAAAAGGAAAGGGAAATGTATTGTGAATAGGGGTCATCCTTTAAGTCAAACCCCGATTTTGGAATTAACCAAGTGGTTGCAATAATGTAATTGAAATGACTAAAAGTAGAAATCCTCCTCTTTGAGAGGATGTTGAATTCACTAAAAATGAAATGTTTTTACCTCCTTGTGAAGTTTTTCTTGCCTCCACATGGAATTATGTTTTCATGAATTAGAATGATGATCTCCTCTTCAATGCTTGAAATCTTGACTCTATTGCTATTCCAAAGCTTGAAGGAAGACTGAAAATGCTCAATTTCTCTTGAATACTTGAATGCCCAGATGCTTGATTGAATTTTCATCTATATCAAATGAGAGGGGAAATCCCTCTTATATACTTGCCAGTAGGATGAATTAATTAATTTTTTGATATGAGCCGACATAGAGGGGGTTTTCCCACTTCAAATTTGAGATAGGTTAGGGGGAGGGGCCCAAGGATAGGTCTCCATTAAGGGGGACCAGGGCACCACACCCTGGTCTTGCCCTAATTTGGGGTAGGATCAAGGTGGCAGTTGAGTGCATAATTGAGCTTAATGAAGTTTTTGACATGTGTGAGCAAAATCAGGTCTCCGATCTGGCCTAGGGGCGCAAGCACTAAGGCAAAGACCCAAATGCGGTCAAAAATTGCAAGGGGTGCAATTTTAGGATATTACACTTTTTAATATAATAAATGAAATTTGCTCTAAATCTTTTGAATACCTTGCATCCACCAACTACACTCAATAAATTCCCTATGGATCTCCAATTTCGCTCAAAATCTTCTAGAGACCCTCCCAAAATATACAATGCATCAATACAACTATAGACAATATGTCGATCTTCCAACACCAATTGTTGGTAGGGGAGAATAGGATTTTCATGAAAACACCCCCTAGGCTAGAGGCCTTAAACTAATTCCCAGAGGAATTTGTAGCACCGAGATCAGGTGCCGACCAATTTCCTGCATCATAATCACTCTTCTTCACCCATCTTCTTCATTTGATCTCTGATTTCTTCTCAAGACGTGCAAACGTGAGAAGGCATGGAATGGTCAGATAAAACAAGAAACAAGCATAAGCACATAAATTACAAAAACTAAGTATACCTTCCCAAGCTTGACTCCTTCCTCGGATTGAGCCTTGGATGAAGTGGAGGAACCCTTGTGCTCCACTTGATTGGATTGCCTCCTTTGATGTGGATGTGGATTTCTCTCCTTTTGTCAACAAGATTGGTTTATTGATTGGATATGGATTTGAGTTTGGGATTATGATGGTATGATAGGAATAAGATAGAAGAGAAATGGCCAACATAAGAGTAGAAGAATGATGTTGTCCCTTTGAGAAGTAAAGATGCTCCAATTTATAGATTGGAGGAGGCCAATGGAGGGTCAAGATTGATTTGATCATGAAGGGATAGGATTAGTTTCAGATAGTGGACATGGATCAAGGATGCCTTAAAGGAATAAAAAAGAATATAAAATTCCTTGGGAAAAGGGGGGAAAAGGAATTTGAAATTTCAAAATGAGGATGCATAGGGGGACTCAAAGAAATTTGAATTTATTTGACAGGCTCAATGTTGATGTGACATGAGTGAGGGAATTAAAAATTAGAGAATATTAATAAGTGGGATTATGAGAGATTATAGAAGAATTAATTAGGCTAAGTGGGATTAGGTAAAGTGATTTGTAGGACTCACTTTAGTTAGGTTAATTAATTAAAATTAATTAACTGAGTGGGTTTAGAGGAAATAATTATTGGAGGGACATTAGAAGAATATGTTGGTATTTTGGTATGGTTTTGTCATTGATGTCAACAACTACTAACAATTATCAACTCTGGCACTTTGGAGAATCAACAACATTCACCGGTATCTGGTACACCGGCAGATATAATGATCACCGGCACTTGGAATGGAATGGAAATCACATGGCTATGTTGAAGACATGGTTTGGACACTTTGTCTTGAAGGTTTGTTAATTGGCATATTCGTATTTGTATATTTGTTGTTACCGGCAAATAGGTCCAGGTTACACACCGGCAGGTTTATCTTTTCTAGATCAGCATGGCACGCTATGGAGATGACTTATTATTGTTGTAAATGCATTAAGCCAACATGTTGAATTGGTTATTGCATCGGGCATTAATTTATTTGTAAATTGATTTTATTGTATTATCCTTTAGAGTCGACCTACTAAAATTGGTCTTAGGGTATGGTATAAATGTAAGATCTTATTTGTAAGATCAAATGAGGAATGCGAAAAAGAATTGTGTGAAGGTATATGCAAGAATAAGTAGATCTATACACACAGACATCATTTGAAGGTGAAGGAAGGTTTTGTGAAAGCATATCAGAACTACATCGGTACTGAATCCAGCATATGAAGATGCTATTTTGAGCAGTACATCCTTATTGGATTTAACCATCCAATTGTAGTCAGTGTGACTCCTATTTTGTGTTTGAGCAGTGAGCTCTAGGCGCTTGGCCTTTCTGCATGTGCATACCCCATTTGTATACACTTACTATCTGCAATAGTATCATCTGATTGTGGGTAAGGTTTCCCACCTTTGTTTTTCCCCTTACAGGGTTTCCACGTACAAATATTGGTGTTATGTGTTGTGGATGACTTTGTCTTTTTGTTTCATGCATTAATATTTACCGGTATTGCAAATTAACTGATAAAACTGTCCACCGGTATAAAAGACTGTTTCACTGGTATTAAGCAGAAAGTTGATTAAGTTGTTTTTGGTTTAAATTTATTTGACAACTGATTC